>NW_027271732.1:0-600000 GCF_040938485.1 Diadema antillarum | reverse complement strand
AACAAAGACAAAAACAGAACGCTGAACAAGCCAACAAGTCCGGTACTATCCATGGCCCTTTGTCGTTAACGCAAAGGTCCTCCCTCCTCATGTCGGACATGTGTACGTTGTGTATCGCGGTCCACTTGTGTAGCCAGTTTGCACCTGCTCAGTAACACACAAACGATCAATACGGAACAAAGGGGACCGGTAATGACTAGGGGAAAGAAAGAAAAAAGGGTAAAAACGTCGATAGGGATTATGCGTTTTCTCGTGGATGGCACGCGACCTCGTTTGGGCTGGCATTGCCTTCTAGCTGTACCTATCGACAGTCCTCCACTTGTCATTCCTTTCCGAATTCTTTTTCTTTCTCCTTCATGTGTCATTGTTGTACGACCTTATGTCACCTGGCACGCTGTTCCTTTGTCTTTGATATTTTCACGCCCTTTGTGTTTTTTCTTTCTAAGTATATTGATATTGGAAACACCTTCCTAGACATTCCTCTGCACGTGATGACAAGACACAAATAAGAAAAGAAGAAAAAAAAAACCGATCGTAATGTTGCAGGTTGTTTATGTGTTTTTCTTAATCACGCTTTTGTCCGTAATGTCAAGATTCCAGGGATTAGTAACTTCTCCTTGAGTTTACACTTATTGTTTGTTTGTTTGTTTGTTTGTTTGTTTTTGCAATCTTTCTGTTATGAAATCACATATACATTTCCCAGGCAACACAGCTCTATACAATAAGCCAGTTCGCAGTTCCACTTTGCGCATGAGCAGAAAAAAGGTCATTCGTACCAACAGGCATGTTGATTTTTAAATTCACTGGGATAAGCATCTGTGATGTAGTGATTATTCATGAAATCCTTATAAATGCTGCTTGCTTAGCATATCCACCTGACAGCAAAAGTGGTATTTGGCTATAACAATAGAAAGAGATTGTTATTCATTCAATGCAAAATAATGAAATGGATGCTTTCCCAAGTGTTAACTGACCGATCATTGTGGTCATCTGGTCTACGCAAGTTAATTCTTTGTTTGAACAGGATTGATGAATCCCATAAGTTGTTACGCAAAGCTTATGCTATGCATTATGTCGCTCTGGAAACGAGTGAAGTGCCCCTAACCGGCTGAGAAAAAGAAAGGTCATTCGTACCAATGTGCCCATGAGCTAACTCCGAACTGGCTTATTGACCTGAAAGGTCTTTTTCTTTGTTTGATACCTCACCCTTTAGGGCTCACACCCGTAAATACAATGGAATGTCCCAGACCCCTTCACAAATTCGTACCAAAGATACCAACATAAATGAAGGAAAAATTTGATTAAAAATCAATGATGTAGTTTGGCAAAAAAACTGAATAGCTGTAGATATTGAGTATGAATTTGGAAGATGAAAGCTTTTCTGATGGAATTTGAGGGGACTATTATTTCATTGGGTATACGTGTACGGAAAATAGGTGATTTTTTGAGTGACAAGAACTCGTAGTCTGGCTTTGCGGACCCCTGGACAGAATTTGGACTGAAGAATTCATCCACCCTGAAAATTTGATGGATGAAAGGGTATGTCTCACTTATACAGGTTAGTGAAGCTGAAATACCTCATTTCTCCCAGCTATTTTACATAATTTTTTGAAATTTGATTTTTAACACACATCCCTATGGGGAAATATCTATGGGTGTGAGCCCTTTACCTCATGTAGGAAGACTCCTCTCTTGCAAAGACAACAAAGGAGAGAAAGTTATAGAGTTTCAGAGCAGCAAGAGGAATATTACTTGAAACGCGGTGGTGCCTTTGTCAAATTCGTAGTCAAAACCAACAAAATAATGCTTAATGAATGCATAGCCCTATTGTCTTTAAAGGAGACCTCCGGATGATTTTCAGATTTTTACATTTGAACAACCCTAAATTAGTTATACTGAGGACAGAGTTTCAGAATTTATGATAATTGGGATGAAGAATAAGAATATTTTCAAAATTTAGAACAAATTGCAATGAACAAGGATGATGACATGGCAGAATCACCATAAGAATGCATGACTTTGGGCTCAGGAAGCAGAACAAAAGAAGAAGGCATGCATTAGATTATACACAGGTGAACTCGTAAGCAAGCGGTATTGTAATGGAATTACACTTCTGAAATATGTGATCCTCCTATGTCATCATCCTTGTTCAGTGTAATTTGTTTAAGGTTTTTCAAAGTATTGTTTCTCTGCTCAAGAACCACAATAAATTCTACAAATCTGTACATGGAGTTGTCAATATGTACTGCATGATGTGAAATTATGAAAATCGTCTGGAATGTCCCTTTAATGACTTATAGGGACATGTTTTTTTTTTTTCATCGTGAGAAGGACAAATAGAACTTTCAGGGGAAAATATAGATTCAGCAACTTGATTGAATTGTACGTACAAAAGTGATGTCATGAATATTTATACTATCACGAAAAAAAGAATCACAATCATGACTTACTGATTTTTGGACAGCTTTGCTCAATTTTCACAAATTTATTTCGTTTCTTCTATTTCTGTTATATCATGTAGGCCCTAGTCTCTGTGTCTTTAATTCCACGTGAATATGACGTCTATGCTATCAAAATAAAGAAAAGCAAAATAAAATATCAGCATATGTATAAAAAAGAACTATTATAATTACTTTTTTTAAAATTACTAATAGAAACGGAGGGGGGGGGGGGGAATACCAGCATGGAAAAGTGACAGTTTTCTGATTCATGTCGATTTTTATGCACTCTTCTGGGAAGTGCACAGATAGTTTCGTTTGTTTGTTTGTTTGTTTGTTTGTTTGTTTGTTTGCTTTTGTGGTGGGGTTTTTTGTGTGTGTGGTTTTTTTTTTGGGGGGTGGGGGCGGGGGGGGGGGGGGGTCCGTGCAGCTATCAACCGCGCGGAAGATTTTTTGGTTTCATTCCTCCGTGGTCCTGTTTCTCCGTTTCTCGGTTTCCTGTATGGACATTCCCTTACTATTTGCCTATACTGTTAAGTGTATAGTGATGTGACAGCAAACATCAGAAATAAATTTTTCGCATGTATTGATATGCCTTTATTCCCTTATTCTAACATGATAATCTGTCTCACAGAAAAAGCGGTTTCCAGTATCTTTGTCTCATGCATTTACTCATACCCCTAGCTTTGTGTGCACAGCGACTCTTCTCTCTTTGTGCTGCACAGATAGACATTTTCATTCATTAGAGCATACTGTATAGGCCCTATACAATATAGTCAGTGAAATACATCTGTTCATGACTTCGTATTCTTTAATGGTATTGTCTGAAAAAAACAAATGTTCAGACAGATGAACACTTGACCGTTAAAATACAACATGGGAGATAGAAAACTTGTTTTGCTTTGTTTTGTTTTTCAAGGTCGGCGCGTGCCAGCGCTTCGGCTTCTCTATACACAAGACATGTCAAGGCAAACAATGGGCGTTTCCGATGGATTTTATTGGCTTCGTTATCGAACTTGGTGACAAACACAACGCGATACAGAGAAGGTATGACGTACTGACACATGCACGGAATATTCTCTCTCACTCACTGAAAATAGTTGATTTCCCTTCCATATAGGAGGATCCTCTAAAGATCGATCGATTTTCTTACTCGTCGTGTGTGGATTTCTTGCAAGAGGTGAAATGGTTACACTTCAACCAGACATTCCTATAACAATCATGTAAGTGCTAGAAGGGTATATCATTCGTTTTTCTTTTGCAATGCAGCTGAGAAAATTAGGAGCACCTAATGTATTCTATACCTAATGTATGTCACCAGGTGATAATTTACCAAAATGATAGCTCTGTTTTTCTGCATTTGATATGACAGAAGGGTAAAAATAAAGTAGAAAGAAAACGATCTCCAGGGTTCAACGTGGTACCAATCGATGTAAAATGCTTACGAACATTTCAGCTTTTGTTAATTTAAAAGTCCGACAGTGCGATTATGCAACTCCTAACAAATTACCTCATGCTTTGTAAGTCAGCATGTCCAACGTCCCATCAGTCTTTGTTGAACCAAGGAGGTACATCATTGTAGGCCCTATACCTTCTAGGTCGAAATGATCTCAGATGTTGATACTGTCGGATGTCCCCTCCTTTATCCGTGACATTGAAAAGATCTGACCCTTTTCTAACTTTAAAGGAGACCTCTGGATGATTTTCAGACTTGCATTTGAACATCTATAAATTGGTTACACTGCAATTAGAGTTACAGAATTTACATTAATTGGGATAAGGAATAAGAATGTTGTCAAAATTCATAACAAATCACAGTGAACAAGGATGCTTACAAAGCAGCTTCACGTAAGATAGAAAGTAATTGGGTGCTCATGAAAACATAACAAAAGAAAAAAAACGTATTTTGTAACGGAATTCATGGATATATTACTGGAATATGTGAGCCTCCTACGTCATTATCCTTGTCCAGTGTCATATGTTTTGGGTTTTCAGAGTGTTGATTGGTCTGCTCAAGGATTACAATAAATTCCACAAATCTTATATACACGGCACTATCGATAATGTATGTGACGTAAAATTATATAAATCGTCTGGAATGTCCCTTTCACGTGCCTTCATGCCCATGAACATGATAGAATTACACTTTGTGTAATGACAAATCTATTTTGTTTCTGAAAGTGATTTACATTTACTATCGATCATGTCAACAATAATAGGGCCACGATACATACATTGATTAATCTGATCTGACAACAAAAAAAGAAAAAGAAAAATGCGTATAGACTATCTTGTTCCTCACGAACTTGGAGAGTTTGATTATACCTGTATTCAAGGAAATCATTTTGAAGTACCTTAAACTGCAAGTTTGATTTCATACACAAAGTTTGCAAAGTCGTTATAATCTTGACGCAGTCTGTCACTTTGCCCTCTTGCTCAGGACTTGTGAAACCGGCCGTATCCCCTCCTTAGTATAGGTTTCCCCGGTCAATTTCATTGTTTTGTTTTGTTTTTTTTTTGTTTTTTTTTTATTCAATTTCATTTTAGAAACATTCATTTTCGTCAGATTTGCTCAGGCATCAAAATACGATCACTAAAAATAATTTTTCTTCATTCAAATTGACTAACGTGGCAACCGATTTCGCATTTACGCATTCTAATTCATTGAATGGGCATACAAAGCCGGATATGGGCAAACAAGTTCATAAAAGGAGCATTCAAATCAAGCCTGTTTAATGTCCATAAAAGTACATGCAAAGTATACTGCGTTTTAAATTGAATGTTAAAAACGTCTACATATGGACCACACTTAGTAGTGCAAATACGTACTGTATATAAAATGATGATCAGAAAACTGTATGATGATCATTTAAGGTAAAGATCAATTGAGATAAAGATGTCAAGTGATTGTGATCAAAATATGATCTTAATGAAAATAAAGATGCAAATTCGAAATAAAGACAGCCAAGAGCTGACATGACGAAATGAGGATTTTATATTGCAGGAAACGAGGATTTTATATTAAAGTTTACATAACATGTTTAGCAAAAGAAAACAATCTGGATGTTCAAATAAACAAATGCTGAGCATGATTATTATGTAAGATATAAAGTAAAAGTCACATTCAATGACTATCTGGACGTAATCACTCTTGCCTATAATACGTGCATTACGAAATGTAATGCTCATTTGTGATTTTTTTTTTTTTTTGCTTAAAAACGTGATCTGTTGAGTCATGCATGAGTGAGCGCACATTAACGACAAAGTGGTCATTTTTCCAAAGTCACAAAAGATATTTTGGGGAGTCCGTAAAACATTCTGCTTCTGGTGAAAGTTTAGTGGTGTTGCTGTTTTATCATCATTGTGTGACCCCCTCCCCCTTTAGGAAATATCAACAGTATATTCTAGCATTTCTCCCTCCACCTTTAAAGTACACACATTCAACCAATGCACAACGACATCATCTTAAGTTCACTCAACATGTACTGTATAATAACGATCACGTCGGTAACAATAATCTGATGTTAATTCTTTCAATAAACTGAATGGATTTCCAGTTATTGGATGACTGTATTTCCTCTACCGAGGTTGCGCTGGCCTGGAAAAGAGCCGTGCAGGATGGGTGTGAGAGGGTCAAACAATGGATGATAAAACAACAGCACTTAAACATGAAGCAGAATATTTAACAGCCCCCGTTAACTCTTGTGACCTTTGAAAAGTGACCATTTGCCTTTGATGTGCTCCCCCAGGACTATATAGGTAAATCATTTTCATTTTCATATAATCATATGCTGCATTCCCATTATCACGACTTGCGCCACGACCGAAATCGTAGTCATAATCGTGGAGCAATCGTAGAAGTATTTGACAGGTCGTATCAGATTTAGAGGGCAATCGTGGCTATCACGTTAATAGTGTAACACTTTTGGATGGTTCAATTCTTTAATATTTTTTTAACGATGGTCATTGCATCACATCGTCTTGGATCTTCACAAAATGCAGGGGATCCCATCTAAATTCACGTAAGTTGACATTGATTCCTTTGATTTTGTTTTATATATCTGTTTGTAGTTTGTTTAAGTCAGTCTCTTATATATTTTTTGAGGGTCCCATATCGTACAAGCTTTGCTTTTTAGTGGGTCCCTCCATTTCCAATCCCATCCTTTTAATGTGTATTATGCGTATATGTATACCTTAAAAATACGATTATGTTGTTACTCATTATCACACGTATTTTGTTAATTTCCGTTTTTGAAATTATTACAAATATGTTCTGCTTATGCATTGCATATAATCTTTCTTGTTTATTTGATGGAAATCAAAATAAATTTGAACCTTGAACCTTGAACCCTAGATGATCGGGATCGACCTTTTCACTACCCTTTTGCCTATTTTTCGCAGTTTTCCTTATTTACTCGAAGACTAATTATTTTGTTTTCACTGAGGCGGTCTCCTGCATCTTTAGATTATCATTTCCAAATGATCAATTACATGATTGCTTAGGCATGTTTATCGTCGTATCTTGTAAGGCACTTATGATTAAATTGTTTATCATTTCGTGAAATTATCTTGTATCATTATGTTATATTCATATCTATACACACACAACTCCCCCTAACCATAATGGCGTTGAGCAAAATAATAAATAGTGATATTTCTGCACTCACTGACTAACTTCTGTTACTACCCTTGCTTCAAAGAGGTTAAGTGTCATAACGACACTCGCAACACGTCAGGCAACTTGATTTCACAGAACATTACTTGTCAATTCAATTATCAAAGACGGATCAATGGGATATAGTTGTCGTCAGCAGCTGCTGGTTAAACTGATATTCAACCTGAGCAAAATGTAACTTGTTTTTGTGTTATCATTAATAGACACACACACAAAAAAAGAAGTTTTGTAAAGTAAGCCAGATTCGTTGAGCACCTGCATCAATCGACATCCGTTTCATATAATGACAGATAATCGAATTTGTGATGATCGCAGTTACCGGCAACATGCAGATCATTCATCCAATCAGCACTAACGCTAACGTTAATAATATTACCTACATACATCATGCGCAAAATTGATGCCACTCATAATTCTGGCCCTTCTTGAGAGACGTAGAAACCAGAATCAAGTAATTATCCTTAGACCCCATTGTCGCTTTGATTCGTGCTCAAAGCACTGTTTGTTTGTTTGTTTGTTTGTTTTTGTCGGGGTTAGGGACCTTCGATGCACCATAGTAACGTATGATTGGTGTGATTTAATGAGTTAATGCCTTGCTCGACGTAAAAAGCCATTCCATTTTCATGCTGACTTCAATAAACGGAAGCCAAACAAACAATGTAATTTGTTATTATGACATTGAGGAGTAGATATGAAGCTACGAAGCGAATATACATTATGAACCTTATTCTATTTTTGAAAATAACGAACCTTCGGAATAACGAACCGTCGGAATAATGAACTGTAACCATTTTCGCAGCTCCGTCTCCTTTGGTCTTTATAACATTGCTTGCAGAGTATAATTTGTGTGTGTGCAATTTTGCAATTTTCACTTTTGCACATCGGCACAACACATAAAAGGAATGTGTTCATTCATGTGTAAAGTTTCAATCGGATGATGTCAGTAATTACAGATCCATCTCCCTATCAAATTCGATATCTATTCTTAATTTGAAAGAATGATATATATTCGAACTGTGATATTTCTTAAAATTAGCGACATATTTTCAAACTTCCAACTTGGATCTATAGAGCAAACTACGAGACGACGCACGCCTTTTACTTTGTTGCGAGGGCTACATGGTTCACCTATTACCTCCTTGATTACACATGCACTCAATACATTTTCACATTACAACTGGCATCTTCCTGCACTTCTCCGAGGCTTTTGATCAATTAATCACAATGTACTTCTCTCGAAAACATCCCATAGTACATTACGGCATACGTGGAAAAGTCTAACAGATCCCAATTTGTACATGTCAACGGCTTTATTTCCAAAATGAAAACTATTGAATGTGGTGTTTCTCAAGAAGCATATAATACTCGACCCATTGATATTCATAATACTATTTACATAAATGATTTCATTAGGTCCTTAGACAAACTCTCATGATTTTAGTTGGATCAAATTGAATCAAATTGAATTGAATCGAATTGAATTAAGAAACATTCTTTCATTTTCGGAATTACTAACCTTTGGAAGAATGAATATGTAATCGAGGAAAATGAATATGTAGACATGTCAAACTGAATCTGAATCTGTCTGAATGCCAAAGGATAAAATTTAATTGTAGCAGATGAAATAGTTTTGTTGTTATTTCTTTCTAACAATAAAGACCTTAATAGTGGGGAAATCACAAAGTGTCATTATTTCCATTAATAAACAAACAAATAGACAAAAGAAACACACAAAGAAGAAACTGCCTTTACAAGTTTAATCCACTATAATAGATAAGGATATTTTACAGAATTATTGACCCATTTCAAATCTATATATCCTTTGTCAGCACAGTATGATGGAACGCGTTTTCTTCCTCCGTCTATCAGACTACAGTAAACCTCGCATGAGTCGAAGCTCTCGGGACTGGCAAAAATGCGTCGACTTAAGTGAAATTCGACTCTCGCGAGAGTCGATTTTTTTTTCGACTCACAGTTATGTACATGTATTATAGTACATTTGCATGCACGTGTGTGTGTGTGTGTGTGTGCGTGCGTGTGTGTGTTTGCATTCAAATTTGTCTGTTCTTGAAGATAATGTTCTTATTTTGTTCTAAATTGAACATGGAATTTGTATCAATACTAGTAGTTAAACGTAGTTCTGAGAATGTCTCCGCTAATGTGGCAATGTGCATATGCTATGTCTATGGTGCAACATACAATGTAGGTAGCCATCTCTGTCAACCTACCCTGAGACAAACACTCTCCCAGGCCCATCCCACCTCCATTGAACAAAACTATACAGCCAGCCAGGCACGCACAAACAAGCTCCGCCCACTTGGCCTGTCACTAAAATATTAAAGCAGCGATTGGTTGACCAAGGAGTTCTGGCTTGACATGGATAAAGTATGGATGTGCTGTGTGTATGGATAAAGTATATGGATCGATGTGCTGTGTGTATACCCTACATGTATACATGTGTACGTATTCGACATGCGTGCATACCGGTACGGTGAGTGTGCATGCTTACCTGCAGCATGCAGGCCAGGGACGGGGTTCTGCGACATGCCGATTTTTTTTGTTCTCCTCTAAATGTCATGAGAATGCCAGACAAATCTTCTTCGGCTCAAGTGATGTAAACTACGTGTATTTTGTACAAAAGGGACTGAATGTTTTACTTCGACACAGCCGAAATTCGACTCTCGTACTTCGGCTTATCCAAATATTTCTTAGAGAAAATGCATAGGGAAAAATCGGGACTTTTTATTTTGCTTCGAGTTAAGTGATTTTCGACTCACTCGACGTCGACTTATCCGAGGTTTACTGTATTTACAGGAGAATGGTTTTCTTGACGCTTATCGCCCCAATCATAGTGTCCGTATAGAGACATTACTTACTGACCTGACTGATTAATGTTTGGGCAGTTTAATGATTCCAGGTTAGCGTCCCTGGTCAGTGACGGAGCATTAATCTGCACATTACTTGAATATGAGACCATTCTGAAGCAAATCATTTTCACACAACAATAGATATACAATGAACTCTTGAATGAATCCCATAAGGATTGGAACAATCATCTCCCAGCATTTCCACTGATTCCACTGATCAGTTACTAGCCTTCCCCTTTAATAGATGATGTTGTGTTCAAACCAATCAGTGGAATAGCTGCTATTTTCCTAACGTGAATTCGTCAGGTTTTTTTTTTTATACTCGATATGTCAGCAGCTTTTGATACTTTATGTGGATCATTCTATTCTTACCATCAGACGCTTAGATCTGCTGGTGTCACAGGACTTGCATTGGAGAGATGTAAACCTTACCTTAAAAACTAACAGTTCGCAACGCGATAAGCACAGTGTCAGTGACTCTGATCCTGCTACACCTATAAGTTGTGGTGTCCAGCAGTAATCTGTGAGGTATGTAGACCACCTCTGCATGTTCTCCCTGTATTTTTCCCGGATTAAGGACGTTTTCAAAAGACACAACATTCAATATCACTGTTATGCCGATGACATACAGACTTTTGTGTCTTTTAAACGAAGCATGATTGGACTTTCTCAACTTAATGCATGATGAAGTAAAGGTATGGATGGAATGTAATGGTCTGAATTTTAATGACAGTACGTCAGAATTTATTTTTAAAGCCTCCAAACTACTGTTTTCCAAAGTGAAATATTTTGTGTTAGAATTGGTAATAGTATAGTATCAAGCCTTCGAAAAATTAGGTATATATACTTGGTGTTGTATTTGATGCAAATCTGTCATTGTTAATATGCCATGTATCCCTATCTGTATAGGTTTCATTTGCGCAATCTGGGTACAATAATATTGGAGAACATCTAATTACCCCTATATCAGCTCCTGAACAACAATTGAAACATTCCCTTATCCCCTACCCGTCTGGATTTCAACAATTCTTTCGTTTTGTAACCTTCCACGAAAAGAAATTAGTAAATTGCAACGTCCCGAGAACGGTATACTGCTATATACATGTATACTATACTTACTTATATACACTAAGAAAACAATACATTATATCCCAGTACCTCAGTCCCTCCACTGGTAGCTAAACGCATATACCTTCAAGATTCTTTTCTCTGTCTACCGTACATTACACAGATTTGTTCACACCGCTTACCTTCACAACACCCTTTATCTTTTACCAACCATCACGAAATCTTCGTTCATCTAGTAACTGACAAATTTTACAGGTTCCTCGGATCAAACAGAATTATTATGGGGGGGGGGGGGAGGGGATCGTGCTTTTTTATACATGGACCAAAAACTTTGGAATAACCTTTCCATATATTTATGGCAAGCACCTTCTACTAATATTTCCAAATTGAACCCCAACACCCAACTATTTCATTTACATTGATAATGCTACGTTTTGCTTGTTGTTTGTTTATGTTTTGCGATGTTATGTTGTAATCTGGGGTTGTAACGCATCATAAGAAATTAAACTTCCTTTACATTTTCTGCTTCCACATCGCCATGAATAGGCCAATCTTTTTATGTGTTAATGTGCGCTTTGATATAAGAGTCCACTATTATCACTGCTATTATTTCTATCATTAAGAAATTTCTTGGAGATCAACATCACCTCAAGTTCCGACTTTTCTGAGGATACTTGCCGTCCCGAGCAATGCTGGCTATTTGGAGTGTTTGCACCTGGTCGGATACAACCAAATAACATCATATAGCTGCTTTGGTTCTGAGTGCTCCTACTGCAATCGTGCACACATTCATTTTCACAATCCAGTGAACTACTTGTGTCAGTTTGTCGGGTCGTCTTTTGAACTCTTTTGAGGCCAGTTTGATACAATCACATACGATTTGTTGCACTGTCTCGTCTCATTCTCGGCATATCCTGCATGTGGCATCCACATCTCTTTTCTGTATCTTATAGCTTTTACGGCATTTGTTGACAATGCTTGCTCTTGGGCAACAAAGATCAGTTTCTCAGTATCCTTCTTCAGCCAAACCGTATGTGTTATTACTTCTGATGTTATCATCATTATTGTTATCATTATTATTATTGTTATTATTATTATTATTATTATTATTATTATTATTGCTATTATTATTATTATTGATATTGTTATCATTATTATCATTATCATTATTCAATTCATTCAATTCATTTATTTTCATTCTCATTTTTCTTCCAACAAAACATAACACAGAATAAATCAGGAATGATATCATAAGCTTATACATTAGAATGTGGGAAGCAAAAATTAACAAATAGAGATATAAATGGTTTATACGAAGTTATGTTTGGAGGGGAAAAAAGAGAACTGAGAGGTCCACTCAAAAGCAATGCTTGATGTATATCATGAACCACTCAAGTGTTTCTTTCAAAATATTTACTGTAATTACAAATACTTAACACAAAAATAATTAAGACAGAATGGAACAAAACAGCACTAAAATGATTGAGACAGAATGGAACAAAACAGCAGAAACACAACAACATGACATGACTAAACTGACGGAGATGCGATTGGAAGGACTTGGGCAGAAACAAAATTAAAGGAAGAAAGGAAAGAAGAGAGAGAGAATGCCTACACGCTGAACAAGAGAAACGGAAGAGGGGATAGAGGAGGTGCTTTTGACAGCTGGTGACTGCACGCAGCTGTGCAAAAATTATGCAAATAAGATGCAAATAAGATTATTGTTGTTATTATCATCATCAGCATTTTCATCATCAGCATGGAATATCATCAGCATCATCACCATTATCACCATCATCATTATTATTTCATCATGTATCGGCATTGACTGTTTACTTGGTAAAAGGGGCACAGTTTGCGGTTTGCATTTTGGTACGGGCAAAAGTAGTTACATGTATATCCCCTCCCATTTCGCAGCACTTGCTGGCGTCCTCTAATTTTGTATATAACTCTTACCAACAACCTCACACAATATACATTTCTTTACTTTGTCAACTAATTGCTTAAATACTCGGCAAACAATCTGAATCTAAAATCTAAAAGAGAGTATTATATCTCAATTATTCGGTAATAATAGCTTCGGACCCAAAATTCATCTCTACTCGGTACACCACGCAGAAAAGAGTATTCTTTTCAAGCAGATTTAGATTAGTTATCAAACATAATACTAGTATACGTTTCACTTACTTCTTAGTCTGTTGATGTAATCATATCTTTTTATAACAAAGGTATACATTGTGGTCAGATGTATTGAAAGCATTGGCACCAAATCAACATACATTGTATATCCCCGTAGAAAGTCGCCTTCATTGGTAAAAGTGTGTTGTTTAATTGATGCCAAATCATGAAAGACATAAAGATCTAGTGTGGCGTGCTCTTTATTACTATTCCTATTCTATATTGGTGCTCTTGTGGACCTCAGTTACTTTCATTTAATCAAACGAGAAATTACAGTGAATTCTATTCCTTTACAAACACCCGGTAAAACAGAAATTGGCAATGATTAAAATTTCTAACTGAAGATTTTTACATCTGTACAGATTTTATTTCTGCGTTTATGTTGTAAGTTAAGTTGTAACTTAGATGTCGCATCTCACATACTTTGCAATTCCCTTTTTGTTTTGTGTTTCTACTTTCTCGATTGAAATTAATCAAACAATGTGATAGTTTTACGCATGCTTTATATTGTATTATATTTTGTTTCACTCCTTGCTGGTTGCAAAAAAAAAATAAACTGAATTGAACTAAATTGTTTAAGTTTGGGGTGCACTAATATACAAGTTGAGAACGATAAATTAAGGATAGGGCCTAACCCATATGCACATTATTTGCAGTCCACGCCGTTCAGTATAGAATCGACACTTGGCACAATGAGTAGGTCCTACCTTCAAGGTATATTATTGTCATCTTTACAGGAAAGCACTCGATCAATATATGACCGAATGCCTTGGGTATATACAATAATTATACTCAATACAAGTCACACAAAACATAAGCAAAATTGTGTGAATATGAGTAAGGGAATTTTCCTAATGTTATATTACATCTACTTTTTGTCTACTAAAAGCATTCACTTCTCAAATTAACGGTGAATGTGAAGGATGCATGCAATAGAGTTATTGCCCGATCGAAAATATGCTTTGTTATCTCGGACAAAAGGCTCGAATCAGAAGAAGAAGAAGAAGAAGAAGAAAAAAAATATATATATGTGGTGGGGGGGTGGGTGGGTGCGTGTGTGTGTGTGTGTGTGTGTGTGTGTGTGTGTGTGTGTGCGCGTGTGGGTCTGCACGATACTTTATATGAAGTTGATGGGTAAAGAGCGTGTCTATTAAGAATTGTGCTTTGGGCACGGCATTTCCTCGTAGCAACCACTCTGCTGCAGATATCGCCTTATCACATTAATGCAGTCCATTAATGCATCATTCAAAACAGTTTTTAGATAGAGTGGTTTTGTGTCATTTTAAAATTGTTTGATAGATACTTTATTTTCTGCAAATCAATATATACATAAATTACATAATCATGAACATGGAAAACATACAAAGTATATTTAAAACATAAACAACGATATAAAAGGAAATTAATGATATAATATTACAGTATGCATGTCTAGGCAGCTGGGATTACAATAACAATATAATATCTAAGAAGCGATAATACAGAGGGCCGCCATTGTAAGCATTGCTTGAAAAGATGGCCGGCCCGAGGAAAAGGTAGGGACGTATCAAATTCGTAACAATACAAATTCTGCTGCGAAGGTAGCAGGGGAAAATAAACTCTGATGTGTGATGGTGGTGAATGTGCGTGCAAGTGCTTGAAAGTGCACAGGGGCAGATAGGCTGGAATTTAGAATAATAAAATTGGTTTGCTGGAAGAGGGAACGACTTACGATGTTGCTATCGGGAGACCAACGTGAGTCATATAAATTATTCGTGCTTAATTCGTATTTGAAGTATACTGTAGTAAAATATGCTTCTTTAAGTTTGCTTTGAATGAAAACAAGGAGGCACACTGTTTCAACTCTTCAGGAAGAGTGTTCCATGTATCCGGACCGTGATGTCTAATCGACTTTTGAGCAAGTAAAAGCTTTGGATTGCTTAAATGAAAATCATGGGAACGACGGGTAGGGTATGGGTGAATATGGTCATTGGTTACTAGGGCATTATGGAAAAATGGTAATAAATTTCGAATGTGTTTATACATAAATATGGCATATAGGTATAAATGTATATCATGGGCCTTTGGAGTTTTTAGGCGATAAAATATGGGATCAGTGTGAGCCAAAAAATTTGAATGTGTGCATATACGAAGAGCCTTTTTCTGAAGAAGAAAAAATGTTTTCAATTTGGTTTTGCTACAGTTGTCCCATACAATATTACAGTACATTGCATATGGTAGAAATAAGGTGTTGTATAACATCATTAAAGTTTGATCATTAATTCAGTATTTTATTCTCCTTAAAACGCCAGTTGCTTTAGATATTGCTGTTATAATATTCTGAACATGAGTATTCCAAGTTAGATTGCTATCTAGGGTCACTCCTAGGAACTTGGTTAAATGTTTCTCAGCAATATCTATATCATCAATAGAAATACTTTGAGGAAGGGTGGGTTGGGATTGAAGCGTATGAAAATGTATAAAACAAGTTTTATCAATATTCAATGAAAGCTTATTACTTCTAAACCATTTCGAAATGTTATCTAATTCCATATTTAATGTATCAACCAGTGTTACAATATCCATATGGGAATAAAAAACGTTGGTGTCGTCTGCAAATAAGATGAAGTTTAAACGAGGAGAGGAATTAATAATATCATTAATATAAATCAAAAAAAGGAGGGGCCCTAGGATAGATACCTGAGGGACACCACAATCATGACACGTTCAAATATGATGAGTGACTGGATTTAAATGCAACATATTGTTTTCGATGACTTAGATAACTTCTAAACCACGACAAAGTAATCCCTCTCACGAAATAATTATATAATTTTTCAAATAAAATGTCATGGTCAATAGTGTCGAATGCTTTACTAACATCCACAAAGACTCCAATTATGTGCTCCTTTTTAATAAACGCATCAATAATATTATCAACAGACTTGATTATAGCATAATCAGTAGAAAATCCTTACCTAAAACCAAACTGATTCACATTAAATATTTCATTTTCAATCATGAACGAGGAGAGACGCTTATAAACTACTTTTTCTAAAATTTTCGATATTGGAGGTAACAATGAGATGGGTCTATAATTTTTCACCATTGATGGATCTTCTCTTTTATAAATGGGGATAACTTTGGCGATTTTAAAAGAGTCTGGAAACTTACCGTTAAGTAGGGATAGATTGAATATATGGGTGAGAGGGGCTGCTAAGGGGTAAATTATTTTTTTTCAAAAAATTCACCCTTAAGTTATCAGGCCCACAGGATTTACTACATTTCAGAGATCGAACAATATCAATAATTTCCGATTCATTAATTGGAGTAAAAAAACAAAGAATTTTGATTACTTTCAGGTAAGTAATCTTTATGATTTTTTTATATCATTTATGGGAATAGATGCTGCTAAAGAAGGACCAACATTGACAAAGAAATTGTTAAAAATATTTGCAATTTGGTCAGGATTGGTAATAACATTATCATTATGAGTAATGCTATCAGGACATTCCGTAGGTTTCTTTTTGAGTATTTCATTAACAATCCGCCAAAGAGCACTTTTATCATCCTTATTAGATTCGAGTTTATTTGAAATATATGATTTACGTGAAACTCTAATCAAGGTAGTTAATTTGTTTTTATATGTTTTATACCTTTTCACGTTTTCAGTAGTATAGGTTTCCTCAGAGATATTTTATAAAGACGGTTTCGAGTAAGAATGGAATGTATAAGACCCTGAGTAATCCACGATTGCCGAGCTCTTTTCCTTCCATTCGTTTTGGGAGTTAAAGGAATGTGTTTATCATAATTATCTAATAGTTTTTGTAAGAAAATTTCGTAGGAAGAATTAACATCTTGGAGTTCAAAGACGTCATTCCATTGTTCTTCGAATAAATCTTGATTCAATGAATCAATATTTTGTGGCGTTTCATTTCGATACGTTTTCAAATACTGTTTGGGTTGGCAACGTATTGGAGTTGTTACAGATCTATCATTAATCATAAAAATCGGTAAATGATCAGATATATCTGAATAAAGAATACCGTTCATACAGGTTTCAGTTATAACATTAGACAGTATATCATCTATTAATGTTTTACTATGGGTGGTGTTATTTATTCCGGTATGTTTATTGATGTGGGGATGCAGTGAGTTGGAAAGTAATATGTCATGGAAATGGGTGGGTTGTAATAATGTTGCAAGACTACAAGGGATCAGCGCAGAATGATTGCAAAAAGATATACATCATTACATTTTAAGCATGGGAGAGGAAAAAAAAATAACCTAGCAAAATAAATATGAAACCTTATGATTATAGAATTTTGTGCAAAGCACCCATAAATAGGTTCAATACTGTAATATAGGCCCTAACATCAACTTGGAATATGGGTACTCCGAATGAGTTTTGCATAGGTCAATCCTTTCTTCTTCTTTTTTTACTCAAAAGACTTTGTTATCCTTTTTTTTGGGGGGGGGGATGACTAATTTGCCGTCAAGACATGGACATAAGCAACATCGAATGCCCATGTTGCAACATTTTCCCACCGATCATAAATCCCATCCAACACTGACAGAACACTTTCAAAATCCGACGTGAACTTATGCTTTTTTTTTTCTTTTCATCATAAAATCACTTCTTAGATATTTGGCTAAATGCGACATGTTTTATTTAATGACTTCTGAAAAAATTATTTAATGGAATTATTCCCGGTGGAATTCTTCCAGTGACGTCGAACCTTTCAGGAGTTGCATACACAGGACGTGTACAGAGTTCTGTTCCGGTTGCATAAAGTATGATACTTCTCTCTCTTTCACTATAATCTGTTCCACGTAACCTTACTTCAGGATACAGGTTGTGACGAAGACGTTATTCCCACTGGCACCAGGGATAAGAAGGTGGAAGAGAGACCACCTCCCTGGTTTCACAAAGCCGGTTCTGCAGCAACCCTATCTTTTCAGTGATTCGATAGATACAGGGCAAGTTCATCTTTGTAGAATGGCGACTATTGCAAGTGTTGCTAATAAGGCAACATGAAATAGTCGTCTAACGGACTTCATTTGATACATTGCAAGTATTGTGAAATGGGAAATCATTCAAAAAATTGAAATGTAAAGATGTATAGACGACTCTAGTTACCCTGATTCATTATAAGAAATCTGACTGAATGATCAGGGAGGTACTATAGGGGCCTACTTTCACTCTAAAAACGCAAATGTTGAATCAACATTTAAAATGGGCCGAGGAGTGACAGCATTTTTGAAGTGTTGCATCCAACTTTTAAAATAACATTTTAAATGTTGAATCTAGCAGGAAAACCAACACTTTGAAAATGTTGTCACTCCTTGGCCCTTTTAAATGCTAATTCAACATTTGTGTTTTTAGAGTGTTCACCTCCCTTGAATGTTTTGTGACTTCGAAAGTTTCGACCGGCGGGAGATTTTCACAGTTTCGTCAAAAGAGGACGACATACAGTTCACCCACTCCCGAATCAACCGTGTACCAGACACAGAACTCTTACAGCTGAGTCGAGCAGAGCCAAGTTGATTGCAACGCTCTTCCTACACACACACTACTGCAATTCCAAAGAGTATACGACACTGTACTGAGTTGGCTGTTCGTGATGGCAGACAGCGTCACTGTGTCTTTTAAAAAGCGAGGACGTTTCGCACATGCGAGGAAGAGAAAGACAAGTGACAGCGACGATGGTAAGTCAAGTGATCAGTAATTACAGGGTTTTCTCCCTTATAATTCTCGAAGCCATGCAATTACTTTATATTCTAAACTGAGTGACCTCTAACTTTAGACTAAAAAGAGGCAAGTGCTGAGTCCCATCTAGTGCAATTTGTGTAGGCCTAACGTTAGTATTCCGCGAACAGCGCAGCCGGCAGTTAACTCAGATCAGCGGGGGAAAATACGCGTAACGTTTATAGAACGTTTTAATAGTATCCACATGTTTTTGCTCCATATAACGGAAAGTTAGATTGACACGGATGAGTTCAGCACAATGCAACCGAAGGCCAACTGAAAAACAGCCCTGAGCTGAGGCTAGTAGACTCTAGATAGATCTAGTGATCGACTGATGATAGTGTTGTTGACTAAAATTAACTAGAATCTCTAGACTCTATTTACTAAGTAAATTACATTGTACGTAGACTAGACTCTATACAGTTATACACAGCCCGGCCGGCCCTGTCACGCTGTAACGTTACGGTTTTTGGGTTAGTGTTATTGTTTTTTTGTTTTTGTTTTTTTAACTGTATCGAAATATGATAAAGTTACACCTGTAACTGTACATGATGATGTAGCCCGACCAGATGCTGTAAGTACGCTCTGCGAATACAGCGTCTGACAGGCGAGGCATGCAGCTTCAAAGTGAGGAATCTCAACACAACTAAAAAACTTATGAAAATTTATACTTTTATTCTACAAAGAATCTTTAGATCTATGTCAGTTCGGGAAACCCACTCACAAGGGGGGCCCCTCCTTATAAGTAACCCGTCCCCCTTATAAGTAACCCCGTCCCCCTTATAAGTAACCCCCGGGGCACCCCTTATAAGGAGTCTCCACGCTTTTTTGCAATGCAACGCGAAAAAGAAAGGACTGCGGCAATTCGCTTGATTATTTCCATAAAGCTTCACAAGTTTCCTAGTTACTCACGAAATTTGAGCAAAATCGGTTCGAGGCATCATATCTAAAATCATGGATTTAAATGCGATGTCAAACGACCCATGCGAATGCTGAAATGCGAGCGATTACTGGCGTGAGTGTCACCAGGCGCGGCGGCGCGGCAATGCTTGAGTGCAGACGTGGCGACTGAGTACAGTTTTTGCTCAAATTTCGTGAGTAACTAGGAAACTTGTGAAGCTTTATGGACATAATCAAGCGAATTGCCGCAGTCCTTTCATTTTCGCGTTGCATTGCAAAAAAGCGTGGAGACTCCTTATAAGGGGTGCCCCGGGGGTTACTTATAAGGGGGACGGGGTTACTTATAAGGGGGACGGGTTACTTGTAAGGAGGGGCCCCCCTTGTGAGTGGGTTTCCCGAACTGATGTCACTCACGCTAAATGCATGCTTGTATTACAGAAGAATTTTTCACCACACCGGGTCCATAGAGAGCCCTTGCGATAAGTCCGTGGAACAAAAAAATGACAATTTCTGGTGCAATTCCTGACCGTCCGGGTGCCGTTTATCGTTGCAGAATTCAAAATGGCCCCTTCATGCTCCAAAGCGAGCGCAGCGTATGCGGTGAGAACGTACTGTATTACAGAACCTATATATCGTATTGCGTAGGGCCTACTGCCTAACGTCGTCTGCTGCGGAGAGATCTTATGTGTGCGTGCGCTGCTTGAGTGTGTAGCAGCACGGTCGATAGCATACAGCTCTATTGGGCATTCACATCACGTATACGTATTTGTATTCAAATTGGCCTGGCGTGAAAGACAATGTACCGTTTGGACATGCTGGATATAATCATCGATTTCGGTAAGTTTCATAACATAAATTTGAATACTGATAGCATAGATATAGAGTCTTATTCTTAAAGATTGTATTAGATGGGTTTGAGGTGACAAAAATGATCTTAAGTATCAAAATTGAAAGCGATTGGAATCCGATTACAGAGCTCTCTTTGCGGTTGGTAGTCCCGCCTGTACAGCCCTGTCGCGACGTACCTACGTACAGCGACTGGGCTGTGTATAGTTACTGTACATGTAGAGTGTAGGTCTGACGTTACACTTACACTTAATGTTACAGGTACCAGGTAGAACCTCAGCCAACAGGGCCCTGATTCCAAATAAAACTAACGATGCTAGTGTACTTTCGCACCTTCTCGTCAATTGATCTCCAAACATGCACAAAGTCACTCTAAATATCAAGCAGCCACGAATATTTGCATCTGTGCTGTGTGAGACCCAAGTTCAGTAGACTCTAGAAATGGAATTTTCGCTGTATTGATACTTTTACATTTCTCGGAATAAGTTGATCGCAGCTAGTTTGCTCTGTGACAACTGCGTTGTACAGGAGCAGATGGTGCAGTGCACAATATACAAAATATGTTCACGGCACAGCAGCAAGTGCTGCGATTGATCTGAATGTAACAATCTCACAGCGATCACAGCAAGTTCTTCTATGGTATCTTTAAAAAAGATAATCTGTTTTTCCACCTTTCCCTCAGCTTGTACCGAGTCTTGCAGTAGCAATTGATTAAGGTTTGGGGTTGTCGTTGATGTTGGGCTTGCGCCTGTGTGTGTGTGTGTGTGTTTGTGAAAAGTGTGGTTATAAGAAAGGGTGAAAGAATATAGAGAGAAAGCATAGGAAAAGGGGGGGGGGGGAAGGAAATAGATGAAAAGATACTAAAGAGGTAAACCTTGAAAAAAATGAAACAAAAGGTTTACACTACAGAATAGAAAGTACGCTTGAAATAAAAACAAAAAATAATGGAAGAAAAAAAAAGAGAAACTTGCATTATAAAGGAAAGCAAGGGAGAGATGAATGTTTGAAAAGAAAAGCAAGAAGCAAAAAAAAAAAAGATTGACAACAAAAAAGCACTAGGTATTTTCCTAGATAATAGAATGAGACATTCATGAATCAAAACTGGATGAAAACAACGATGAATACGAAGGAAAGAAAGAATTGTACTACTACAGGTTGTAAATGAAATAAAGAAAAGTATACATCAAAGGGAAACAAATGTAGAAGAGAAACTGTATTTGACCTGCTCCTAGTTAGTAATCCAAAGTTAATCACTGATGTATCAGTTGTACCCAACATGTCACTCCGATTGGTTGCCCACTTCTCACAATTGCTAACAGAAGCAAGCGAGAAGGACTTACCCACACAAAAACAGTGCATTTATCTTCAGGCATGAAACATGCAGTTTAATGGAAGAAAAAAAAAAAGAAGGGAAATGAACATCTGAAGCAAAGCAGTTTGGGAAAAGTTTGCTGACTTCATGCAATTTCATGCAAGTTGAAGATAAGCTTGACTTGTTCTTGATGAACGAGGCATGGCTTATGTTCAAAACTGGAATAGAGAAGGGAATGGCAGAATTTACATGAGCTGACATCTAAAGAAGGATGACATACCAGGGGGTACCATTGATCACTAACAAGATTGAAAGGATGATCAGAAGGAGAGATACATGTAGGTTGAACAAAAAAAAAAAAAAGAAGAAAAAAAGTCGGGATATGAATGGGCTCCTCCATTTTCAAGAAAATCAAGAAAATGCTGCAACAAGAGCTAAGGAGGGCATATTGGAGTCTCTTTTTTTGTACTGATGAAGACAACACAGAATTTGACAGTATGAAGAGATCTTGGAGTCATTAAGCACAACAGGACAGATAACAGAGGAATGACAGAATTGAAAACTGATAGTGCTACAGTCACTGACTTGATTGCAAAAGCTGAAGGTGCTGATTTGACAGTTCAAAGGTGCTTTCACCAAGGAAACACCCATACCTGATGATCTACTATCTGCAACCTGCGGGCTTTAAAAAAATGGGGGATATTGTGTTCACACCTAAGGGTATAGAGAAGTTGCTTTGTGACCTAACGATACAGTGCTCCTCGAACAGATGGTATACATTGTAACTCTACAAGTCATGAAACATTTGGCTAAACTCTAGCTCCCATTTTTTGTGGGTAAAAATTCCGCTTGTCATATGATTTGAGTGAAATATCAAATGACTGGCGCGAGGCAGGTGTTGAACCAGTCTTCAAGAAAGGAAATTGATCCACTTCAGTAAACTACCGTCCCATTTTCATGCCTCCGCCACGAAGTGGTGCCGGAGGCATTATGTTTTCGGGTTGTCCGTATGTCCGTCCGCATTTGTTACGTGATAACTTGGTTGAAGTATAAAGTGTGATGGGGCAATTACTTGATTAGATTTTGGGTGAAATCGGCCAAAGGTCAAGGTCAAATCATGAAATTGTATATGTTTACGCGATAACTCAAGACTGGATCAAGCAAATTTCACCAAACTTTGTCAAAGGATTATGTATGGTGGGACAATTACTTGATAAATTTTTGAGTGAAATCAGACAAAGGTCAAAGGTCAAAGATCAAGGTAAAATCCTAAAATTTATCTTTTTACGTGATAACTCAAAACTGGATGAAGCAGCTTTCAGCAAACTTGGTCCAAGGATGATGTATGATACGGCAATTAGTTGAGTAGATTTTGGTGACATTGGCAAGAGGTCAAAGGTCAAAAGGTCAAGGTCAAATGCTAAAAATGTTGCTATTTCCCCATACATGTATCCATGCAATGCCCAAAGGTATTTTCTTGAAACTTAGTGTAGACATGTAATACTGCATAAAGATTCTCCAGAGAGAGTTTCATGTCATAAGGTCAAAGGTCAAAAGGTCAAAGATTAGGTGAAAATGTTACAATTTCACTTTTCTCACAAATGGTTCAATGTATCTTCGTGGAACTTGGTACATACGCATGTACTGACTGGCCGGGATTATCTAGGGAATTTAGGGGTCATGAGTCAATAGTCAGGGGTCAAAGGTCAAGGTCAACTTGTCAAAATTTTACTATTCCCTCATACTAGTATATATGCAATGCTTGCATTATCATTTTTAAGACTTAATATATATGTATTACCTAATGGAGATTCTCTTCTAAATTTCCTGCCAGAAGGTCAAAGGTCAAAGGTTAAGGGTCAAGGCCAGGTTTGAATGAAAAAAAAATCTATTTCATACTGTAATTACACTCTTTCTTAATACCTTGAAAATTACTCAATGCATAAACTTATAAAAGGGTCAGTCAGAAGTCAAGAAAAAATCCTCAATTCCCCAAATACATGTACCTGCACTCTTTAATAGACAATTATAGCAAACGTAGTTCAAGGAAAGTGAACATTTAAAATATTTCTGACAAACCTGTCATTTCAGTATTTTGCCAGTTATGTGAAACTGTTATCTCACATTGTGAAGACATTACATCCATTGGGAGAATCATGCATTATGGCGGAGGCATCAGTCGCCATAGCGACATTTCTAGTTCTGACATGTATCAGCTGCAAACTAGTGGAACATGTCCTAGCCAGCAATATTATGAAGTATAGGGACAAAGATAACATTATCTTCCCCCTTCAATATGACTTTTCATAAGAATTATCATGTGAACAATGATTCATAAGCTGAGAATGAGAAGGGCGTTAAGTTGCCACTAAACATATACCGTGTGTCTAAAAAAAAAACTATACACGTTTGAAATGGCTGCCAAATAAGAAATACAGTCAAACCTGTCTATAGAGGCCACCCTAGTGAAACGGAAAAAGTGGCCGTTATAGACAGGTGGCCGCTGTAGACAGGTAATCTAACTTTGTGCGCATTGCGTACATGCACATGTATCATCGTTGTATCCTTACATGTATGTATGTATGTGTGTACGTATGCACACACCGTGTGTTTCATGCATTTAACCATGCCGGTGTACAGGTGTACTGAAATTGTTGCACAGTTTTAGTATGTGTTTTGTCGTGAAGAAAGCTTTACACTAGTGCGTTATTATGACTACATGAGGGATGAATGCAGCGGTGGTGATCACTAAACGTTGCCTGCACGGCTACAAAGCAGAAAAACACGCTGAATTATCGGCTCAGCTACAGCTCCATTGGATTTTTGGCCGCTTTAGACAGGTGAAAAACAAAATTTGTGGCCGCTGACCGCGTTAGACAGGTGGTCGCTATACACCGGGTCTTTAACATAGCTTTTCTCTCGGGGGGGGGGGGGGGGGGGGGAGATTTTCAGTGGCCGCTATAGACAGGTGGGGGAAAGGTTTATATGTATGGATAGCTTATGGACTCAACTTTCATATGACACCAAAAAGTCTAAAAATGATTCATGCTTGTATGAGCACTGCTCACTTTTGTAAAGGGTATCAAAATTAGGCTGCGCAGGAATTAGCCTTTAAATTTGCGACGGGTGAGTCCGTTGGAGCATACAAAACTGAAGTTGAAATGATAAATTTATGATCAATTGCGATCAGTTTGGGTTTGCTGAGTGAATTTTTTTGGTTTATTAAACCAAACTTTTATGCATGAGTAAACCGCAGTTGCATTTATTTTATTGTAGCATTGCAAATTGCCCTGGTAGACTCAGTGGTGTGTTCATATGAGTCAGGATATTGAAGGTGGAGGTACATGTTGCAATTTTCATGTTACACACTCTCATTTTTTTACAACTGTGACTCGAAGGAAAACCTTCGCCCCACATTGGAGTTATTTTCAGATTAGTAGAATAGCTCATTGATTTACTTAATAACCAGATGGGGATTATGTAAATTCATTATTCAAATACATTTTGTTGAAAAAAGAATGTCACAGCTACTGGCTACTTATTATTCAGGTTACTCATTGACCTGAAGAATAAATAGCTGACATCTTTGACATTCTTTTTTTTTTTTTTACAATCCATAATTGAATATTCAATGTTGACCTCTCGCAAAATTGGAAGGCTAATTTCTGCGCAGCCTAATTTTCATACCCTTTACAAAAGTGAGCGGTGCTCATCTAAGCATGAAATATTTTCAGACTTTTTGGTGTCATATGAAAGTTGAGTCCATAAGCTATCCATTATATAAATCTTTCTGCCAGAATTGTGTATTTTTTATTCGGTGGGCATTTCAAAAGTGTATAGTTTTTTTGAGACACACAGCAGTGTTCGAGGCAACTTAACGCCCTTCTCATTTTCAGCCGATGCATTATTAGGATTCACATAAACGGCATTTTACACAATTTGGACTTCTATGGTATCAGAGGGAAAAATCTTAAATGGATCCAAAGGTTTCTCCATGGAAGAAGTCAGAGGGTCCTTTTGGATGGCATTAAATCTTCACCAATAACAGTAGAATCTGGAGTGCCATAAGGGTTAGTTCTTGGACCTTGTCTTTTTCTGTTAAATACATTTGACTTGCCTAATGGCCTAGCATCTAAGGTACACCTATTTGCGGATGATGCAATTTCCTACAGGACCATCAACAACCAACACCATGCCCAAAATCTTCAACAAGGTCTCAACAGGATTGGAGGCTTGGCTAAAATATGGATTTAATGGTTTTGAACACAGACAAATGCAAGGTACTAATGATCTCCAGGAAAAGAAGAAAAGTTCAACATGTGTATCACATGAACAATACCCCTCTCAAATCTGTTTAATCCATAAAGTACATGGTTGTAGCCATTACTTCTGATCTAATGTGGACCCAACACATCAATAATACTGTCACCAAAGCCAATAATGTCCTTGCATTTCTAAGATGCGATCTTAGATGCATAATTCATAGATGCATAAAGTCCTCTTATCTTAAAGCCACTGCTTACAAAACGTTAGTTCAAAAAATTGTACATGTAAGAGTATGCCTCCTCTATTTGGGACCCAGCTTTCAAAAACCTCATCCACAAAGTGGAAAATAGTCTAGAGAAGAGCTGCGAGATTCACTCTGAATTACTACTGTAACACCTCAAGTGTCAACAAAATGCTGCAGGAACTGGATTGGACTACTCTACAACAACGCAAAGGAAATGGCAGGCTATCATGATAAACAAAATGCCCAATAATCTTGCTCATCTTTTGGCACAGGACTATGATATCAAACAGGTTACCCAGTTGACAAGAGCCACCAACCACATTCCCATCAGATACCATACTCAAGAACCAAATTGCGTCATCATTTGTTTTTTCCGAGAATAGTAAGGAGCTGGAATTCCCTGTCCTCGAAAATTGTCGCAGCGCCATCTGTGGGAGCCTTCTGTAAACTTACAAAATTTAACCAGAAGAAGAAGAAGAAGAGGAGGAGGAGGAGGCTCTAAGGCACTGATGACAGAGCCATGTTGAAAAATACCATTCGTAAAACTAATTATTTCTACCATGACAAACCTCTGTTCTGGCTTTAGTTGAACCTCATAGTTAAAGGCTACATGCAACTTTATAGACCTCCGCAAAAGTACAGAATAATCACCAAGGTGGTTGTGGTCACTATCACGGAAGAAAGCAAAGAAGAAGCCTCATGCAATCTAGGGTTTAAGGGGCCACTGCATGCACAGTCAATACTTATTTCCATAGTAAACTGTCCTTGATTAGACATGCTGCCATGTCAGTCTATGGGTTGGTATTTTTATGCCTCTACCACGAAGTGGTGCCGGAGGCATTATGTTTTCGGGTTGTCCGTCCGTCCATACGTACGTCCGAACGTCCGTACGTCTGTGCGTCCGTACATCCGTCCGCTTTCGTTTACGCAATAACTTGAGTAATATTGACTTGAATTCTACCAAACTTGGTTGAAGTATAGAGTATGATGGGGCAATTAGTGGATTAGATTTTGGGTGAAATCAGCCAAAGGTCAAAGGTCAAAGGTCAAGGTCAAATGATGAAATTGTATCCGTTTACGCGATAATTCAAGACTGGATCGAGCAAATTTCACCAAACTTTGTCGGAGGATGATGTATGATGGGACAATTACTTGATTAGTTTTTTAGTGAAATCGGATTGAGGTCAAAGGTCAAAGATCAAGGTCAAATCCTGAAATTTATCTGTTTATGTGATAACTCAAAACTGGATGAAGCAGCTTTCACCAAACTTGGTCAAAGGATGATGTATGATGGGGCAATTAGTTGAGTAGATTTTAGTGACATTGGCAAGAGGTCAAAGGTCAAAAGGTCAAGGTCAAATGCTAAAAATGTTGCTATTTCCCCAATATCTATGCAATGCCCTAAGGTATTTTCTTGAAACTTGGTGTAGACATGTACTACTGCATGTAGATTCTCCAGAGAGAGTTTCATGTCATAAGGTCTAAGGTCAAAAGGTCAAAGGTTAGGTGAAAATGTTGTAATATCACTTTTCTCACAAATGGTTCAATGTATCTTCATGGAACTTGGTACATACGCATGTACTGACTGACAGAGATTATCTCGGGAATTTAGGGGTCATAGGTCAATAGTCATGGGGTCAAGGTCAACTCCTCAAAATTTTACTATTTCCCTCATACACTAGTATATGAAATGCTTGCATTATTAGTTTTCAAACTTAATATATACATGCATTACCTAATGGAGATTCTCCAGGAAATTTCCAGCCAGAATGTCAAAGGTCAAAGGTTAAGGGTCAAAGGCCAGGTTTCAATGCCCCCCCCCCCCCCAAAAAAAAAAAAAATCTATTTTGTACTGTAATTACACTCTTTCTTCATACCTTGGAAATTACTCAATGCATAAACTTATAAAAGGGTTCGTCAGAATTCAAGTAAAAATTCTCAATTTCCCAAATATGTGTACCTGCACTCTTCGACAATTATAGCAAACCCAGTTCAAGAAAAGTGAACATTCATGTCATTTCTGACAAATCTGTCATATCAATATTTTGCCAGTTATGTGAAACTGTCATGGATCACACATTGTGAAGACATTGTACTATATGCCAATTGGGAGAATCATACATTATGGCGGAGGCATCAGTCGCCATAGCGACATTTCTAGTTTGTATATGATTCAGCTTCTTCATCATGCTATTTTGATCAAATTTTGGCCTTGAAAGTTCACCTTTAAGTGCTGAAATTTCACATTGTGCACTTTGTCAGGAAATGGAGTTCCATACCACATGGCCATGGCATTGGTTCATGCATAAGTACTGTACGTTGCCTCTGCACAACATCTGTTGAGGATTCAGACTGTGTTTGAATTAGTGAAGGAATTTATGGATGGAGCAAAACTTGTTGGAGTAGACTTAATTTTGCACAAATTTTCATTGTATGTTTAAATGTGAATTATACTTAATCAGGAAGTGGAGGAGAAGGAAGTGCTGTAGTGAGGAAGGAAAGGAGAGCAGATCTGACCAATCCTATGAAACAAAGAGTAAGTTTGTAATCTCGTAAGCATCCTTGATTTGTTTGGTTTCATTTTGCAATAAAGTTCATATTGAAATTTCAAGGCGTCAAATTATTAGGCTTGCAAAAAAAAAAGTGAGTTCTAAGATATTAATCATGGTGTGGGAAAATGTTTATGCAGAAGTGACATCATTGCAAAATGTCTAAATATGCAACTTAGACACAATGTACCATTATGTTTTTTTCAGAATGAAAGGAATATATTTATCAAGTAGACTTGGAAATTTTGTATGTTCAGGTCACATTGTAGTTGAGTCAAGTGAGCCTTTATGACACTGCAGTTATTTTGTGAGTTCATTCTCACCTTTTCAAAGAGATATTGCTAGCAGTCAGTGTACCTTACCTTACTGTACCTGCATGATTATCCGACTCTATGTTCTGAAGAGTATACCAGTACTGAAAGAGAAATGGGAATATATATTTTTTTCCTGATAGCTAAGTAACAAAATCATATAAATATTGTGGGATGCTTCATATGTGAAGGAAAAATAAAACCTCTTACACTCCAGGGTTGTTTGCCTGTAATAATGAACTCAGCAGCTACATGTATGTCTGTCACCCAGGGCTTATCATTGTTTTAAAGTGACTGATAATGAAACATGTACATGTAACCGCAGGAACTGACACAAGAAACAAGGTTTTCTTGACAAAATAGTACTGGTGTGACACTGAGTGACAGCGAATTATTCATTGTAGTTCATTCTTATTGCAATTCAGTGGAGTTTCTATGAAGTCTCATTCCTTAGAATCATTTTTATGTTGCAGACCAAGAAGTTGATGGGGAGACAAGATGTGACGTACAGTGATAGCAGTGATGAGGAATCAAAGAAGACATCTGTGAATTACAAGTCAAGCAGATCAGCTGTAAGTGAAAGAATGTAAAAGGCTGTTGCTACATAATTATAGCATAGGTTTCCAAGATGTTTTAATGCAAACCACCATTTAGATTTCAAGACTGTTTGAATGAGCAGTGTCTGACAGACTGAAATTCGCACATTATTTGAATTTGAATTATAATTTCCTGTACAGGTATGTAATAAAAAAAAGCAGTGAGTGCTCATGCGCTGGCAACCACAGCTTTGTTTCTCTATGTCCCCTCTGATAGGCTGGGCATCATGCAGAGCTGTTACGATAAACTCAGGAAACAACTGATGGCATATTAAGACCATATCTGCTGTTAAAAATTTATTTTTGTAATTAGTCACATGTACCATCAAATTTTTACATGTAAATTGCACCTTTTCTAAGATCTTGGAAATGCTAAAGGGAGGAAGGGGTACCTTATATCAGGGAGGTGTTAGAAAAGGAGAGACAACTCTTCGTAATTCATGCAAACACATATTTTGGTTCAAAGCGTTACAATGGGATGTCTAGCATTCCACTATACGCTTTGAAGTCATGCCCTGCACCGCTCTAGTTGCAAGGCGAAGTTCGAAGATGAAGAACGCATTTCACCTTTCGTTCAATTACAAGCTTTATTTCCATGTAAAATTTTAAATGAAATACCCGAATTGATGAAGAGTAGTTTAGGAAAGAATTCAATATTATAAACATGTGTTTCTAGTTTCTTCGTAATGCGCAAATTGAAATGAAATGAAAATTAGGCCCTCTTTAAAACCTAATATTTTTCTATAATCCGCACATTTCCGCATGTTAGTTTTCTATCCTTTAATCTGGGATATTTTGATCTTTCAAATAAAGTACTCCGCTAAAGCGTGCACCAGCGTGCTTTTAAACTATTTGCTGTTAAAATTGTAGTTTTACACTGCATTTTGATTCGCTGCTCCAATTCAAGGTACACAAATTCATTGTTGCCATCACATTGAAAGAGAGAGAGCGAAATGCAGTAGGGGCAAGTATTTCTAGATGTGAGAGTGCTAGTCCCAATTATTGATGCTCTCTTTTGTCAAAGCACCTGATTTCCACCTGTAGTTACGCGCATAACTTCTCGGCGGTGCCGCGCATGACTTCAAAGGAGAGCAGGAGTTGTCTCTCCTTTTCTAACACCTCCCTGCTTATACAAGCATGGCAGAATCACCACTTGTCCACGAATAAACGATTCTAAGCCAGCATAGTCTCAGTGCTGGTTCCTCCATGGAATTTGGGGATGGAGTGCCATGAATACTCAGGACACTCTAGCCCTTTTCCATGAAGCAGATTTTGGACAACTTCATGTAAAATTATTAAGCTGCCACAAGTAGACATTAAGAAAAAAATGTTTACTGGGGGAAATGTGCAAGTTTGCAGAAGACCAGTGGGTAGGAAGAAAATCTAAGAGCTGCCAGCCAAAGGCAGTAACATGAACTCTAAGACTCCCCACACCCCACTTGTCATTTGCTATGGTAAAACTGGAAATAAAGGAATAAGGAATCCAAAGATAGAATATCAAAAGGCAGCGTATTGTTGCCCTTCAACACCCCTTTAGACTGTCTTTCGTCACCTTCTAGGTTCAGCAGAGGTTAAAGGTTAGCTCTACACTCGACAGTGTTGGGGGAATTATGCAGCTACCAACAACATATACCAGGTACTGGACTTTGCATTACAACTCTAATCAGCAAATATGATGTCACTGCTGTTACATGCTCTTTGTGAGAATTTTTGTACATCTGTCCCATAAATAGAAACCAACAGGTCCTGATGATGCAGGTGCAACGGCAACCTTTAATATGGACACTGATCACAGTTTGGATGCCCAGGCACTGTTTGAGCACCAGAAGAAAATCAACGAGGTATGGCAAGATCATGCTTTGAATTTGTTTGTATTTCAAGTTGACATTGCTGTTTTTGCTGTCTTTGTGTGTGTGTGGACATTTGAGTAAGAGTTTGTGCAAGATCATGAAGTCATGTTAAGTTTTAATCTTTGTCATACATTGTAGGCCCACTCAATGTAATTGCAAAAGAGGCATGCAGTCACAGAGGTCATCATGCAAGACAGAGTTAGAGACAGATGTAGAGCAGCCAGTTAGAGACAAGCCCCAGCAAGAATGCACTTGGAGATCTGTTAGAATTTCATAACTTGTACCTATGAAGTGCTGCTTTTCTCTACAAACATTTAATGGCAAGAATTATGACCAATCAGCAAAAACTGTGTAAGAAGATGGGCATATAGCCATTCCAGTGGTTTGAAATGACTAACTGAATTTGTTAGTGCTGAATTATTACGATGAGGCATCATTAATTGAGTGAATGAGGAAAGAACTAAAAGTCCAGTGTTTTGCCTAATCTCTCTAGAGTCTTTAAACATCCATTGTACATGTATGGTTTCATTGCCATTCAGTCTAGCCAGTTTACTCAATTTATCCACCGTAATAATGACAAAAGCGATATTAACCCCAAACCAAAAGATAATAATAAAAAAATGGCTCTGTGAAAACATCTGTTCTATAGAAAAGAAATATAGCTCTTAATATACACTGCATGAGTTGACATGAGGGGGGGGGGGGAGGCAAGTCTCTGAATAAAATCTTAAGCTTCTGCCACGTGTGCTCTGTGGAGCAAGAATTTAGTATCAATATTGTATACTCACTTATAAGGCATTAAATAATCTGGCTCTAACATATATTCAATCAGTGATTAAAACTAGTTCATTTCATTGTAGTACTCATTTAATAGCCCCGTAAATGTACCATATCCCCAGACTGAATACAAGAAACATTCATCCAGCTACATCGGGATGTCATTATTTAATGAACTTCCAAATTCGGTGCAAACTAGTTCCTCACTTCAACTTTCTAAAAACAAATGCAAAGGTGTAATACGTAGTCTGTAATAAATTATGTTACATTTACTCTGCACCTTGCAATATGACTAACCCATACAAGGTATTCCTTTTCTGAGGTAGGGGTGGGGGGGGGGGGGGACTAAGGGGTAGGGGAGGGGGAAGAGGGACAGGGACTTCAGATGGGGTAAGGGAGTGAGTTGTAATGTTGGGGGTGGGGTGAAGTTGTATTACTGTTGGTTAATTTTTCTTTTTGTAGTTTATTCCTGTGTTGTTCATTTGTTATTTTCAACAATACTGTGAATTGTTATTCATGTACTATGTCATATTATATTTTACTTTGTATTCTATGTACCTACAGGGCGTGCTTGCAAAGCAGTTTATTAAACTGAATGCACCTACCCTGTCATTTTTTTTTTTTAAGAAGACATGAATAAAATAAATACAATAATGTAGTGACCTAGCCCAAACCCCTTTCCCTTTTGCAAAAATGGGGCACATTCTGTGGAATTGACTACAGTTGGCAAAGAGTCTGTAGACCAAACCAGTTATATTAGTTATCTGAAGCACTCAGACAAAACATGTTTTCAGTGGGAGTTTTTCATTTTCACCACAGAGTTCATATATTTGCAAGGAATCAAATCTGAAAATGATATGTTGGGGACCGTGCATCACAAAACCAACAAAAAGTCGCACACACTGATTTTGTGCAAGGACTGAAAATAGGTGAAATGGGTCAACCTAGCCAATCCTTAGTTTTTCATATTTTCTGAAAGAGCAAGTCTTCTTCGGCATTATGCTAGAGTTTGGGATCATAAAACGAACAGGAAATTGTGTTTTAGTAGTTTTTCTCGAACACTTTCTTGTAGAGTAGTGTGATTAGGCGTGTCTTATACAAACCCCCTTTTCATTTCTTCAAACCCTGTACACACTCTTCACTTTCAACTCTAATAACTTTAGAAAGGATGATACTACTGCTTTAAAAGTTGGCATTAATCATGAACAGAATGTGTTAGTAATGCATGCTCAATTGTGGTGGTTTGCATCCTGATTTTTGTCCCATTCATTGCACAGCTAGCACGGCTTGGTAAAGATTAAGTGCTTGAATAGACCCTATACTTCAGAGCCTCTTTTAATACACAGTTTACACTTTTCTGGCATGTGTGTTTTCTTTACAATATCTACATATAAGTAGGTTAGGAGAGTCCATTTGAATTGAGTTATACATCATTCTAAAGCTTAAGGTCTGCTCTTTCAGAATCTGATTTGAACTAAAAATCCATTTCTGGCGACTTTTTGTTGTTTTTGTGGTGTAGGGTCACATTTGAAATAAGTACACAAACTGACTGTTGTTACATGTGTGTATGCTGTAATGCACATCACACTTTTGATTACAAAAATAGGCGATTATTATGGTGTAATATTATAATGTACCATAGTGAAGTAAATTATCAAAGTTTTGATGCAAAGTTATCTTTACTATCTCTTCTACATAAGTGAAAGATAAATGAACAAATACACCATGCGCTGAGAGCCTGTGGTTGGAATTATGGATTCCAAGATGATCAGAATTTTCTGAGGGGCACAGCCCCAAAGAAGATACCGCAATATCTGTCACCAAGGAACTATGATATTACTCGAAATAGTGCATGGTATATTTGTTTTATATCCTCAATAACATCTGTAAAAGAATGCCAAAGGTTTTCACTTAAAATAAATGTACCTCTAGTTTTTTTTAGGTTTTTTTTTTGGTGTGTGTGACACACATTGCAGCAAGGATGATCATGCAGTATACCACATGCACAGTGGATGTGACAAAATACACAGTGGTCTTATGACACCAGTATCAATAGCACTTTATACATGCTATCAATGAATATACAATGAATATGACAACGCAGTATAGCTCACTTTTTATGCCTCCGCCACGAAGTGGTGCCGGAGGCATTATGTTTTCGGGTTGTCCGTCCGTCCGTCCTTCCGTCCGTCCTTCCGTCCGTCCTTCCGTCCATCCGTCCTTCCGTCCGTCCGTAATGAATTTTGTGGACAGGGTAACTATCAAAACCTTTTGAGGTATCCTAATAAAACTTGGCATGTATGTGTATTAAGGGCTTTTTACACTTGCGTTTCTTAACCCCGGACTTTCTCTGACCCAGGACTATCGTTAGTCCCATACCAATTTTTTCAGCTTTTTACACTCGCCAATTAGTCCCGTACTATCTCTTGTCCGGGGCTAAGGAGAAAACTGACCTTTTTACACTTGTATTTCTTAGCCCCGGACTTTCCAAACCACATGAATATTCATAATTACGCTGTGTACTGTAGACGTACACGCACGCACCGGCAGCACTTGATTACCTCGTTTCTGATTGGTCAGTGAGGGTCGGACTTCGTCTCCGTCGCTTAGCCCAGGATTATTTTTTCGTTCTGTTTACACTCACTTGCTTGGCACCGCAATTGCGGTGCTAGCACCGCAATTGCGGTGCTAACCCCTGCTATTTTGCAGGGCCAGATAGTACCGTACTATCGGTGGGGCTAGCCCACTTTGGCAAAAACGAGTGTAAACAGAAAGTGGGCTAAGGATAGTCCCGTACCAACGGTGGGGCTAAGGCCCCCCCTTAGCCCCACCGTTGGTCCGGGGCTAAGCAAAAATTTACAAGTGTAAAAAGCCCTTTAGGGGGGGAAGTTGTGCCTATCAACTTTTGGGTGCACATACTCAAGGTCAAAGGTCAAAAGGTCAAGGTCAAATGCTTAAAATTTCACTATTTCCCCCATATCTATGCAATGCCTGAAGATATTTTCTTGAAACTTAGTGTATACATGTATTACCCAATTAAGATTCTCTGGTAAAAGTTTTGGGTCATGAGGTCAAAAGGTCAAAGGTCAAAATGTCAAGTAAAATGTTAAAATTTCACTTTTTTCTCTCTATCTTGGAAATTGTTCAAGGTATCTTTATGGAACAAAGTATATATACATGTACTGACTGGCAGTGGTTATCTAGGGAATTTGGGGTTCATGGGGTCAAAGGTCAGGGGTCAAAGGTCAAGTGCAATACTTCAAAATTTTACTATTTTCCTTATATTTATGCAATGCCAGCAGGATTATTTTTTTTTTAAACTTGATGTATGCATGTATAACCCACTAGATATTCTCTGGGATTTTTTTTTTCTTTTGCCAAGAAGGTCAAAGGTCAAAAGGTCAAAGATCAAGTGAAAGTGCTGAACTTACTTCTTTCTCCATATCTCGGAAGTGGCTCAAGTTATCTTTAAACTTAGTACATATTTATGTATGTTCTGCCTGACAGTGATTCTCTTATGAATCAAAGGCCAGATGAAAATGATAACAATTTACTGTTCAATACAGAAATTGCACTTTTACTCCATACCTTGAAACTTACTCAAGTTTGTAAACTTATGAAAGGGTCAAAGTCGAAGTTAAAGTTCTTAAATCCCCAAATACATGCTCTCCTATTCATCCAATTAAACATAGGTCAAGGAAGGTGAACATTCGATACATTTGTGACAAACATGTCATTTTAATATTTTGCCAATTTTGTGAAAATGTAATCACACATTGTCCACATGTACTATAGACCTATTAGGAGAATCACGTATTATGGCGGAGGCATACCAGTCGCCATAGCGACATTTCTAGTTCAATTGACATTTCTTTTTACTTTTTGTTTGTTTGTTTGTTTTTAGCAACATAGCAATGTTTTGTTTGGTCGTATGGCACTAAGTAGGCCAATCAGCACAGAGGATTTCATGGATGAAGGAAACAAAAAAAAATGTGTATCACAGCTGTATTGGAAATAATGAAAATATGACATTTTAAATCTTCTGTGCTTAAATCTCTCCAGAATTATGTACATACCATATGATGATATATTGATTATGCTTTATCTGAATCCCGTGATGTACAGGAGCTGAAAGATCAAGAGGATGATAAAAAGTACAGGGGAATGAACAACTACCACACGTACATTGAGAAAAAGGACACAGCACAAGGCAATGCAGCCAGTGGACATGTCAGGTTAGTCCACTCAGTTATCATCATGTAAATCATATCAAGGGTATCAAAGGTGACTTTACATGTTAGAGGAAGTTATTTTGATAAATCATCATTTGAAATCAGCAGATCTTTGAAACTGAGCAAATTACGACAAGGTGTAGAACGTTGTAACAGTTTGAGAGTAGAGGGGTTAAACATATAATCTTTGGAATTTGCCTTGAAGTCTCTATCTTATGATATCTATCATTTGCTTTGAGCTCAAGATGACCAAAATATTTCCTAATAGTTGCAGTGAACAAGCACTAGAAGCAGTAGAAGTAAATCCAAAGCATTGGAATTATTTTGCACTTGCAGCATCAAATATGGTTTTATCTGATCTGCCGATGCAAGTTAGTGGCTATCCTATGGCTGTATAAGTAGCGCAGCATCAGGAACAGCTTCAGAGCTTAGTTGTGTATGGGATGTTTAGAGTATCATAGGCTGCATCTGATATTATACAAATGATGCACAGGATAGAGTGTGTTAGTTTGCGCCTCGTGCATGTCGCACCATTGTCAATACTCTCGAGCGCGCCGCACCTTCACTAACGCCACGAAATAATCCTGTGCATCATTTGTTTTATAAAATGGGTCGAAAACTAACAGCATTATTCACGTACCTTTGTGGGTCAATACCAGTCAGCTACATGTAGCACTCGCTCAAAAGTCAAGATGTCCGAAGATGTTCGTCCCAAACATTTACGCACGTCGCACTCGGAAATCCCGCACATAAGTACTGTACGTACGTATAAGAGTATACGTACGCCACGTGTTATGCACAAGAAAGGCCGCCGGCTGTTGTGGCAGCCCGAACTAGAAGTTGTTTACAGGATTGACAGCGCGTATAGTAGCGAGTGACGCACTTGTAACAACTGATTGAGTGCGCACTGCTAGTGTAAACATTGTGACGTACGTCAGGCCGTGCATTTACTAAGAAATTAATGCACGCACACGTGACTCATTTCAGCGCTTCCAATTGGCTACATTCTTGAACCCATTTTATAATAGACCCTGAAATCCACTGTCTTTTGTCTGAACAGATTCTCACAAGCTGTGTACATGTAGCAATGTTTTTATGCATCAACATATTCATATTTGTTATCAATTCAATTCAATTCAGTTTGATTGTATTGTCCATTTGTGGAAATATGTTTTGTTTGCATGCACATATTCCATCAGTACATACACAGAATGCATTTAAACACAGAGCACTTGTATAACATAGATACATAAACACGATAGACATACAAGATATATACAACAATACAGTATCAATATCAATGCCAGACATGCATAGCATTGAAGGAAGTATTAAATCTGTACGTATGCGTCAACATCGTGTTTGTGTGATGTGCGTGTATACAGGTGTGTAATGTGTGTCAAATTGATATTAAGCCTATTAGAATTTTAAATGATATGAGTTAGTGTATTTTTATGTCTAAATGAGTGGTACCTATACTTTGTTAAAGGTACTTTTTACCATTGGGAGCAGTGATTTAAAAAATGTTCGAGATATCACATTTGATGCATATGTGTAGGTCAGTTGTATCACAAAACATCCTACATATAAACATTTTGCAATAGAGTATAAAATAGTAGAAGATATCGCTATTTCTCTCAATAAACCATAACTGTAGACGGTCAAGTCTAGAAACATTTTATTATATTGAATGGGTTAGTCAAATACCGGTTAGTGATTGGCTAAACAGAGTCACGTGATGGAGGTACATTCATTATGTTCTCCCATGGGCGAACATTCTTGGTAATGTTCTCCCATGGGAAAATATTTCCACGTAACAAATGACAGAAGGCAGGCCGAGGACCGCGCACGCACAGTGAATTTGGCTCTGCGCGAGCGAGCTATGTAGTGCGTAGTGCTAGCTGCACATGCATGCTATGCTGGTACATGGTGGCCGTGGCTGCAAAGTTTGTACACTGAATCTCTACGATCTTTGGTGGTTGACGTTGACGTATTTGACTAACCCATATAATATGACAGATGATGACTTTTGTTGTCGGGAACATGTACCAAACGTTCCACCCTCAGGGTTTGAAATGCTATTGAGGGAGGCTATAAGTCCCTCGACTTCGTCTTGGGACTTATATCCTCCCTCAATAGCATTTCAAACCCTTCGGGTGGAACATTCGGTATGTTCCTCCACCCCCCACCCCCCCCCCCCCCCCCACCCCCCCACCCCCGCCAGTCATCATCTATATAATAACTACTGTTCACATTTTGTATACACATATTTAACAATACTTAACATTGATTATACAGATTCAATTTTTACATTGGTTTTTTTTTTTCAATCCCTGATCCTCATTTTGGAATTATTTTGAAGCACTAAAACTGCATTTTTGTTTCATCTGCAAATGGTAAACACTGCCTTTAAAAGGATACCTACTTCATAAAGTTTATCAATGTATTGAGACATCAAAACTGTCTAGAGGGAGGTATGCCTAATCCTTGACCTGCCATCTTGCAAATGAAAATAAAACACCACCCAGAAGCTGGTGATACCTTTGTATGTATAGCTCAGTAGATGGTAATTAGCAGAGAGACATTCATGAATTTCCATACATAGTTGGGAAATAGTAGATTACATGTTTACAAAAACTTTGCTCTTTCTGTGAAATATGTCCACATTTGTCTTGTTGGTACTTTCGTGGATAGTATGTACTGGTATGCATGCTTGCATGCACATGCAAATTTTACACAATCTGGTATTGTCAAACTGTATCACTTTAATGGACCACATATAAAATGTTGTTACATTAAATTTGCATGTGAAGATGAAAATTGTGACCTTTGATCTTTTGCAGGAAAGGGCCAATAAGGGCACCCACAAACTTACGAGTCACAACTCGCTGGGACTATGCCCCTGATATCTGCAAAGACTACAAGGAGACAGGCTTCTGTGGCTTCGGTGACAGTTGCAAGTTCATGCATGACCGCTCTGACTACAAGTTTGGCTGGCAGCTTGAGAAAGAGTGGGATGAGGGAAAATATCAGCAGCAGCAAGGTGAGGCTTGACCATAATATTTGCAGTAGAATCTTAATTATGTCGGTCTCGGGGCTCCTAAAAGTGACCTACCCTTCTTCACCTCATAAGCAAGGAGCAATGTCAGATATGAGAAACAGGGGATAAAACAAAAAAACAAAACAATGTGCTGGCAGTTGGGTTGTTATCAATGGGGGTGCAATGGAAAGAAACATTTTATACTCCCTTCCTTTTTCCTTTATTTCATCATGATGAACAGTCAGTAAGATTTTATTTGCCTACCATGTCTCTAATTGAGCAGTAAATAGAGAATTATATGAGACACCACAAACTTGCCAGTGTGATTTGATTGGGCAACAGAGTATTGAAAGATGTTGTTATAGAAGGAAATATTGTTTGCCTTGTCTTCATCAGATCCCACCATGTATGAGATTGACAGTGATGATGAGGATGATCTCCCATTCAAGTGCTTCATATGTCGTCAATCTTTCACCAACCCTGTTGTCACCAAGTACGTAAACCATGTGTTTTAGTAAGACTTCACTTTGGTAAAGATGTATTATGGTACTTGTACTAGGTGTTACAAAAACATTTCCCACTTTTGATCCTTTATAGTTCAAAAACTATATATCAGATAACACTAACATTAATATGAGCAATAGCTGAATAGTGTACAATTTTGTTGTAGGTAATTTGAAAATGAAAACATGATTCATTTACGCTAAATTCAACATTAATTTTTCAGATAGGTTTCAGATTTTGCTCTGTTTTCAACCCTCTGTACAAAACTTTAACTTTGCACAGGGGTTATTGGTGTGTATAGGAGTGTGTTGTTGATACCCAGACAATGGCCCTGGACAATAGCCAGGATTGGTATACAAATAATGAATGTTTATGAGTGCAATGGACAGAAGATTTCATCAGGTGAAAGATGAAATAGTCCATTCAACAAGGCGCAGCCGAGTTGAATGGATCAAACATTTCATATTCCACCGAATGAAATATTCTGTCCATTGCACGAATGAAAAACATTTATTATTTGTTTTATATAACGCCCTAAAAAAAGATCCTTGTCATTTTAATATTTTATTAATTTAGAAACAAGACAGAATCTGAGATCGCGAGATAGTGCTCAATGAGCGCTTTTATATACGCTAGCACGCTGTCGCATACACACACACTGCAAACGCAAGCGTTTAACACGCGGTGTGTCCCAGGCTCTCAGCGAGCGTGCAATGGAGCAAATCGTATGGATCCAAAATTGCACGGTAAATGGAGCCACAATTGTACGGATGATGACATCATAGTTAAATGGGCGGAATGATCAATGTCAAACAACCAATCAAATGACAAGGATCTCTTCAGGTGTTATACAAAATGCTCTATTACATATTCATGAGGAATTCCACTATCACAGCTAGTCTTTATTCATTCTGAAATGTGATGTATGCAAGCACATGGAAACATGTGCTTACTTTGTTCATGTGCATGCATTTCACCCTGTGTCATGAATTCAGACTAGCAGTGCCCAGGGCAATCCATCATGAATAATCAATAAAGCATTCATGTGCCTTGGAGCAGAGCTCTGAACAGGTGGTATCCATGTCCATTGCTCAGGGTCATTGTAAGTACACACTCACATACACATCATTAGTTCCTGTGGTAAGTTCAGGTTTTGTACAGAGGGTTAAAATTTGATCAAAATCTGGAACCTAACATGGAAATAAATCATGGATTTCATGAAACTAATATAGGCTTTCATATTCAAATCACCTCCAACTAAATTGTACACTATTCAGCTATTACTCATGACAATGACAGTTTTATCTGATATATAGTTTTTTAACTATTAAGAATCAAAATTTGGAAATGTTTTTTGTAACACCTAGTACATTGTGTCTGAAAAAAGAAGTCCCCCCCCAAAAAAAAAAAAAAAAAAATGAAGAAGATGCAAATAGCTTTGGTCATGCTGTTGATCTTATCCGTACATGTACTAGGTGTTTCAAAAATCATTTCCCACTTTTGATCATTAATAGTTCAAAAACTATTCATCCGATAAAACTGTCATTGATATGAGTAATAGCCGAATAGTGTACAATTTTGTTGGAGGTAATTTGAATGTGAAAGCATAAATCAGTTTCATTAAATCTAAGATTGATTTTGAACTACAAGACTTCAGATTTTGGTCAAATTTTAACCCTCTGTACAAAAATTGAACTTTGCACAGGAACCAATGATGTGTATGTGAGTGTGTGCTGACAATGGCCCTGAACAATGGCATGCCTGAACCACCTGTTGACCTAGGCATCAGTCTGGCACTCCCTGGCACATGAATGCTTAATCAATAATTCATGTGGATTGCCCTGGGCACTACTATTCTGAATTCATGCACGGTAAAGGGTAAAATGCATGCGCTTGGAAAAAGTAAGCACATGTTTCCATGTGCTTGCAAACACCACATTTCATTCTAGCTGGCAATCATTTTCAAATTTTGCTTCACATATCACTAAATTTGGGATATAAATAAGCATAAATGATCTAAAGTTCTTCATTTTAATACAACTGTCTACTAATAGTCTGACAAATTTGTCACTTTTTCGATAAAAAGAGATCATTTTTGGTAAAGAGTTCAGCAGCATTTTTCATTGGGCCGATTTGTTTCACAGTAGATTTATCTAAGGCTCCATGTACACAAGTGTATACTCTAATTGATTTTCTTTGCTTCCTGTCACCATGTTTACGACAGAACAGAAGGTATTCATTGTAATTTCGTTTTTCAGAAGTAGGGAGAGCACTGTCGCAACTCATTGACAGTATTGGCAGGCGTTTGACTTTACACAGATACTGCCAGAGGCTGAATAAAGACTAGTTGTGATAGTGGAATTTCTCATGAATAAATAATTAAGCATTCAAACCCTGGCCATTGTTCAGGACCATTGTCAGGGTGTTAACCACACACTCCCATACACACCCATTGCCCCCTGTGAAAGTTTTGTACAGAGGGTTGAAAGTAGAGCAAAATCTGGAACCTAACTGTGAAATTAATCATGGATTTCATGAAACTGGTTTATGCTTTCATATTTAAACCACCTCCAACAAAATTGTACACTATTCAGCTATCACTCATATCAATGACAGTGTTATCTGATATATAGTTTTTGAACTATTAAGAATCAAAAGTGGGAAATGTTTTTTGAAACACCTAGTACATGTGCATCTACTTTCTCATAAATAAATGAAGAGATGTAGTTTAAAGGCCCGGTCACACTGCCCAAAAGTCGCATAAACGCATGAATCACGCAAGAAATTTGGTTGTGCGTGCCTGTCCGTCGAGAATCTTTGCTGATTTACGCGATGAAAATCACCGACGAATTGCGCGAGAACTATGGAAAGATCACACAAAAATCACTAACAAACCACACACTTTCAGCGCATAGGCACGCAAAGGCCCCAAATAGGGCGAATTCGTGGTTGTGCGCTTTGACTGAGGTCCATGGAAAACCACGCATAATCTGCGCATTATCACTAATGAACTGCGTATGAATCGCGCATGATTCGCGCATGAACGCGATAGCGGCAACATTTTCGCGAATGATCACTGATATTCCACGCATTATTCGCGCATTGTTCGCGTAAGAACTACACAAACTACGCAAAAATTACGTAAAACAGCGCAATACTGCGTAAACTTTTATGCGAAGCCGAGTTTTGAGCTGCTCAAAACCTGGAATCGCGTAAAGCACCGATCCAGCGCACATCAGCGGACAACTACGAAGGTTCCACATCAGGGAAACTCATGAAATGCGCAAATCGCGCATGTATCGCGTAAGGCTCGGATTTCTTTCGTAATTCATGCGTTTACGAGACTTTTGGGCAGTGTGACCGGGCCTTAAGCTTGTATGAAGGAATACGGTAGAAATAGTGCCTTTGAAATTACTCAAACTTGCTGCGTAAATCACAATAGATGTCTTTTTAGTGGTTTATTCTGTAATGTAGTCAACATCGATCACATTTGACTGTTGGTTAAATGTCATGTGAAAAGCAAAACTGATGATCAATAACTTCTCACTATCTTTCAAGTAAATGTATTTTTTTCCCCTTTACAATAAGTATGTTACAGTAGTATCTTCAGAAGTTGAATCACTTTTAAACAGTAAATCACTATTTTCCAAGCTGTCTTTCCGTTTCGTTCAGATATGAACATTTACCACATTATGCATGTAAATGAGTGACTTAGCAAAGTGGGGAGAAAAAGAGGTTATGATACATTTATGGTTGATACCATGATTTTTGTTTCCTTTTTGTGAAAAGGTGCAAACACTATTTCTGTGAAAAGTGTGCCCTGAAACACTACAAGAAGAGCAGGAGGTGCTTTGTGTGTGGAGAGCAAACCAATGGTCTCTTCAATGTTGCCAGGGGTAAGTAGTAAAAATATGTGTTCTCAGAAAAAAAAAAATTGTGACTTTGGTGTAGAGGCATTTGTGTGGTCATATTTAATGTAGTAACTACAAAAATCTTGCAGTGGACCTCACTTGCTTATTATTCAGGTTATTCTTTCAATACTTTGTTTGTAAGTGTCCCAAAATATTTGCAAACACTTATTTTGGGACCAAATTAAGTAGGGGCTAAAAATTTTCAGCCTGCAAGTGTTGCATTTGTATTCAGTAGAGTGGTTCTTTACTGTGTCTTCTAAAGGCATAATTCAGACCTTTCCTCTAGAAAAATTGTCAAAATCCTTTTTCTCATAAATCTTGTTACACAGTGTTTGCCAGTATATTACACTACTTAAAGGCACCAGGCTGACACTTTCCACTTGTCATGGAACGTGTATGGCAGTGATCTGATTAGTTGTTGATATTCATTTTAAAATTGAGAGACAATATGCAAGAAGATGCTTGGGCAGAGAATTCTACAACTGTAGAATTATCTTCCCATGTGTATTGGGACTTATTGAATGTTAACTGCACATGATTGCCATTGAACCAGTCTCACAAGTAACAGAGTAGTGCCATCATTAGTAGTTATACATTGTACTTCAGTTTGAGTTCTCATTTATGTTTTTACAATCTCCCCAGATCTCATTGCTAAACTGGAGAAGTACAAAGGAAAACCAGAAGAGAGTGATAGTGAGCCATTTGGAGGCCAGGATGTTTCCAGTGATGAAGGCTGAGAGTTCTGTAACTTGCTAGCATGGCACCATGAGTTTACAGATGGCTGTGGAGAGGACCAGTATGAGCACACTGCAAACCAATCAACCAGACCTATTCATAGGTATTGTGCTTGTCTGCATCAGGAAAATTTGGCCTGCATTCCTGATATGTGGGTCAATCAGCCAGTATGCATGCTCAGGAAAGCTTTGTACTCTAGCTACAACTTGTAGATGAGATCATGATGACACACTACTGGTATGCAACTGTGCCTTGACAGCAGGCAGAGGTTAGAGAGGTTGGACCTGCAAGGTTGAATAATGATCAGATCTGCACTGCCATGGCAACAATGGCAACAATAATGAAGAATACCTTGAGTGTTTCTGAAAACAGTCAGCCTCGCTTATGCTACGTTTACACCATGTTCCCAGCGGCTACAGCAGCCCCGTTTGCCCGAAATGTAGCCTGCCATGGGTAGATGAGATATTTTCATGTTTTTTCGCACGATCCCCTCTGTACTCAAGTCTTGTTTGTTCCAGTCCTGTCTCCAGTGAACATGTAGCTATCAGAGGCCGTTTTCACAGCATCTGGTCAGACTAGACTATACAATATTTTCCATCGTGTCCCAGTACAAATCACCTCCAAGTTTTGTTATGGCCTTTTACGTGCTGTCATGTTTTGTTGTGTTCACCCCATTTTATTATGGCCAACCAGGTTTCTCATTAGCACCGGGACTGCTGTGGCAAATTTTTTGACAGTTAAAAAATGTGACACAGCATCAACGGCAATCGGGGCCTGTCACATTTGCTCATCCTGTCTCATGTTCATCCCGTTTTGTCCATTGTGGCCCAAAACGTGATTGCCGTGGTCGCTGGGAACATGCTGGGAACATGGTGTAAATGTGATAAATGTAATAAGGACTGAAAAAAAAATGGTTAGACCCTTTATGGGAAGTTTGTGGTTCACGTACAGCGAGTTTTCTTTGACTTACCAGGTATTCAACATTGCACTTATTAGTCAATGTTCAAAGTGAATGAAGAATGTGAGGATTTATTATTTTTTCCTCATATGATTTTATGTTCAAATTTTGCTTCTTGCCATGCTTGAAAGTGATAGAAAATGTGTTGTTTGCCTTGACCTACAAAACCATTATAGTAGAGTATAGTACAGCCATATGAGTGTGCACCACATTCCAACCTGTTATAACATGAAGTTATGCAACTACACATTTGCACTGCTCATGCTGGCAGTCTGCCTTTTTCTAAGGGGCAGGGTTAACAGATCATGGTGTATAATCATGCTAATTGGAATCAATTTACTTTCTCAGTGAATATTTACTCCATAAAATAGTCTAGATCTGAATGCCTTTGTATGAATGCAGTTAAATTCTATCTATGCCTTATTATGTTTCATGCAATACAATGATTTCAAAATCAGGACTTTTATTTTGCCCTAAGATAAGTGATATTCAGCTAATTCGACGTATGGCAGGTTGACTGTGTGTTTTGACATTAGATTATCAATCTCAATTAAGAGGAAAGACCTAAACTACGTCTGACAAAGGATGACAACGGTGCATTACTGTTGCATGAAAACACATTGCCAAAGACGCTTAATTTTCCCTGTCTGGCTCTCATTGTTTTTTCTTGTTGTCGTTTTGTATGCTTCAACACAAATCTATGTCAGATCAGATTAATCTGATATGCCTTGTAGTGATGAGCACTTGTATGCACAAAGGTAAAATGATGTGTATTGAACAGCAATTGATATGGCAGATGTCATGTGGAAGTCAGAGCTACCAAGTCTCACGCATTCTGAGTGAGACTCAAGCATTTAGGGGTTGTCTCACGATCTCACGCACGACACCCATTTTTCTCACGCATCGGGCAAAGTCTGCAATTTGGGCCCATAATAAGGAGCATAGCTCAAAGGATTAAAGTGATAGTTACAAATGAAGGTATATTTTCCTTTTGTCTTTCAAAATAAGTAAAAAATAGTCACTTAAGTATGCACCTGATCGCACCATTAAGAGCTAAAAATTGAAAAAGGTCCCTACCGTGGGAGGCCATGGTGGTGTGGGGGGGCCTCTCCCACATCCTCGCTTGCGCGCACATTTGCTCGCCGAGATGCCGAGTCGTGAAAATCTCACTCATAAAAAATTTTTGAACTTGGCATCCCTGGGAAGTAAAAATCCACTCAGTGCTCAGATTGACTTTAATTCAGCAGAATAGAGTCAAAGATGACAACAGAGGTTTTATCAAAATGATGTGATTATGTAATCTTACCACAACTTAAGAAACTTAGCATTCCATAACTTGATTTCATGAAAGTTCCATTGTTCTGTGAATGTATGTGATTGTAATTTGAAATCTGAGTGGAACTGCATGGCTACAGCTGCAAATTCACAACCATCATGCATTGCACACTGAAGTACCAGTCTCTGAAAGATTTTGTTGCAGTGTGTAATCCCATCATTACGTTCAAGGTGCCCATATTGTGCTGGAAGTGTTTCAGGTTGAATCTACATAGGGGCAGGTACAGCCCACAAGTACACCCTTCTCTGTCATGTCCAATTTGTCCCTAATGAAAGAGTAGGAAGCATTTCAGAGGCAGTTGGCGATTCTCGCTGTTAATTTTGCAGGATAAAGATAAGCCCATAGTGTTGGTAACCATGAAAAAAAAGAGAAAAAAAAGAAAGATTTCAGAGTCTATTTGTTTCTTGATTATATGACCAAAAGCTTATAGAACATGTGTGCAAGTAGGATTAAACTTTGTGAATGTTGTAACAGTATCTGAGCTTTCAAAGACTAAATTTCAATACCTGTATAAGGTATTCAAATAAACAGCAAATATGGGAAAGTTTCACTTCTCCGTATCAGAAATGGCCGGTGTTTCCATGTCGTTCTTTTGCACAAATTATGAAGCCTGCAAGACATTCGACTTTGGTGCTTTTGCAGGCAGAATTGCTATACATGTACCAGCACTGGCACCAGCAATAATTATGAATTTGAAATCAGTCAGTGTTAGCAGGTTAACCCAAAACTTTGATAGTTTGATAATTGGTAATTATGATCATTGTCGCTTGCATTGATCAAACTGTGAATGTTTGAGCTTGATTTAATGCAGCCATTTTGGAGGCAACATCAGCACTAGCACTAGCACTGAACATGAAATCACCCATTTTAACTGTAGAGGCTTTCCATTTGGCTGTCTACTTGAATCCATTTTTGCATCAATACATGTACTCTATCTGAAAACCCAAAACAAATTTTAGTGAAGAGGAGAGCAGCATCACCGAGTGAGGGCTCACCATAAGAATGCATAGTAGGAGGCGCACATATTTTAGAAATGTAGCACGGCAATTCCTTTACAATGCTGCTTGCATAGCAAGGCCACCTGTGTAGAATATAAAATATGCATGCTTTCTTCTCTTGTTATGCTTCCTTGAATCCCCGCTCATGCGTTCTTATGGTGAAGCTGCAATGTCATCATCCTTGTTCATTGCGATTTGTTATAAATTTTGAAAACATTCTTATTCCTTAACTCAATCACTATAAATTCTGATACTCTCTACCCAGTATTACCAATTAATAGTTGTATTTTATTAATTGTATTTTATTATTCAAATTATTTAGATTACATCGTCAATTGTGGGTCATGGGGTCAAGGGTCAAAGCTCAGGTGAATATTTTCAAATTCCCAAATACTTGTTCTCTTAAACAAGTCAGCCATCCATCCAAATAAAACCTTGCTCAAGGAAAGTAAACACAAGTAAAACAAAGATGTCATTTCAGTTTTTGTTTTTTTTTTTTGCCAGTTATGAGAAATTGTCATCTCACGTTGTCGGGACGTACACCTACACTATACCTATAGGGAGAACCATGCATTTTGGCGAAGGCATACCAATTTAATGTGGAATGTAACTAATGCCTGCGATTATCACCTTGTCTTCTTTATTTAAAAAAAAAATGGTGTAATTTCTGTCTTAAACTGCATGTTTAAAATGGGGAGTAGCCAAAAATATAAAAATAGATTCTTACTATACAGGATGGGTAAAAAGAAAAAAACAACAAAAAGATACACACACACACATGCACATAGGGAAGACACACACATATGGAACACACTCACTAAACAGGCAGACACATTCTGTACCACTGTAAGTGCAGACTGACCAAGTATGTTGGAAGAAACAATTCGTGTTGTTAGTGCACCAGACTTAAATGATGGTACTGGTATTGTGATTTAATTTAAATTCTATTTATTTTTATGTTAGATGGGATATTCATAATTTTACAGACGCCTTTATTATGTAATGACTTTGTTTCAAGTAGGTAACCACAAAAATTATGTTGTCATGCACCGTCATGATACAAGACAGAGAGAATAGTCAGACATTGCCACATTTATTCCCATAAGAATGTCAGCTTTCAATAGGCTTTGTCCTTTTCAGTGAGCTTGTGATCCAAAGCCTTGCCTGACTTAGCAGGCATCACATAAGCACTGAACAGGCAAATGATTCACAAAGAATGGCACCTTTCAGTGGGCTTTTGTCCTTAGGTGCGAGCATGTACTTCAAACGCTTGTCTGACTTGGCAGGCATCCAGGCAGTCAACGATCAGCTAGGTGTGTGAGTACGTATGTGTGTGTGTGTGTGTGACTGGCTGAGTGTGACTGTGGATGTTTTGATATGTGTGGCATCATTCTGTTAGGGATGCTATTTGGATCTGGAAAGACCAAATGGATACCTAAATCCCAGTTCATGGGCGTCACAGGGGGGGGGGGGGGGGGGTGCGCTGTGTGCTGGACATCCCTCCCTCCCCCCCCCCCCCCCCCGAAAGTTACCATACACCCATTGTAATTTTTCCATAAGTTCATAACACCATATCAGAAGACTAAGCTCATGTAGGCCCTACATTAATGCACCTTTCTCTTACACTGTCATCATTTACTCTTTTGGCTTGTCATTTTCTATCATTATAACACATTAGACGATAAACATAAGAAAAGGAGAGTTGATTTCACTGCAATTCATATTCCCTTAACATTAGCGAGGGACCCTTCGATATATAAAGCCATAGTTTCTGATAGGATCCGGGCACGGTTTTATGAAAGTTATCAGTCCTGACAAGCTGTCAGTTCCACACAATTACCAATCGTTGTAGGTCGATCAAAGCAGGTCCATGGTAACAAGTCAGTGACTCGAGCTTATCAATCAAGCAGAACCCATGGTTTTATTGAAATTATTAGAGACTAACAAGATGTCATAACTGGCAACTTTTATCAAACGGTGCCCTAATCTGTCATTTGAGTAAAATTACAGCTTATTTTACATACAAGTAGAATTGTGCTAGTTTTCAAATTAAATGTTCTCGACACTTTAAGGGGAAATCCAGTTCAAATATAAGCTAGTCTGATTAGAAAGAGTGAAATATTACGAGTTTAACGGTATTTTTTTTAATTTTTTAAACAAAACACCCCTTGTTGTTAACGAAGTCTTTTGTCCTGCACCCTCTTTTTGAATAGATCTAGAGAGTTGTAGTTGACAATACTTTTTACATTAGGGCTGCTCAGCAGCTCTGTTTTATCCCGGCCATTTTAAGACTATTTTTTTTTCACAAAAACTTGAATCCTTCTTGGAATAACATGCTCTTTAATATTTCGTAAGGGGTTTCTAATTATCTCACCCAAAAGATGTTAAAAACTTGAAGTTAGGTCTCGATCAAAACCAGACGATATGAAAAATTGTTGTTTTTTTTTTCAATTCAAATAGCAAACGTTGTTCGAAAATGACAATGAGAGACGTAATTTTCTGGGGGGGGGGGGGGAGTTATTGTAAGATGGGTGATTGTTTGGAGCCTAATTTTAATAAGGAGTAATTGTCAAGGGAGGTAATGCTCTGCGGTGATCATTCCAAGGATATGACAATCTCTTCCCGCATCCTTGATATACTATTTGTTAATGCCCAATGATGCAGTAGGGCAATTCTGAAATGAGCGTTAACGGTATAATAGTAAAACAGTTACAAAATTGATGAAACAATGCAAAGAAAGCAAATTAAGACAGAGACGAAGTACACAAATAAAGTTACAGTGTACTCCCGTTACAACGAACACGGTTATAACGAAATTTCGTGATAACGAAGCAAAACTTCTGATCCCCAAATTATCGCCATTAAAGTCTATGGTACAAAATTCGCTTATAACGAAGACGGTTATAACAAAATTATCGTTATCACGAAGTCTTTTCTGAGCGCCACTATGACAAAGAAAAACAAAAGAAATGTGCTCCGTTACAACGAAATGCGGATCGCATTCGAAAATGCGTAGCGGAACAAGCATTTTTATAGCGTCTCTGCATGCATGAGCTAACGCTTCACATCATTGTATGTTCACTCCGTGTATCACGTAGTTTCCGAGGGGAACTTGCGTTATTGTAATACAGTAATCTGAATTCAGATAAGGTTTGTTTCATTGTTCCGAAGTCCTTTAATACAAAAACACACAGATTCTGATACAATTAAATGTCCGTAATAGTTCGGAAATGAAATATTAAGCACATTTTGGCGTTTTTCCAAAGGTTCGTTAATCCGATAATAAAATATTGATAATGGTTCTTATTCTTATTCTTATACGGTTCGTTAGTCCGAAAATGATAGGAATTCAAAACGTTCGTTAATCGGAACATTACAAAAAGAATCGTTAATCCATGGTGGAAAAAGGTGAGCACACTAACAAAACTTAAGAATTGCAATCCTTATAATCGTCTTAAGATAAATAAATCTTCGAAATAACTAACCTTTCTCATTTTTTTTTAATTAACAAACTTTCTTCGGAATAACGAACCTTATTTCATTTTCGGATGAAAAAGCCTTCGGAACAACGGACTTTCTGAATAGTGAACCTTTTTCATTTTTTGATTTATAATTAATATTCAGAATGACGAACCTCATTTCATTTTCAGATCAACGAGCCTTCGGAAAATGAACAATATATTATTTTAATCTAAATTATGAACTTTCGGAATAATGATTCTTCGGAAATGCGAACCTTCAGATAAACAAACCATCGGAATCCCGGGAATGGCGAAACTTCGGAATGAGGAGCCTTCGGAGTAACGTACTTAAGTAAGAAAAGAACCTTTGGAATGGCGAACTGTAACCAAATCCTACACCGTCATTTTCTACACATGTGTGACAACACAAACAACTTTATGCTCTTTTAAAAATGTAATATTTAAACGAAATTAAAAAGGTACTCTCCCATTTCACATAGCTTCCCAGCGTATGATGAGGATTCAACAAACAGATTTTTTTTTTTTTTTTAATGCGTAATTTCCTTCTTTTCGTTATACATTGCATATTATATTTCGTCGGCGTTTTCACGAACCGACGCTATTTCGATTTTGGTCAAAATTTTCAAAATCGAGATATTGGTACCAAATGAAAGTGCTTTCAAAACTCTACCAAATCCCAAAATTTTAGATCACAAAATTAATTATTCTTAATTTTATCAAAGAAAGAAAAAAACGACGGTACCCGAAATATCGAGAAATTGAGAAAAACGGGTCTCACGAACCGACGCAGTAAAGATACGCCGGTTCGTGAAACCCGAATTGCGAGGGTGAAGAGCAATGCGGGTTTTACGAACCGTCGCGGTTGCACTATTTTGAGCTTTGTTCAACTTACTGGCCTAGAATTAGGTTTTGGCCCTAATCCAGATCTCAGAGTGAGAACCAAACCTTCTGAAAGATGAATGACGACCTAAGCCAGCCCACTGTCCACTAGTGAAGTGAATGGTAAGCTATAATCCTATTAAAATCATGCTCAAAATAACAGTTTCAGTTGGACTACCATAACCGTTAACTGCGGTAGAGTGTAGTCCCATGTATTCAATCGCGTGATGCTTATGAAGCCTAGTCTGTAAACGCCATCCAATTTCAAATTAGATCCCAAATCATATTATTTATAGTTTCTTTTCGACTTATGTCGTTACTTCTGAGACTACTGAGTACTGTAGTCGTAACGTCTGTGTGCAAGACATGCAAGATGTCAAAGTCTCGAAGACACTCATTGCTATGCCTTGACTTGAGTTGAAAATGAAATCATGAGATTGACAAAGTACTGTAGGCCTACTAAACTAAAAAAAAAGTAAAAAGTCTAAAAGTAAAACTCAAAGGAAGAGTAAAGAATAAAGTTAGACATGTTAGACTTTAACTTTCAAGTTTAACTATTAAGTCTAAGTTAAGACTTTACTTGTAATACCAGTTACTAAAACTAAGATCAGCTGAAGTCTAAGACCAAGTCAAATTAACTAGCTCTAGATCTACATCTCTAGACTAGTGGTAATAGTAGGTAGAGTCCACCCATTTTCCCCCCAATTTTTACTGGTCCATTCCTGAAAAAGTTACTGGTCAGTGTCCAACAGTGATTTTTCCTGGTCAGGGACCGTCGGACCAGTGCCAGTGTGCAGCGTTGGTGTAGATGTCATCTATGACAGTATGCTAAACACTACAAGTAGTACTCTACAGGTTAGGTGGCTTTCCTGTACAGTGCAGTGTTATAGTATACTTGTGAATTCAGCCCTAGTACCGTACTGTGTGTAGATATGTGACGTTATGTCTAACGTTAGTTCGAGTGGAGTACCTTTGAAGCACAGCGGTGGGGCTTTTTTTCCCTAAAACTTGTGAATGCGGCCCAACCAAATGGCATTTACATATTTACGCGTGATTGATAGTGATACAGTAGCGCTGTCGTTATCCACAGCAGCCATACATAATCTTTTGTCCTTTCTTCTTTCCTTTTTTCCCTTTGTTCTTTCACCCTTTTTATTCTTGGAATCGAAGGACTTCTAAGAAATGTCCCTCGACTGATTTAACCAGGACTCTTGAGTCCTGGTAAATCTAACCTAACCGAGTAATCGTTAACGTTTGTTAGGCCTAACATAACAGTAACACTGACTTAGCCCTGTATTGACTTTGTCTTTGGCCGACTTACTGAGATGGCGAGTCTAACTCTTTAACGTTAGTCTAAACGTAGTCGTTTCTGTCAGTGTCAGTGTCACCGGTTATTGTATATGGTGCCATCGCTAACGTACGTTAACAAGTTGATGTTAGTTATCTATGTCAACTTACTGATTCAGTAATAGTGGTACTGTCATCCTGTTGGATATCGCCGCAATATCATCCGTGACGTTTTAATTTCGTGTCACAAAGACAAAAGTTGCCAAGATCTAATAGTATTAGATGTCTAGATCTAGATGTTGTCTAGATCTATAATATAAATTCTGTGTACCACTGGTAACTTAAAAGTGAAAGGTCTAGACTTCACTTAGTCTATAATTAGACCAGACATTCATGAGGCAAAGGCCTATTTAGTAGATCTATTCTTATTCTATTTTAACGTCAATTCCTAATAACTCGCCACGTGTTATTCCTAAGGCCAAGGACTTCCGGGTTAGTGATTTTTTTTCTTCATAAATACCAAACAGCAGACGTGTTTCATTTGCATTCTTGCACAGACTTCATGAAAATATGTGCAGTATCAAAGAAATATGATGCACATGACAATGCCAGTGCTTTATAGGTGAATGGTTAATACCTTTAAAAGCTGAATGATAATGTAGAGTCTAGGTCTAATTAAGATGTTACAGTCTCTGATAAGAAACAGGTTTGATTGTCATAGACTGTTTCCCAAATGCAGGTACAAGTAGTAATATTCAGCTATTTCAATGCAATGCCTTGTTTACAAATACAATATTTGTACATGTAGATTTATATTCATGTGAATGATAATTCAATTTCTACATGAGACTTACTAAGTGCTAAACATAATATCTTGCATCAGTAAAATGTGTAAATGACGAGAAAATTTGAATATGCATCAAATACGAACAGCAGCATTTTTTGACATTCTTTGATCCTGCATAGGCCTACCATTTTGTTTTATGTTTGATATAAATAGAGCAAAATAATTTCAACTTCAGTTTTGTTGGCTGATTTTTTTTTCTTCTAAAAATTAAAGTATCTTGTACCATGATGTTTGATTTTAATCAAAAGTTCTTAATTTCTTTCTTTTCTTTCAGATGACTGGTGCCATGTAGTAGCGAAGAACTGGACTGTCTCAGAAAAGAAAAGGAAAAGTACAGGGTCGTGTACATCACCAACGGATGTGAATACAATGGTAATGTAGAGTCTAGGTCTAATTAAGATGTTAAAGTCTCTGATAATAAACAAGTTTGATTGTCGTAGACTGTTTCCCAAATGCAGTTAGTATTATTCAGCTTTTTCAAAGCAATGCCTTGTTTACAAGGACATGTAGATTTATTCATGTGAATAATAATTTAAATTCTACATGAGACTTACTAAGTGCTAGACATAATATCTTGCATCATTAAAATATGTAAAAGGCGAGACAATTTGAATATGCATCAAAGACGAACAGCAGTATTTTTTTGACATTCTTTGATCCTGTATACCGTTTTGTTTTATGTTTAATATAAATAGAGCAAAATAATTTCAACTACAGTTTAGTTGGCTGATTTCTTTTTCTCAAAATGAAAGTTGTATCTTGTATCATGATGTTTGATTTTAATCGAAAGTTCTTAATTTCTGTCTTTTCTTTCAGATGACTGATGCCATGCAGTAGCGAAGAGCTGGACTGTTTCAGAGAAGAAAAAAGTACAGCATCGTGCTGATCATCAAGGAATGTGAATACAATGGCTTAGGAAAGAAGACAATCTACAGATAGGATAGAAGGGAGAAATTGGGATGAAGGGCGACAACTTAAGTACGGTATATCTACAGTGAAATGTGATTGTGAAGTGGAAACATGAAAGGAGAGCCTAAGATTGAAGGTGAAAACAATGCATTCCATTCTGTGATGTCGTAATTACAATTTTGCTACACTTTAATAACACTACAGAGAGACATTTATATCAAGGAAAGCTTCATGTGGATATGGAATGTTAGATTTTTTTAAGGGTTCATTGGTATGTATTTCATGATAATAAATCTTGAAGGTTTTGTGTGGTAATCATAACCTTGTGATAAATCTTGATAGATTTCTAAGTGCACATTGGCAATATTTAGATGATGCTGTAATCAGATTAAGTTCTATTCTCCTTTATTCTTTTATTTATTATTTTGTTGTCTTCAACCCACTTTGAATGTGTCACGTATGATTCTTATAAACATGGGAACATGCACTCCATGTAACTGATAGGACTTATAACAAATTGACATAATTATTCAACCATCACTAGACAGTTCTGTTATAAGATGTTCTTTATTTAACTAAAATTGTAAATTATGATACGTGTATGTTCCCATGCAAACACAACAAAATACAGAAATATGATTTCTTTTAATAATAATTCATTATGTCTCTAAATTTACAATTAAAGAAAGTGATTGCAATAAGGATGTCAAACATTGTATATTAAAATCATAGATTATTCATTTGTCTCCATCCGTAGTAACGCACGCAACTGCAGGGTGCAGTTTGTAGGCTGCTGTGAAAAAAAAAAAATCACAGGCAGCCCAAGCACAATTTGAACCCACGACCTCTGGATTACTAGACCAGCGTCATAACCACTAGACCACCGGAGTGCCCTGGCGCTACCTTTACACATGAATAATTAAGTATAGAAGGGCTTGGGGGCGCTTCAAAGTTTACTGCTCTTATTAAATGTGTACATGTCATTTGCAACTCAACTAAAGATGATTAAACACACTGAAATTCTTACTTTAAATGATATTCATAATCTTTTTTTTTTCTTTAATAGCTTGGGATGTATACTTTATACACTGTATCGGTCTACATTTCGCCTACAATATGGAATTCTTTACTTCGAGACGTTTGTTTTTAACAAACAAAAAATTAAGAGTCCTTTAAAGGTGCTGTAAAACAGTGGTGTTTGTTTGTTTGTTTTTTGGTGGGGGGGGGGGGGAGTCAAATTAGCCTTGGCCCCTCTCCGCCGTCTTTTTTTTTTCCTTTAGCTGCATTTTTTTTAGTCATCACATGAAAATTCGTCTGCATCCACCCCGTAGTTTTGCTGATGACCTTTCTTTTTAATTATTTTAGCCACACACAATTTTGGCCGAATTTCCCCACCCCTCTTGTGAAATTGCTAGTACATGTACTAAAACACATTCTCAGAATGTGTTTATAGTACTGGTGGATTAAGGATTCACGGGGGGGGGGGGGTCGGCCAAAATTTCTCTTTTCTCATATGTAACAAGCCTACGGGGCGAAAGGCTGATATTATGGGCTTTCTACACACATTTTTAGATGCTAATTATTGGTTAACATGAGCACGATCATTTATGTTGTGATTAATTTGTTTCCTTATATATGTATGACTTCTATTAGAGACTTAATTGGCTTGGCACTCCTTACATCGACCTATTTTAGACACCCATTTCCTTCTCTCTCTCTCGTGCTTTTTCTCTACTGTCCTGTGAATAGTGTAACTACATGTACATGCAGTACCTCTTCTCTTTTGTATGATATACATCAAGTTTTTATCTGAGCATATGGGTGTTGCAGCACTCTCAAGCTTCATGCATATGCAGCAACATCTTTGTGTGTTCATATACATAGTTATGCTTGATATATTAATTTGAGAATGTTATTCTTTCTCTTGTATATGTTCCGTCCGCACTCTATAGATGTAAATGTACGATGTAAGATTTGGTGTGCATGTTCGAACTGTGTTCCTCTTTTTGTGAACACACAAGAACTGATATAATAATGAACTTGAATTACACATATTCTTGAATCTTGATTCCATCTCCATTTGCCATTAGATATGTATTGATTTATGGAGCTCTTCCACAATTGTTATCCTTCCCATTGTCATTACTCATCTCTGAATAATTCAAATTTGATATTTTATTGAGGACCTATGTTTCTTCGATTACATAATGTACCTCTTCAATATATTGCTGCAAAAGGCATAATAAAACATGACCATTATTATATATTTAAAATGAAGCTTGAAATTCTGATAGTGTTGATATTTATGTATTTTTAGGAGTTTATCAGTTTCGAAGAGTGCATGCAGGATGAGTTTTATGTTTTTATATGATCAGGTGCAGCTATCATAGAATCTGTTGAGCAGGAAAGAGAAAGATGGAAAATGAGGAATTATGAGTGAATTCGCATGCGAGCCAAATGACAATAATGACACTGATAAAAATTGTGACAAAGTAAATGTCACAAATATGTGGAATAATAAGAAATAAAGAAATTAATAGATTATTTCAGAGAAAGAAATAACAGAGTGCATGCATGAGTATGAAAGATGAGTAAATACAAGTAATTATTACTGACTGGCACGTCTTTTTCCCAAGATTTAGCGGTATCCTTCATCTTAGAACAAACATTCATAATTATTATGAAAGAAGTGAACTGAATTTGAATTAAAAATAATGTGAAAAAATAAAAAAGTAAATTAAAAAAGTTATAAAAAAATAGTAAAAAGTAAAAAAAATATGAAACACAGTATACCGAGTACATGTATTACCAAATGATAGATGTCCACATGCAAAAGTGTTAAATAATAATATATCCACAAAAAAGGGGGGGGGGGGGCACAGAAATCTTTGGAACGATCAACCACAGCTATAATAACAATACATGCGTGAACTAAATGAAGATGAAAACAATGACAACACTCTTTTTAGAACAATTAAAGGACAAGTTCACCTTCATAAACATAAGGATTGAGAGAATGTAGCAATATTAGTAGAACACATCATTGAAAGTTTGAGGAAAATCAGACAATCCGTTCAAAAGTTATGAATTGTTGAAGTTTTTTTGCAGTACCCGCTGGATGAGAAGACTACTGCAGTGTATGAATAACTTAGATGTCACATGCGTACAACAATATAAGGAAAATATAAAGAGAATTTCACAAAATTCCATCTTTTGAAAAAAGTACACATTCCCCTACCTCGTTACCGATAAATGTTATGGGTAATATTATTCCCCCTGCCTTTAGAAAGAGGCAAGTCAATTGCTCTTTTATTATGCGAAAAAAGTGAAAATATGTTGAATTTTCTTTTATATTTTCTTTATACTGTTGTACGCATATGACTCACAAGCTGTAGTAGTCTCCTCATCCAGCGGTTCCAACACAAAAATTCAAAAAATTCATAACTTTTGCATCGATCGTCCAATTTTCCTCAAACTTTCACTGATGTGTTCTACTAATATTGTTGCATTTTCTCAATCCTTATGTTTATGAAGGTGAACTTGTCCTTTAAGAGAAACTGGCTTGTATTATCATCTTAATTATCACTAAATGTATTGTAATCATCACAACAATCATTACATGACAATTAATTTCAATTAATAAGGTTATTGTTGATAAGCAGGTATAGCCCTAATAGTATTTGTGTGTAAACACATACGAAAATGAAATAGCGACGGTTCGTAAATACACGCGTATTGCACGTTACCTATTGTACAGGCCCTACAGCGCGGGTCTCACGAACCGGCGTAATACAACTTACGTCGGTTCGTGAGACCCGCGCTTAAGTACATAACCTATGGTGCGCGCAAGAAACGATGGATTTACGAACCGACGCAGTGAGTTTGAAGACAGATATATCGTAAATTTTTTGAATTCACACTAAAATTACACTATGGATAGGAAGAACAACTTCCACTCTCATCACCCTGTCAAAATTTTCACACACAAGACAGGAAAAGTCATTGAAAACGTTGTCTAAAACTTGTGAGATCTTTAAACGCGATTTTCTCAGAATTGCATTTTCGCTCAAAAACGAAATAGCGTCGGTTCGTGAAAATGCCGACGATTTGTTCGGTTATAACGAAATTTCGTTAAAACGAAGAAAAAAATACAACAACAACTGCCGGTCCTGAGCATTTCGTCATAACGGGAGTGCACTGCACATGAACACACACGAGATAAATCCCTTGTAATGAGAGAAAGAGGAAAGGTGAGTAATGAATGACAGGAATAGACTACCTTCACGGTACATGGACAGAGAAAAGCGAGAGGGAAGAGGAAGATGATGGGTCAAAACCAGGGCACGTGAGGCATGAGATATAAGCTCCTCAAATTAAAGAAGTGTTACATGGAGTTGTGGTAAACGATAGACGATTGTGGTTAAAAAAAAATATTGCAAAAAGTGAAGTGTAACATTTCTTCAAAATGTCTTTAGTTCAATGGTAAAGGCAGTCAAACTTAAAACTTCTTTTATACTACTATCAAGAGAAATCCGAAATTTCGGAACAGTAAAAGAAAATACAGATTTAGCGAAAATAGTTTTGGTTAAAGGTATTGACATTTACTGGATTACCGGGTAGGACATGCAGGGACAGTTTCGTTTTTGATGAACATAGAGTCAAAATACAGAAGGGAGAAATTAAGCTTGTATACATAAATCGATAAAAACGATACAAATCGTAAATCCTTAAGATGTTGTTTTCATAAGATGAAGTATCAGTATGGCATCTCCGTGATTCCTGGCAAATGATACAAAGAACTTCGTTTCCTGTAGTAATAATATTCTTTTTATTAAAAGTAAGAGTGGGGGGGGGGGGGCAATGACCCGGGGGGTAGTTATCCAGGGGGTAATTGACGTGGTGCACGGTCCTGGGGGTAATTTTCCTTTTGATAGTTATATAGGGGAGGGGGAGTTGTAGGCCTACTTATCCGGGGTAATCATCCATGGGAAGTTATCGGAGGGGGTAGTTATCGGGTGGAAGTTATCTGGGGTCTAGTTATCGGAGGAGGGGGTAGTTATACATGGGGATAATTATCCTGGTGGTAATTATCTGGGGGGTAGTTACCCGGAGGGTAATTATCCGGGGGATAATTATCCGGGGGGTAATTATCCGGGGGGTAGTTATCCGGGGGGTAGTTACCCAGGGGGTAGTTCTCCGGGGGGTAGTTACCCAGGGGGTAGTTCTCCGGGGGATAGTTATCCAGAGGGTAGTTCTCCGGGGGGTAGTTACCCAAGGGGTAGTTCTCCGGGGGGTAGTTATCCAGGGGGTAGTTATCCGCGGGGGTAGTTATCCAGGGGTAGTTATCCGAGGGGTAGTTATCCAGGGGGTAGTTTTCCTAAGGGGGAATTGCCCGGGGGGGGGGGGGGTGATTGCCCTAGGAGGGTAGTTGTCCGGGGGGTAGTTGTCCTAGGGGGTAATTACCCTGGAGGGTAATTGCCCTTGGAGGGTAGTTGTCGGGGGGGGGGGGGGTAGTTGCCCTAGGGGGGAATTTTCCTAGGGGGTAATTATCCGGGTGGTAGTTATCCGGAGGGTGGTTTTCCAGGGGGTAGTGTTCCTAGACCCTGGCAGCACTGATACTATACATACAGTGTTTACTATATATCTATCGACCGTACTGTATACGTAAGGTTTATTGAATTCATTGTGCAACGGATTATCAATTCAGAAAGTGCAAAAGCTCCGTCGCATGGGACGGAGATACCCCGCCCACACCCTCCTCCCCCGTTATCGGTCTCCAATCAATGGCGTAACTGGGGGGGGGGGGGGGGTGCCCCCCCCCCCCATCCGCTGGTACCAAAAAAAAAATATCAAAATGGTAATTCAAGGATTAGTAAGCTGCTTTTGAAATTGACATTTAAAAGGGTGAGCAAGATTTTTTTTTTCTCTAAGATTTCTTTTAACCATAATTAAAGAGGCATCAATAGTGTGAAACATTGTTCAAAAAGCCCGGAGCCGACAAAAGATTATGATTCAGCGTAATTCCTGGTTGGCATTCTGAATGATAAAGAGGATGGAGCAGTGTACTCAGAACATCCGAACGGCAAAGAGTCGCTGCAATGTTGCGCAATGTGATGTAGAATGTACACCTCTGTACCTTCCACTTTGTTATATCAAAGCTAGATCACCGAGTGTTGCATTACATACTATAGTCTACATTAAAATGCCCTGCATTGCTAATAATAAGACTTGATCTGGGCTATTTCCCAATTTTTCCATGTATAAAAACACACACACACAAACACAAACAATAATTAGGGGATGCTCTAAAGTGCAGATTTTGGACATCCTTCCCCCGCTTGGTCATACCGCCCCCAATCATGAACATAAATCGACATCCTTGACTACCAGTGGCGCACCTTCCCACCTTAATTTCCAAAGCGAAAAAACAAAGCTACAAACGGCAGTTTTTGGACTGTAAAATGTCAAAATGTTCACGCTCGCTCGCTCCGCTCGCTCGTATTTAATCGCTGTGCCATTCTCCTGATGTTGCTGCCAGTATTAAATTGCAAGCAGTTGCACCCGGTGCGCCCCCCCCCCTCCTTAATTTCCAAAGCGAAAAGGAATAGCTACAGACGGCAGTTTTTAGACTGTAAAATGTCAAAATTTTCAAGCTCGCTCGCTCCGCTCGCTCGCATTTTAATCAATTCAATTCAATTCAATTCAATTCAAACTTTATTTCATTTTTCGAAAAGAACATAAACATTTCACTTTCTTTGGTAACATAGAATAAGGTTGCATAATCAAAACAAAGTAAATTGAGAAAACATAATTGTGGAACCTTGGGGTAACAAAAACGTTGTAAGGAAAATTGATTGACTGAAGTGATACGGACGATATTGTAATCGTTATGCCATTCTCCTGATGTTGCTGCCAGTAATTGCCAGCAGTTGCGCCCGGTGCGCCCCCCCCCCTTAATTTCGAAAACGAAAAAATATAGCTACAAACGGCAGTTTTTTGACTGTGTCAAAATTTTCAAGCTCGCTCGTTCCGCTCGCTCGCATTTAATTGTTTTGCCATTCTCCTGATGTTACTGACAGTAATTGCCAGCAGTTGCGCCCTACGCGCCCCCTTTAATTTCCAAAGCGAAGAAATATAGCTACAAACGGAAGTTTTTTTGCCAGTAAAATGTCAAATTTTTCAAGGTCACTCGCTCCGCTCGCTCGTATTTAATCGTTATTCCATTCTCCTGATGTTGTTGCCAGTAATTGCCAGCAGTTGCTCCCGGTGCGCCCTGCCTAATTTCCAAAGCGAAAAAATATAGCTACAAACGGTAATTTTTTTGCCTGTAATGGGTAATTATCCGGGTGTTAGTTATCCGGAGGGTGGTTTTCCAGGGGGTAGTGTTCCTAGACCCTGGCAGCACTGATACTATACATACAGTGTTTACTATATATCTATCGACCGTACTGTATACGTAAGGTTTATTGAATTCATTGTGCAACGGATTATCAATTCAGAAAGTGCAAAAGCTCCGTCGCATGGGACGGAGATACCCCGCCCACACCCTCCTCCCCCGTTATCGGTCTCCAATCAATGGCGTAACTGGGGGGGGGGGGGGGGTGCCCCCCCCCCCCATCCGCTGGTACCAAAAAAAAAATATCAAAATGGTAATTCAAGGATTAGTAAGCTGCTTTTGAAATTGACATTTAAAAGGGTGAGCAAGATTTTTTTTTTCTCTAAGATTTCTTTTAACCATAATTAAAGAGGCATCAATAGTGTGAAACATTGTTCAAAAAGCCCGGAGCCGACAAAAGATTATGATTCAGCGTAATTCCTGGTTGGCATTCTGAATGATAAAGAGGATGGAGCAGTGTACTCAGAACATCCGAACGGCAAAGAGTCGCTGCAATGTTGCGCAATGTGATGTAGAATGTACACCTCTGTACCTTCCACTTCGTTATATCAAAGCTAGATCACCGAGTGTTGCATTACATACTATAGTCTACATTAAAATGCCCTGCATTGCTAATAATAAGACTTGATCTGGGCTATTTCCCAATTTTTCCATGTATAAAAACACACACACACAAACACAAACAATAATTAGGGGATGCTCTAAAGTGCAGATTTTGGACATCCTTCCCCCGCTTGGTCATACCTCCCCCAATCATGAACATAAATCGACATCCTTGACTACCAGTGGCGCACCTTCCCACCTTAATTTCCAAAGCGAAAAAACAAAGCTACAAACGGCAGTTTTTGGACTGTAAAATGTCAAAATGTTCACGCTCGCTCGCTCCGCTCGCTCGTATTTAATCGCTGTGCCATTCTCCTGATGTTGCTGCCAGTATTAAATTGCAAGCAGTTGCACCCGGTGCGCCCCCCCCCCTCCTTAATTTCCAAAGCGAAAAGGAATAGCTACAGACGGCAGTTTTTAGACTGTAAAATGTCAAAATTTTCAAGCTCGCTCGCTCCGCTCGCTCGCATTTTAATCAATTCAATTCAATTCAATTCAATTCAAACTTTATTTCATTTTTCGAAAAGAACATAAACATTTCACCTTCTTTGGTAACATAGAATAAGGTTGCATAATCAAAACAAAGTAAATTGAGAAAACATAATTGTGGAACCTTGGGGTAACAAAAACGTTGTAAGGAAAATTGATTGACTGAAGTGATACGGACGATATTGTAATCGTTATGCCATTCTCCTGATGTTGCTGCCAGTAATTGCCAGCAGCTGCGCCCGGTGCGCCCCCCCCTTAATTTCGAAAACGAAAAAATATAGCTACAAACGGCAGTTTTTTGACTGTGTCAAAATTTTCAAGCTCGCTCGTTCCGCTCGCTCGCATTTAATTGTTTTGCCATTCTCCTGATGTTACTGACAGTAATTGCCAGCAGTTGCGCCCTACGCGCCCCCTTTAATTTCCAAAGCGAAGAAATATAGCTACAAACGGAAGTTTTTTTGCCAGTAAAATGTCAAATTTTTCAAGGTCACTCGCTCCGCTCGCTCGTATTTAATCGTTATTCCATTCTCCTGATGTTGTTGCCAGTAATTGCCAGCAGTTGCTCCCGGTGCGCCCTGCCTAATTTCCAAAGCGAAAAAATATAGCTACAAACGGTAATTTTTTTTGCCTGTAAAATGTCAAAATTTTCAAGCTCGCTCGCATTTAATCGCTTTGCCATTCTCCTGATGTTACTGCCAGTAATTGCCAGCAGTTGCGCCCGGTGCGCCCCCCCCCTTAATTTTCAAAGCGAAAAGATGTAGCTAAAATCGACATTTGTAGTTTACTGTAAAATGCCAAAATTTTCGAGCTCCCTCGCTTCGCTCTCTCGCATTTTATCGTTGTGCCATGCTCCTGACGTTGCTGCCAGTAATTGCCAGCAGTTGCGCCCGGTGCGCCACCCCCCCCCCCCCCTTTAATCTCCAAAGCGAAAAAATAGAGCTAAAAACGGCAGTTTTTGGACTGTAAAATGTAAAAATTGTCAAGCTCGCTCGCATTTAATTGTTACGCCATTATCCTCATGTTACTGCCAGTAATTGCCAGCAGTTGCGCCCGGTGCGCACCCCCCCCCCCTTAATTTCCAAAGCGAAAAAAATATAGCTACAAACAGCAGTTTGGGATTGTAAAATATCAAAATTTTCAAGCTCGCTTGCTCGCATTTAATTGTTGTGCAATTCTCTTTTTTTTTCTTTTCACAAAAAGTCCCTCCGTGGGAGGGGTGTCCCCCTCCGTGGGAGGGGTATCCCCCTCCTACACCCTCTCCCGCTCGGTTGCTTCGCTCCCTCGCCGAGGATCTCACACCACACCGTCACATAAAATGTACCCCCGTAATAGTCCTTCATAGTATATTTATTTTTACTATGCTCTATAAGCGCGACTTTTACACTCTTGTTTTTACAAAAAGTTCCTACCCTGGGAGGGGGGTATCCCCCTCCCACACCCTCCGCAATGAAGGAGCGGAATAGATCATCGCCGAGGATCTCACACCGTCACATAATGAACCCCCGTATTAATAGTCCTTCATAGCGAAAGATTCGTGTCTGTATACACACTCATGTATGATGTACAATATACAATTGTATAGAGTATGTGTAAATGTACATGATGACACAGGAGCCAATAAATCAAATTAAAAAAAAAATCTCACAGTTTACATTTACTGTCAAAACGCACCCCCTTGAAAAAAAGCTGGTGACACCCCTGCAGTGGGATTAATATTCAAACATCACATTAGCATTACCTCTTATTAAACAATGTCTCCTGTTCATCTAAGCGTGGACACATACCACACGAAAATGCTACCAAATAATTTCTGATGCGACACTCTTCAAAACATGTATGATATAAACCTTCTGTTCATTATTATTTTTTTTTTGTGTGTGTAAATGAATGACAATATTGTCTGTGTATTTTTTTTTTTTGACTCACCTTGCAGATATCCAGTGGGTGAAGATCATTGCTTTCCAGTACTATTTGACTGCCATAAATTCAGGGTCAAAGATCTGAATGTTTTGAAGGAACCTGACACAATAACAATGTCCTTGTCAATTGAAAACTAACTTTTGATCCAGATAATGTAGAATAAAGCTGATGTAAATTGTATGGTAGGCCTATGGCCATATGCTTTTAAACCCACCACAGAAGTACAGTATAACTGAATGAAGAGCAAAACATTTGAAAGCAAAGCATTGTCTGAAGTATGCTTTGTATGTAACTTTTGAATATGATTGTTGTCTTTATTTGAGAAAGGGCCTTTATATTTATATTTATTATATGTCTGATTAAATTGCTGTTCAAGCTCTATGCAGACAAAATTTTGCTGCTGTGTGTGTTTTTGTTTTTCAAGGTTGTATGATCATTGGAGAAAAATACATATTTACACATGGTCTTTGCTTGCTGACCAGTGTTCATAATCATGTAGTATCATGGCTTTCTGATACTTTTTTATGCCTCCGCCACGAAGTGGTGCCGGAGGCATTATGTTTTCGGGTTGTCCGTCCGTCCGTACGTCCGTCCGCTTTCGTTTACGCGATAATATTGACTAGAATTTTACCAAACTTGGTCCAAGTGTAAAGTATGATGGGGAAATTACTTAATTAGACTTTGGGTGAAATCGACCAGAGGTCAAAGGTCAAGGTCAAATCATGAAATTGTATCCGTTTACGCGATAACTCATGACTGGATTGAGCAAATTTCACCAAACTTTGTCGGAGGATGATGTATGATGGGACAATTACTTAGTTATTTTTTTAGTGAAATCGGACAGAGGTCAAAGGTCAAAGATCAAGGTCAAATCATGATATTTATCTGTTTACGTGATAACTCAAAACTGGATGAAGCAGCTTTCACCAAACTTATTCCAAGGATGATGTATGATGGGGCAATTAGTTGAGTAGATTTAAGTGACATTGTCAAAGGTCAAAAGGTCAAGGTCAAATGCTAAAAATGTTGCTATTTCCCCCATATCTATATGCAATGCCCAAAGGTATTTTCTTGAAACTTAGTGTAGACATGTACTACTGCGTAAAGATTCTCCAGAGAGAGTTTCATGTCATAAGGTCAAAGGTCAAAAGGTCAAAGGTTAGGTGAAAATGTTGCAATATCACTTATCTCGCAAATGGTTCAATGTATCTTCATGGAACTTGGTACATACGCACGTACTGACTGGCAGGGATTATCTAGGGAATTTAGGGGTCATGGGTCAATAGTCAGGGGGTCAACGGTCAAGGTCAACTCCTCAAAATTTTACTATTTCCCTCAAATACTAGTATATGCAATGCTTGCATTATTAGTTTTAAAATTTAATATGTACATGCATTACCTAATGGAGATTCTCCGGGAAATTTCCAGCCAGAAGGTCAAAGGTCAAAGGTTAAGGGTCAAAGGCCAGTTTTCAATGCCCCCCCCCAAAAAAAAAAATATATATATATATATATATCTATTTTGTACTGTAATTACACTTTCTTCATACCTTGGAAATTACTCAATGCATAAACTTATGAAAGGGTCCGTCAGAAGTCAAGTAAAAATTCTCAATTCCTAAAATATGTGTACCTGCACTCTTATTAGACAATTATAGCAAACCCAGTTCAAGGAAAGTGAACATTCAAGATATTTCTGACAAACCTGTCATTTCATTATTTTGCCAGTTATGTGAAACTGTCATCACACATTGTGAAGACATTGTACTATACACCTACTGGGAGAATCATGCATCATGGCGGAGGCATCAGTCGCCATAGCGACATTTCTAGTTTTTCTCAAGTAGCTCATTGGCACCAATCTATGGGGCTTATCAACTGAATCTTTCATTGACCACAAGCTGAATTCCTCTTAGAGTTATAAATTAAGATTGTATTGCTTACTTGATAATTTATCCAAACCAGAGTTGATATCATTATAATAATGTTGAAACTTACGTGATTCAAAGTTCCTTTAAATATTATGTACTCATGTAAGCGTGATGTATACATGTATTACTTTGTATTACTTTACATGGAAATAGAATCATTTTGAATTGAACTGAAATAATTTGTTCTTCGGTGATGTTTAGTGACACACAAACTTTAAGGTTCTCTAAAATACAAATGCATGTTGATATGTGTTGATTTATGATACCCTCAAGATCCCTTTTTGTCGAGCCCACCGGAGGTGCGGGGAGACTAAGGAATCCGTCTGTCCGTCCGTAACGCTACAAAAAATTTGAATAACTCTCTACTAAGGACTTCAATTTCAGTCAAACTTGGAGGGAAGAGTGGTTATGCAAAGTTACACATTTTACCAAACATGAAGTACACCTCAAGGTCAAAGGTCACAGGCAGTGGTCAATGAACTTTAGGGCCCAATGTTGTTTTTATGGCGCGTTTCGATTATGGCTCATAACTTTTGATATGTATGTCTGTTTGTGACCAAACTTGGATGGTAGATGTCCCTTGGGGAGTTGAAGGTCACCACAAGGTCAAAGGTCATAGGCGGGATCAATAAATTTCTGGGACTTAGAAAATATTAATTTCTTCTACGTGAATGGGCGAGACACATTTTGACACTTGCCTTGTGTGGTGAAACGAATATCTAGAAACATTCCATATATTTTTAATCAATTTTTCTTCTAATTTTCTTCAGATTACTTGGATACGCCCACAAAAACGCCTTCCAAACCAATATTCTTGTGACCTCATCTGTCAACCATTGCTAAAGACATTAGAATGCACCTTCCCCTCGACTCAGCATAACTTGCATGTTCCCTCGCCACGTCTTTTGTTAGTCACATTAATATCACAAAAACATGCAATTAACCTTATAGCATATAGAAACTATGCAATGCAAATGAATGCTGACTTAATTGTGTTGATTCATGATACCCTCTACATCCATCATATGGCCAAGTAAATATCTAAATAAATACGTGCCATATATTTCATAATTTTTTCTACTATTGTTCTTGAGATTACTTGGATACGCCCCCAACACTCATACACTTTCCAAACCAAGATTCTGCCAGTTACATATCTGTCAATCATTACTAAAGCACTAATATGTCTAAGTACTCAGTAATATAAGATTGCAACGCACCTTTCCCTAGACTCAGCAGAATTTGCATGCTTCCATGTTACTACGGGTGTAGATAAGATAAGATACTACAGGAAAACACGCAAGTTATGTTCGTTCGTTCTTGGAAATTTGACAAACTTTACAACGTTGAGTTGTACCAAATATTTTGACTCATGGGGAACAATGGAGATGATGTGCATATAACATATGATTTATGAAAATGATTACAATAAGGAATAGAATAAATGTCGATGGAGCATGATAAATGTCTCGCAGCATTTGTCGAGGAGAATTTGTCGCAATGTTCAGAGTTATTGTCGGCGGAGCATTTGTCGTGTCACAATTCCAGGAGAATATATTTTGTGGACCTACCTTGCAGTGGTTTCGATGGAAAAATTACAACAAGAATAAAACAATGCACAGAAAAGATGGCACCTTGCTAATCAAGGCAGGCATAGGCGCCGGAAGTGGGGGGGCAGGGGGGGCGGCCGCCCCCCCAATCCAAAAAGTGGGGGGGGGGGGGGCAAAACGCATTTTTGCCCCCCCAAAAAATAAAATAAAATAAATGAATAAACAAAGAAAATAAAATAAATATGTATATATATGAATAAAAGGGAAAAAACATGGCTACAAACGGCAGCTTTTGGACTGTAAAATGTCAAAATTTTCAAGCTCGCTCGCTTCGCTCGCTCGCATCCAGCAGTTGAGCCCGGTGCGCCTCCCCCTTAATTTCTAAAGCGAAAAACATAGCTACGACGGCAGTTGTTGGACTCTAGAATGTCAAAATTTTCAAGCTCGCTCGCTTCGCTCGCTCGCATTGAATCGTTATGCCATTCTCCTAATGTTGCTGACAGTAATTGCCAGTAGTTGCGCCCGATGCCCCCACCCCTTAATTTCCAAAGCGAAAGATAAATATAGCTACAAACGGGAGTTTGAGGACTGTAAAATGTCAAAATTTTCAAGCTCGCTCGCTTCGCTCGCTCGCATTGAATCGTTATGCCACTCTCCTAACGTTGCTGCCAGTAATTGCCAGCAGTTGCGCCCGATGCCCCCTTAATTTCCAAAGCGAAAGATATAGCTACAAACGGGAGTTTTGGGACTGTAAAATGTCAAAATTCTCAAGCTCGCTCGCTTTGCTCGCTCGCATTGAATCGTTATGCCATTCTCCTAATGTTGCTGCCAGTAATTGCCAGCAGTTGCGCCCGATGCGCCGCCCCATTAATTTCCAAAGTGAAAGATAAAGCTACAAACCCCAGTTTTGGGACTGTAGAATGTCAAAATATTCAAGCTTGCTCGCATTTTATTGTTATGCCATTCACCTTATGTTGCTGACAGTATACAATTTGTCGATCGTTTCACACCGTCATTCCATAATCCATGTATGGAAAACTTACAATGTTCCTCAATGACTGCGTTGTTGAATGTATCACATTCCCGTTATGTATTGTAGTCCCATTATTGCTCACGCACACACGCACAAGCATACAGACCGTCAAAATTACTTTATGGTTCCCACCATGTTTCGACCCACCGTACGCCACTTTACATATACATATATATATATATATATATATATATATATATATATATATAATATATGTGTGTGCGCGCGCGTGTGTGTATGTGTATATTGTGTAACATATGCATGGTCTAATCTTGAGCCCCCTCCAATGTTTGCCCCCCCAATCCAAAACTGCTTCCGGCGCGCCTGAAGGCAGGGTATTGTTTTCATGTTGCACGTTCTTCGTTTTCTCCAGGGTCCCGTTGCATAAAACTTTTTTAGCAACCTTAAAAAATTCAGGTTGGGATTTGCCCAACCTGAATTTTTTAAGGTTACTAACCTAAGAATGTAAAATCCGTTGCATAAAAACTCTGGTTGGGAGCTTCTAACCGGAATTTTGTGATTTCAACCGGAAAAAAAATCCGGTTGGAGTTTTATGCAACGGGCCCCAGGTGGTTCCAACAATGTTAGCGAAAGCAGCAGATTAACTTGCTGATTTTAACTGACACGCTGTCACATGACACTCATATGCTGACTTTGTGTTAGATTCCTGTTGAAATATAATAGACAAAAGTCGTGAACTAAACATTTTCAGCCCTGAGGAAAAAGGCAAGACGAAATAAGTCATGTTGAGTGCTTGCCATTGATCAGTTCTCACAATCATTCCAGCAACTCGCTGAAGTCGTTCAATTTCGCGGTACGATGGCATTGGCCAGGCGTTCTAGGATGATTATCGGAAACTACTTGTAAAGCAGGGAGGTGTTACAGAAGGAGAAGAAACAAGTACAATATTGTACATTGTATTGTACCTCTTCTTTGTACCCATCATGTTCCGTGCCGCCCAGAAGTTGTGCGGTATATTGCAGGTGTTAATGAATTGCTTCGAAAAGACATTTCTATTCAAGTTGCCCTTGACAACCACAAAGCTTGCCAGAGGTTTGCCCTATATACTTAGAAACAACTAAGTGAATTCCTGCCTGAGGAACTCAATGGGAGGGAAAATGTGAATTGAATACTTCGTTAAGGCTGCCGTAAAAGAAACATCTGTTTTACAAATGCAATACATTATAGAAACAGTCTATTTTTTTTTAACGTGACATTCTATCTTTGATAGAACAGCAGATCGTGTTTCTTACATATTAAAACCAAGGAGGTTCGAGAAATGGAGTCACAACAGTCTTATTCGCTTTGATCCCATGCTCGAAGCCGCCACTCAGTATGTGTCAAACTGGATCTACCGCTCAGATGCGAAGACAATTGACTCGTGTCTCATTGCGTAATCACCAGCCACTTTCCAAGGAAGATATGTTTTTGTGATGGTAATTACTTTTCGCTATCCCTACTTACAAACGATGGGCGATAGACAATGGTAAAGGCACGGGGGTGCGCGAATAGAAATTGCTCAAATATTGCTGAAATAGATATCAAATGTACTCGACTGTACGTGTCTCTACGATAATCTGACATATTAATTTATAGAGAACTATACTTGAAGATGATACCATATTAGTTTCATTTGGCGGAAATAAGGAAAAAAGTGATAAGACCGGCTTTCCATGAGGGTATAATTTCAAACACTTTCACAAAATACAGCTCAGATTTACACTTTTGCACATAATTTCGAATGGAATTGACTTTTGTTTTATATGCTTTATCATTAGGTGAAATTTCATTGCATTTGATATATAAACGAGCAGCATGTACCCAATATTATGTTAGCGTTAAAAATGAATCTTCAGATTGCTCAGAAAGATGGCGGCTTCAAGCATCGAACATCAAAGGCACAAATGCACCTGTGGAATTCTTTTGTCCATCCATATACAGCTGATTGAATAATTATAGTCAGTTGTAACTCCATCTCTCAAACCTCCTTGTTAAAACTAAGGAGGTTCCGAGAGCTGGCGTTCCAACTGGCTAGAATTGTTTAAAACGCTGTCAAGGTTTCTGGGGATACACAAAATTAATGCCACAGTCTCATTCGTGCCTTTGTTGATCTGGATTTGATGCCGCCATCTTCTTGAGCAATCTGAATCATTTTTTAACTAACATAATGCATTTCATATTTTGCGTGTTTCCTCATCAAATGAAATGAAATTTCACTTCACGATAAAGCATCTAAAACAAAAGTCAGTCCCGTCCACAACTACATGTGTATGTGCAAAAGTGTAAGTCAGGGCAGTATGTTGTGAAAGTGTTTCAAATGTAGGCCTACACTTCTTGAAAGCCGAATTTTCGTTAAATTTCCGCAAATCAAACCGAAATTATCATAAATATTCTAGAAGTATTTTTACGAATTTATACTATTGCATGCAGGAGACGTCGCGGAAACGCCCCGCGACCACTTTGCGAACAGCGAGACTCGAGTTGGCACTTATAATACTTACACATGTAATGAGGTAGGCCTACCTATTTCACTTAGCTCTATAAATTCTAGTTTTAAAAATGCCCCCCCCCCCTCCCCGACCCAAAGGGGACATGGTACTCATAAACAAACTGAGATCCTATCACCCTATTATAGAGATGCTTTATATACCTGAAAAGTTTGGTGCAATCCGTCATGAGGTTTTCAACAAGAAGCTGAAAATGGAACAAAATTTACTGATGCTAGGGGATTATTGATCGCAATAGCACATGTACCCATAATTATGCATCTTCTGAATGTATGACCTTCAGAAAGAAATGGTGTGTTTCGATGGCTAGCTAACCAAATGCCAACACCCATCGTTTTAATTTACATATATCGGGTACATGATAATTCCATGTATAGATTAATAACAGTTTGACAGTTTCAATAGGAGATACTTAAGAAAAAAATCGATCAGAAACGCCGTGAGAAACATACCTTAGTTACCCACTTCAAAACAAGATGGCAATGAGCCAATTGATAGCCCCCATACTTGGTTAAATTCGGTGTATGTGCTGCTATATGGCTATCATATGCCTGAAAAAAAAAACCAATAAGAAAGAAGCAAAGAAGCAAACAAACAAACAAAGTCAAAATTCCTTAAAGCGTCTTGTCAAAATCACAAAGAAACAGAACCTTTTCCAATGGTAATGTGTGCAGGTTGTGGAAATGAGTGCACGTCTTTCATACGAGCACATTGAAATCTTATTTCCATTTTCGTAAAATGTGGAAGCTCACAGGTAAATTTGTACCATGATAAATTATGAACTTGTTTTTACATCGGATATAGTTAGCGAGCTTCACTGCACTTGGAGATGAAAAATGCGAAATGCATAGCAACAGGAGACGTTGTGACAGTTTGTACATTGTAACACGCACTGTGTCATTTATTATGGACCTACACACATGGACTGATAACGAGTACATTCAAATGACGGATATTGGGTTTGCGGTTCACCATCACCATGTGGTAGTCCTGAAAAGGACTGTTCGTGTTGTAAGAGGAGATAGGAGATAATTGACGAGGAAAAAGCGAGAAAGAGAGTAAGTGACAGTAAAAGTATTCTTTCTTGAGAATGTGAGATGTTTGGACAATGGCGATTGAGTGTGCATTGTCACTGACAAAAGAACCGTTTCCCTTATTTCGGTCTTTATTTAACAGAGATGCCCTTTCAGACTCAACTGCCTTTTGATAAACACCGATAATGAGGAGCAGAAAACCTGATGACGTGACAATTTTCTGTCACAAAATTGGTTATTACTAAAGTGAACAGTGTCTTGTGGTCACGCTTGTAACGTTGCTTAATGATAAGACATATATCGTCTACGTTTACTGTCCATCTTTACTATAATGAAACGATTTGCAAAAAATGGGGGAGATAGATAAGCATTTGCTTATGCGAAATTCCTATGCGAATTCGTATGCGGAAGTGCGTGAGCAATGATTTTCCAAGGTACACTACGACCCCGTTTACAGTGCGAGGCTCGGCCGCGGCTCGGCCGCGCCCACCTTCATTTCAGTGTAAACGTGCAAAAGGCCAAATGCGAGGCCAAATTGGCCTCGCATTTGGCCACGCTCTGGAGGTGGTCTCGGCCGAGCCCGAGCCGCGGCTGAGCCCGGCTTTTTCTCAGTGTAAACGCAAACTGGGCCAAATGCGCGGCCAATTTTAGTCTGGCTTCCAAACCCTCTGCCTGTACTATTTTGTTGTTCAGGATATTAACCCCCTCAACGTCGAAAACTAGTACAGTTTAAGGTGGTTTTGTCCTGCAAAGGATTTTTTCCTTCGGCAAAGGCCTTTGCCCGAACGGCGACTTCGTCGCCACGGAATTCATTTGGCAAAGGGTCTGAAAACCAGACAATATCAAATTGCGTTTGTTTACAAGCAGAGCGCCACTACGACAAAATATTGAAAGGTTTGAATCAAAAGCGCGGCCGAGCCTAGCCTTTAAACAAGGCGACTCGCTCTGCGTGCCCCCGTATAGCGCGTTTACCCCACAAACCTGTTGGCCGGCGAGTGGAGCGAGCCGCCTTTATCCACTCGTTCAGGGATGTGTACTTTTGTCGTTGTTGTTGCTTTATATTCTTTGACAAATTTGCGTACAAATTTGACGCAGAAAATACACACGGCACCAAGGCAAGCCTCGTTAATATTAAGTAGAATAAGAATAGTTACTTAATATTAACGAGGCTTGCCTTGGTGCCGTGTGTATTTTCTGCGTCAAATTTGTACGCAAATTTGTCAAAGAATATAAAGCAACAACAACGACAAAAGTACACATCCCTGAACGAGTGGATAAAGGCGGCTCGCTCCACTCGCCGGCCAACAGGTTTGTGGGGTAAACGCGCTATACGGGGGCACGCAGAGCGAGTCGCCTTGTTTAAAGGCTAGGCCGAGCCCGGCAGTGTAAACGGACAAAATTGCGGGGCCCAGCCTCGCAATTGAGGCTGGGGTCGGCTGCGGCTCGGCCCAGGCCCGCACTTTAAACGGGGTCTACAACTGTATGCGCATGCATTTTTCTTGGTTCAAGAGTGTAACTAGTATCTTCTGCGCATGTAGATTTTAATTTCTCAAAGCGCCGTCTTGTTTTTCTCCAGGCTGGCTGTCGGCGGTAATATGAGATCAAAGTTAGAAAGCATGTTTAAAATGTTTTGTGACATTTCGACAGAAGCAGGTGCATGTAATCAATTAACGAGCGATAAATGTCTATGTGTAATAGGTCCATGGTTTGATGGTTTTCGTTCCTTTCTCGAGACGAATTCCGCCATTTCTGTCTTCTCGATTTGGAAGCATTCCCACTGCATTATGTTCGTCATGTTTTTGGCGCCTAGATTAGAGTAGAAATTCTTGGCGCGCGTATCCCACGCTGCAACGCTACACTGAAGTCTCCAACAATCCCTCAACAAGCATTCCTGCAAGAAAAGTTCAGGTTCCAATTTGTGATGAGTCAGCATTTACATTCATGCCCGTCAAGTCTTTCAACAGAGAATATTCTTAGGTATATAGGCACCATTACTTTCCCGCTTGGACATAGCTGACATGTAAATATCTGGGAAATCAGCGACATCTCTTTGACATGGCAATGACGAAAATTATCATATGAACAGTTTGCGACATTCTAACTGCATTTTCATAAAACAAAACAAAACAAGACAAAACAAAATAAAACAAAATGTACCCAATCAAAATGGTGTAACTTTCTAACGAAAATGTTTTGATAAAAATGATTTGGCAGGGGTGTTCCTACATTCATTGATTAACTGCAGTGTGAAAATGAGTGATCTACAGGGTCATGCACGCATGTGAGGCAAAATGGTCACTTTGTTTTGTCTAGGAGTTATAAGCACTGGTGTTTCAATCTTTATTTCGCCAGTATTCTAAGGGTGTACAAAATAATTCTACAGGTGCAGTTGTTCCTATGGTGTACATAGTTCGACACCGCAAAGTTTTGAATGAAGATGTAAGTTGTAAGTATTGGTTCATCACGCCAACATTATATCTGGTAAATCTTGTTTTATTTCTTCATAAAGTAAACTGGAAGTCTGCCTTATGATAAAACATGACAAGCAAATTATGTACAGAAAGCAAATTATGTACAGAAAATATGTGAGTACAAGCTTGAATTTGAAGAAAATGAAAATTATTGGTACTCAGCTGTTCACCTGTGGGTACTGAATTATGACATATCAACTTATATTGGCGATTAAACCAGTGTATACCTCATCAGTTTCATCTGTCGGAGGTAATCTGAAAAGTGATATACTCAGTATTGGCTTTCCATTAGGGTACAATTACAAACACTTTCACAACGTGTAGCTCAGATTTACACTTTTGCACATATTTTGGATGGAACTGACATTTGTTTGTATGCTTTAGGTAACGTTTCATTTCATTCAATAAATAAACAAGAAAGATATATGGGGTATGACTTTTCTTCAGTTTGTCTTTCTCTGTACATATGAAATTTTCCGACATGTTTGTTAGAAATGTAGATCAGCAGTTGCGATCTTACAAAAACTTTCACTTGTACAGAGAGACACAAACTGAAGAAAAATCATACCCCATGTCTTCAACCCTCTGCTTGATCTGCCATGAACAAACTAGAATCTACAGTCACCATGCAATCGACATGCTTTAGCACTAACTTAGCTCTTCGGGATCCATTGCCTCCCCACCTCCCCCCCCCCCCCCACCCCACCCCCCCCCCCCCCAAACCAGGGGCATTGTGCCCCTTGGAGCCCCCGATGGGAATTGGTGCTCAATTGCAGAAATACATATTCTGTCACCCTGTCAATGATTTTTGCCAAATTTGGTAAAAATCTAACCATGAATTTTCAAGAAGATGAAAATGTGAAGATTGGCCCCAATGTGGTCTCCCTTCCCCTCCCCGGCTCAGCCACTAATCTAAATTACACACAAAGCACAAAGCCTTCTTTCTAGCCAGACCCAAGTCTGTGGGCGTTTAATCATCCACTGATTATCGACTACACTAGGCCTACAGTAATATCAAAACAATCATAATATTCGAGAGAATCTTGAAATGTCTTACGTTTAGCACTGCATTCATCAGTTTTGTTCCGACTCCTTTTCCTGTTGCACAGTCAATTAAAAAAACAAGGAAAAATATCGTATGAGTACAGTCATAATGAAAACATGAAACGCCATGGAACACTAAATAGTGACCCAGACACTATCGCTAGAAACTCGAGTTTATTTTGAGATCAAACACGAATTGCCCGCAACTTTGCTGTAACAGATTTGTATTGTATGTACGTTTGGTTGCAATTTGCGTTCAATTATAAGAAACGCTGTCCTGCATTCATGTCGCAAGTGCATATACTTTTGTGGTTATCTTACCCAAATTCTGCAAATCTCACACGTATTTCATGTAATTGCAATATACTAAGTGTTTCAAAAAACATTTTCCACTTTTGATCATTAATAGTTCAACAACTATTCATCCGATAAAACTGTCATTGATATGAGCAATAGCTGAATAGTGTACAATTTTGTTGAAGGTGATTTGAATGTGAAAGCATAAATCAGTTTCATTAAATCTAATATTGATTTTGAAGTAAGGTTTCAGGTTTTGGTCAAATCTTAACCCTCTGTACAAAAATTGAACTTTGCACAGGAACCAATGATGTGTATGTGAGTGTGTGCTGACAATGGCCCTTAACAATGGACATGCTTGAACCACCTGTTGACTAGGCGTCATTCTCGCACTCCCAGGCACATGAAAGCTTGAAAATCAATAATTAGTAGTAATGTGGATTGCCCTGGGCACTGCTAGTCTGAATTCATGCACGGCAAAGGGTAAAAAAAATGTATGCACATGGAAAAGGTAAGCACATGTTTCCATGTGCTTGCAAACACCTCATTTCATTCCAGCTGGCATTCATTTTGAAATTTTGCTTCATATATCAATAAATTAGGGAGATAAATAAGCATAAATTATCTAAAGTTCTTCATTTTTATACAACTATCTACTAATTAAATAGTCTGACAAATTGCTTTTTCGATAAAAAGAGATCATTTTTGGTAAAGAGTTCAGCAGCATTTATCATTGGGGCGATTTGTTTCACAGTAGATTAATTTAAGGCTCCATGTACACAAGTGTATACTCTAATTGATTTTCTTTGCTTCCTGTCACCATGTTTACGATAGAACAGAAGGTAATCATTGTAATTTCGTTTTTCAGAAGTAATAGGGAGAGCACTGTCACGACTCAACGACAGTATCGGCAGGCGTTTGACTTTACACAGATACTGCCTGAGGCTGAATAAAGACTAGTTGTGATAGTGGAATTTCTCATGAATAAATAATTAAGCATTCAAACCCTGGCCATTGTTCAGGACCATTGTCAGGGTGTTAACCACACACTCCCATACACACCCATTGACCCCTGTGCAAAGTGAAATTTTGTACAGAGGGTTGAAAATAGAGCAAAATCTGGAACCAAACTGTGAAATTAATCATGGATTTCATGAAACTGATTTATGCTTTCATATTTAAACCACCTCCAACCAAATTGTACACTATTCAGCTATCACTCACATCAATGACAATGTTATCTGATATGTAGTTTTTGAATTATTAAGAATCAAAAGTGGGAAATGTTTTTTGAAACACCAAGTACTAGTAAAACATTTGGTGTCAGCTACAAATTATTCTGAATTCACGTGACCATCTTTGTGGTGTTGTATTAAATTATTTACTGACTTTCAAAGTAGTCATTGTTTTTCATATGATATTCGTTTTAGTGTGCATTATTATAGATCGATCCCTAGCTTTCGGTCCACTAATTCCTTCATTCCAAATTACTTTATCAGACGTTGGCCATAAAGAACTTGCCCTGTTATACCAAAAGGGGACTAATAGTGTACCAAGTCTATAGCGTTAAAGGGCCTTTTTGCATAACAGTGGAAGTGGTTTAAGGCCCTTTTGGCATAAGACCGACGATCTCGACTTTTTTTTCTCTCTGTAATAAACACGCTCTCACCTCTATGAGCCTCTTCAGTGAACAGTCCGCTGAGGTAAGCCCCTCTGCCTCGAGTGACGCTAAACGTGTAGTGCATACTGGCAAACCCTATAACGTCCTTTGCTTCCAATGCTCCGTCAGGGCAGTGTTCTCCGACGAAGAAGACGAAGGAAGGGTTTTGTCCGAAACCATTTTCTCGTAGATCTATTGAATAAATATAGAGCACGCAGATACAACCTTATAGATATCACCCTGACCATGCAAGTCATGCAAGTAATTATATTGCAATAATAAATCAGGTGGTCGATTTTATTAAATAACGTTTGATGGGATCAACCTTAATGATCATATGAAGTTGTAAAATTAGGTGTAAACGGGAAAAATATGCTTCTAATCTGTAAAACTGTTCTTCCCCTTCAAAGCAAGAGAATATTAATCAGAAGGGTGAAGGTTGAGGTGTGAATTTTCTTCAATTTTTTTCCCGCTACGAATGAAATTTGTAAAATAGCATCTGCTGGTCTCTGATTTAACAAACATGTTATAAAGGAACCACGGGACTCGACCAGTCATCTACTGCTTTCCGGGCAGCGACACTACCACCAGGCTATCCCAGGATGCTTATTGTTTCCTTTCAAGGCGAGCTGGCTTAATCAAAGATGACCGATGCAAATACTACAAGGCTTGTGTCTGGTCAATACTAGTTTTATCAGTAATAATGATAATAATAATAATAATGATACAGGATACTTATAATGCGCCTATTCCACATGACTAATGTGCTCAAGGCGCATGCTTTTTGTTTTTGTCTTTGTTTTCATTTTTTTTTTGCCTCTATAAGCTGTCTATAAGTGATTGCTCTAGGAGCAGGTAGTTACGCGAGACTATCAAGCCACCAGCGAGTGCTTAGCTTCGGCTATCAAGCTCTTGCTCATGACTGCATGTGCTGACTCTGTGCAGCGTTAGTGCCTTTGAAAAATGTTTGGATAGGTCAGTATACTGGTGTATGGATGTCAAGTCTTGCAGAGTCGTTGAAAATTGAAACAGAAACGAACCCCCAGAATAATTGCCCATGAGTTACCTGATTGCTTGAAATATAAAGAAGAATCTTTGCTGGTTCGCAGAGGAAATATGTCTACATTTATCAAGTCAAAGGCAAAACCCACAGCATAATCTGTATTACCTTCAGGATAAAAGACAGGTGATGTCCGAGTTATGTCGGTGCATAATGAGTTTTGTGTAAAATTCACAATGATTTCTTAGCATGCACCCGACAATCTGGAATGATATACCGACTTTTACCAACTCATGCATTATAGTTACTGCGAGTGCTATACTTTCGAATGTTCATGTCGAATACCTTGCACTCTTCCTCACCTCTTTGATTTTATTCTTTCGTCATCTAGTATTCATCTTTCTTTCTTCAGCAATTGTTTTAAAATTCTTCCTAAGGCTACGGTCACAACCCCCAAAATCAGCCAGCTCTGCGACCGGTCGGCGAGTTTGTAGCCAATTTCGGTTGGACAACGACCGGTGATCGACCAGTGACAGACCAGGCACCACTGATTTTTAGGGCATCGGTCGGTCGCCGCTGAAGTTTTAACGCGGCGTTAAAATTTCAGCGGCGGCCGACCAGTTTTCACGGGGTCATCCCACTAGACCGACACCCACGAATCATACAGCCCACGAGTTCGACATTGAAAACAGGTCCATGAGTCATACAGCTCACGAGTCATACAGCCCATGAGTTCGACACTACGCAAATAAAGCCCATGAGTTCGACACTAGGTAAAAACAGCCCACGAGTTCGACAGACACAACACGGCGCGTAATGTCTCGTGGGCCTTGTTGGCTTAGTGTCGAACTCATGGGCTGTATGACTTGTGAGCTGTATGACTTCTGAGCTGTATGACTCGTGGGTGTCGGTCTCGTGACGTGCACCCGTTTTCACTCGCTGCCCAAAATACGCTCGGTGTCCGAGCGGCAACCGCCCAGGCACTGACCTAATCGAGCGGTCGCCGCCGAGCGATTTAGGGAACAAAAATAATAGAGACAAAAATGACAAAAGCTCAGAAGAAAACCAAGTGAATAAATCGAGCGGTCGCCATCGAGCGAATTAAGGATTAAAAATGATAAAGAGAAAAATGACAGAAGCACTGGAGAAAACCAGGGACTAGATGGAGAAGAGAAGCCAGGGCAATGTGGAAGAAGCAGGGGGAGGGATAGAGGCATCGCAAGGAAACCCCACCAACACCTCACCATCTCAACATCTCGGCAACCAACATGAGGGACATGGAAGACAGGGACAACCACTTTGGGGTAAAAGAGATGAAAGCTAAAAGTATAGTGTTGATATGTAGACTTAATGGCTTGGTTATCTTATCATTTATTACAAGCCTATTAAATGAAGAAGTAATGAATGACAAGAGACAGGGAAAATAAAATATGAAATTAAATAGGAATAAAAAATAATGTAGAATTTAGAAGCAAATAAAGATATTTTGAAAAATTCTTATCTATTCTTATATTTGTTCCATCTTGGGTTTTCCTCCCTTTTGCTTGATTTCCTAATTTCTAGTTATCTGAGGTTTCACATAGCTGAAGTTTGGTAGTTGGTAATTTAACTCTTAAATATTTTGCCTCGAGTTTTATCTTAATTAATTAATCAATAGCTTGATTATCACGTCACAAATCACATAGGTACATGAATAAACTCAGGTAGCTCGTGAGAAATTTCCGGCAGAGACCAGCGGGCGGCCGCAGGTACGCCTACGGGACACCGGTAGATGACCTATCGATCACCTGTCGGTCGCTAAGCGATTTCGTAAAAATCGGCCGGTGGCCGGTGGGAGATCGTCCAGTTGCCAATGGGGCATCACTCGATGACTGCTAAGTCTTCGCGCGGAGAAGATCCCCATATTTCGCAAATTTTTTACCTAAAATCGACCGGTGACCGACAGGAAATCGACAGGGCATCGTTCGGGCACCGCTGGGGTTTATAGCCTGCTCGACATCTCCAAAGACTGCTGGGCGGTGCCAAAATTTCAGCGGCGACCGAGCAGGCTACAAATCTGTCGGTCGCCGCTCTGAATTGTGACCATAACCTTACTCTCACTTTCCCTCAACTTTCATTTTTCCTCACGAACCTTGTTGCACGTTATAGGTAAATAGGAATGGAATTGTATTCGTAATTTATAATAATGATAACGATAGATATATGTTGAAATGTGTAATCAAAGGAGAGTAAAAATTGCTCTCAATTCATTGGTTAGATAGTCTTGTAGACTAGATTGTGATATTTCTAAATTATTCATTTATTTCCGATCGTGTATTTTATTTTCGTCTTTCTTGCAATAATTTGAAAATGAATTAGAACCTGCTATCATCATCATAGCTCTCTTCTCCTCTCTTACATCCTTGTTCGGTTCTATATCAATGCTGGTATAGTGTTCGTCGCTTTGTTTATTCCATTTATAATTACTCGATCTCTTTCTCTTTCCCTGTTTTTTTTTTTTTTTTTTTTTTTTTTTTTGGTCACATTTCACAAAATCATCATTATTACTACTACTACCACCACTACTACTATTACTATTGCTATCATAATCTGGGGTAGGAATCATCGAACCAATAAGGTTTAGGTCCTATTGGTGCAGAAGTTCGCGTCATAGGCACAATTCGGTTCATTCGTTTATACTGTTTAGTGCTGTTTGAAGCTTAACTCGAGGGGATAAACAATTTCTAACACCCTTATTTAATATGTACATGTCCTTACCGTTTGCAGTCACAGACACAACTGGGAGTTTTTCATAGACTTGAAAGTGACGGACAAGACGGAAAAGATCCTCGCAGTCTCCCGCCTCCCCTCGTCGAACATTGTAAGAACACGTCATGAGAACCCTGGATTCTCTGCAAGACTAATGAAATAATCCAATGGAAAAACGTGTAAATCGTCGAACAAATTATAGCCTCGTGATGCACTTTGACAGACGACTTTGTATTTGTCTGCTGATATTAGTTCAAGACGTCTAAATGGGGTCATCCTACGAGATGGATCGGGACTTTGTAAACCGGATTATCTTTAACAATAGAAGTACAGGTATATGTTTCAACGGTAATTTGTTTTTATAGAGTTTTTATTGAAATAAAAGAATTTATATAAATACTGTACGAAGGTCATGTCAAGCCGGTCATTCTTTTTAATATGGATATGAATAGCACAGATTTGTTGACAATTATTGATATCTATGCATTACCAAATTAATGATTTTAAGAATGAGCGAAGGACCGTTTAAATTCAGCATAAAGATATGTGGTTAAGTTTAATTTAAAATCAAAGGTTTTGGACCAAAAAAAAAATCAAGGGATGTAAAATCACGAAAAATGTATGGTATTTGAATCAACAATTTGCAAAAAATTTTGTGATTTAACGATGAGAGAAGGCCAAAATAATTTTTAGCATACGGAAGATGATATTAATTGAATATCTACAACTCTCCTCAGTAAACTCAGACTTTCAATATAAGTTATTACATGGAGTTATTTATAATAATAATAATAATGATAATAATGATAAAAAACAACATTCCAAAGTTGTTTTTGTAGCAATTAGTTTGTGCTCATTTTGTAACAATTGCAATGTCAAAAAGTTAAAAGACATAATAGAAAGTGTGTTTCAGCTATTCCCTGATGTGCTTCCCTAAGATGGTTGGAGCAACCTCCTTGGTTGGAGAGACCCAAGGGCCATAGTGATTTTGATTGCCTTTTTCCAACCCGGCAACTTTGGGAAGCGCATCAGGGAAAGCCTGACGTCTTGTACCCTTGCATTACACTTGTTTTGTTTCTCTGTTGTTTAGTCATTCACCTGTATTGTCTTGGAAATGCTGACTAAATAACAATAATGATGATGATGATAATAATAATAATAATAATAATAATAATAATAATAACAATAACATTAAGAACAATAATAATTATGATAATAACAATAACATTATCAATAATAATAGTATAGTATCGCATTATGATCTCATGTAAATTCGAGATATGCACTGGGCAGACATATTTGTTGGATTGTTCGGTAGTTCAGTGAGAATGAAGTTTGTCAACTCCTTGATCATTGATGAAATATAATATTATTTTTAGATCAAGGAGTGCATGCAGGTACTCTAATACCCTTTACTACAATTCAGAAAATAAAAGTAGAAAGCATTGGAGAGGAAAAGAAACTGGCAATCACAAGGGGAAATTAGGTATGCATTTAGTGAAGTGGGAATATGTCAATTAAAATGTCTGAGTAGGTCAGTGAATGAAGTCTCGATTTTAAAGGGATGGTCTTGTTGGAGATAAGGATTGGGCTTTGAACTTTTTACGAGATACTGTACCAAGAAACCACCTGTATATGAAACAGTACAGACCATGCCCTTCTAACAGGAATTCGAAGTTTACTTGATGGAAATCAGTTTTGGATTGGCTGAGACATGCATTAAAAAACAAACTAAAACAATGCGATCATAATAAAAGGTGGGTCCCATCTTTTATTAGGATTGCTATGTTTTTGGATATCTCGGTCTTTTCAAAACCAATTGTCATCAAATAAACATTGATTTCCTTTTGAAATTACATGCTCTTTCACAAGAGGTTTCTCATTATCTCAACAAAAAATGTTAGAAACCTGAAGTTAGGTCTCAACCAAAACTACACAATCCCTTTAAAGTTGTTTTTTTTTTTCTTGATGGAGCGCTGTTGTGGTTTTTAAGGCTATAGATTAGTTTCATAATGGTTTAAATTTATACGTTTTTCTTCTGTTGCTCATTGTTGATGCCCAGTGACCTGTAATTTCATTCACCTTCTTCAATCCATTATCTGAGGGTAAATGTACTTGGCATACATTAGTATTGATTTGTAGGGTAAATCTCCTGCAAATTTCAGGGTTGTGGTGAGCAACCTTTGTGTACAAGGTATGAATACGTTATGGAACTCCCTTTTCCAATATGATCTATTGCAGTGGAGGAGTGGATGTGAGCGGGAACCCTGAGACTGCATGGGGGGGGGGGGGGGGTAAAAGGGGTAGGTAAGGGGGTATTTTTGTGTGTAAGTTTGTTTATAAGTTTAAGATAAATGATGTGATCTTCGGGTCTCCTCACTTAATTTATTATGTTTTGTTTCGATTGATTATTGCATGTTGTTTGCGTACATCTCCATAGATGCCAAGTTCAAAAAATTTTTATGAGTGAGATTTTCATGACTCAGCACTCTGCGCGCGTGCACATGCGCGTGAGCGAGGGAGCGAGGGGAGGGTGTGGCAGGGGGGTGTCCGCCCTCCCATGGTAGAGAGCTTTTTCAATTTGTAGCTCTTAATGATGCAAGCTGGTGCATACTTAAGTGACTATTTTTACTTATTTTGAAAGACAAAAGGAAGATAGGCCTTCAATTGCAACTCTCACTTTAATCCTTTAAGCTATGCCATACTATGCTCCCAATGCGTGAGAAAAATGGGTGTCATGCGTGAGATCGTGAGACAGACCCTAAATGCTTGAGTCTCACAATGCGTGAGACTTGGTAGCTCTGCATCTCGCATTCAAGATGAATGTTTTGTTATGTAAGAATTAAAGAAATCAAATAAAGATTATGGGGGGTGTCTGTGTGTGTGCGTACGTTAGGGTAGGGGTAGCAGCACCCCACCGCCCCTACTCACACACATGCATACGAATGGCCTACTATGAAAGTCATTTCTGCCTTTTATCTCGTAGCAGAACGACCGTTAAAATTTGTTAAATGGTTTTATATTTTCACTGAGATTAGAATCTTAGATTTGTTTCTCCTAAATGATCTGTTGAGACACCCTGACATTAACTGGGTCTGAAAGTTAAACCAAGGAGTTACCTCTCCTTGGTTAAAACCTATAGTTTGCAGGCGCAAACCCTCGTCGGTCATAAAGGAATCTGCGCCATAAAGAATATAATTATGCATCACTGGCACTGTCGTGCACTGGAAGGGGGCAGCTGCAGGGCACTCGGAGGGGTTGCATGTAAACACCGTGAAAGAGATGCTTTGATACAGACTCCTTTACGACCAGAAAGGGTTTGTGACTGCAAACTAAATTAAACCTTTGGACGTCTATTCACTGGAGTTTATGGTAGCCAAATGCGCCATTATTAGACCTACCTTTCCAACTTCAAATAAACTGGTGTAAAACTGTATACGAGAAGTGAGTCAATACATCATAATCGTGTTGACATGCGGGTAGTCGGAGTTACGTTAATAACATTATGTATGTTGCACTATTGAACATGAACACGCGAACATAATCCCAAAAGATTTGCATTGTAGTGAATACATTTCAATCCATCATCGAAGGGGAATAGGGGCCTACTTCCCTCCATGGTCACGATGCCGCTTAATTGTTAATTTTTTAAAACTAGATAGCGAACCCCTACATTTGAATATAATGTAGGCCCTATATGTTTTGTGTATATCCAATGTATACTGTATACGCAAAATATCAGGGTAAGCTCGTAGTGACGTCGGACGTCAATGGTAACACCTACCCGGTATCATTTTGGTAAGATCGGGGTCAAAAGTGAGAGGGGCTGCCGCCCCCTCCCCAGATTTACGGCCCTTAATGTATGTAAAAATATACATAGTTCAGATGCTACCATATAAAAAGCTTTCGTGTTGTTTTTGTTTTCATGTTAATAACTTTAATTCACGCTGCCAGCAGAGAACCGTCAAAGTACCTCATAAGCTTACCTTTGAATGCATATCATGTGCATGGAGTGTGTTGTGACTGTTTGTTGTAATGCGATGTTTAAAAACCTTATTTTGTTTTTGATATAGTTGGCTGTTCTCACGTGAATACATATTATTTTTTCAAGTATCTTTGAAAAGGATGTTAGTATATTAGTTTATCCTTGCAAAAGGCTAAAGGTGTTCTTTTAAATATTAATCGCATTACCCTACACACACACACACACACACACACACATATATATATATATATATAGTGTGATGATGCTGATATTCCTACCGCACGCCTCTGTCATCTTAAGTGAAATTATAGTTGAGACAATGTAGATAACAGAAGATGTCGCATGAAACCGGCAGAGTTGTGAAACTAGGGATAAGTGGCAAAACATCATCCCCTCCTTATCTGTACCCGGGTTTTATGTAAAATGAGACTGTATTTACGGAAAAGATAGAATGTTTGTAAAGGATTACAATTTTGTTATATCACGTGGGAATAGCATGAAGATTTTGTCAGCAATAATTTTGGCATATATTTTATTTCTATGTTGTGTACCTAGGGATAAGTGGCAAAACATCATCCCCTCCTTATCTGTACCCGGGTTTTATGTAAAATGAGACTGTATTTACGGAAAAGATAGAATGTTTGTAAAGGATTACAATTTTGTTATATCACGTGGGAATAGCATGAAGATTTTGTCAGCAATAATTTTGGCATATATTTTATTTCTATGTTGTGTACCTAGGGATAAGTGGCAAAACATCATTCCCTCCTTATCTGTACCCGGGTTTTATGTAAAATGAGACTGTATTTACGGAAAAGATAGAATGTTTGTAAAGGATTACAATTTTGTTATATCACGTGGGAATAGCATGAAGATTTTGTCAGCAATAATTTTGGCATATATTTTATTTCTATGTTGTGTACCTAGGGATTGGTGGCAAAACATCATCCCCTCCTTATCTGTACCCGGGTTTTATGTAAAATGAGACTGTATTTACGGAAAAGATAGAATGTTTGTAAAGGATTGCGATTTTTTGATGTTGTATTGGTTAACTGATAGGTATTGTTATATACTCAGTTATTGTATAATGTGGATAGAAGGAATTATATAATTATATATGTATATGTATGTGTGTATATGATATTTATGTGTATGTATGCATGCATATGTATATGGTAATGTATATATATACATATATATATACGATTTTAATATGAATATACATATATAAATATGAATTATGAATAGATTAATAGATTGATAGAGGTGTACACAGAAAAATTATACTGTGCGACACAAATTCGTTATACTATGTGGTAAGAGTATGAAGATTGTTTTAACAATAATTTTGGTACATAAAATAATGTGTATATTGTATATTTCTGTGTTATGTACCTAGGGATAAGTAGCAACACACTATCCACTCTCTATCCACACTCTATCTGTACCCGGGTTCCATGCCTGCTATATATTTTGATTGTTGGTAAATCAGCTGTAGGGGTTAATGACCACGAGAATGTTCATTGTATCGTAATTGTTAACAATTCTTTATCTGCACTGACACGACTGACACACTTGTAACACTGAACCTAATTCTTTATACTACCCCACTCCTGCCTGACATGCACCACCGCATACAAACCTTCCCCCAATATCACATGATCACTCACATCCCGCCACAAGACAGCCACAAGACATCCAGGCAACGCAAACGTCTGCTGAGCAGGTAATTATATTATTTAGTTTCTTTATGATATATGTTTGATAATTTTTATTGTATGATATATTTGTATGCTATATATACTCACTATACACTCATTTACAGTTATACATTGTTGAATGTGTTGCAAAGTGCCAAAAAATATTGCCAAGTATGTCATGTAACTATTAACTCATGCTCAACTTATATTTAATATATTGTGTTTATGACTTCAGATTTGTTATGCTCAAAAACATATATTTCGTTTCACAAACAGACATTAAAGCTGAGGAAGACCACGGTCGAAAGCTTCACAACTCTGCCGGTTTCATGCGACATCTTCTGTTATCTACATTGTCTCAACTATATATACATATATATATATTATATATATATATATTACAGGCGTACCTGCATGTGCTTTGGTGGTTTCACGCTGTGGCGATCTTCAGGCAGACTGACTTTCAAAGTGGGTTAAGGGTTAGATTTTGGGTAGAGTTTGGATTAGGGTTAGGATTAGGTTCATAATAAGGATTAGGGTAAGGGTCAGGGGAAGGATCTGGGATAATTGCCCAGGGAGACGATGATCAAGAGACAAGCAGGCAGTGTCAGAGAAACGGTACAATCACTTGGCCTGAAGAAGTCCACAGGAGTGGATGAAAGCTAGCCAGCAAGTCAATAAAGGTTGGTAGAAGCCTAAATCACCTATTGTGCCCAACGAATATTCATGAATAACCTCTTGCTTACCTACGGGGAAAAAAACGGCGCTGGGCAGGTGAAATTTGCTCCGCGGCGTTTTCTACAATCATGGACGTACTACACACATGGACTATGAACGGAGGAGGTCTTTCTTTGATCTGACCCCCATCGCTGCCATCTGATTATGTGCATCATTAATACATTCAAATGTTTGGACTAGAATGACGATTGTGTAATCGTTCATCGTCACTGACAAAATAACCGTTTTTCTCATTTCGGTTTGCCTTTTCAGACTTAAAAACTGCCTTTGGAAAACGCCGTCTTGTTTTTACTCCAGGCTGGCTGTCGGCGATGCATGATGAGCGATCAAAGCAGAAAAGCATCTTTAAAATGTTATTGTGACGCTTTTCACAGAAACAGGTGTTTGAATTAATAAATGAGCGATGTATGTCTATGGCTGCGTTTATGTTTAAACGACTTTCGAAAGCCCTTTCGATAGCCCTCTCGATAGCCCTTTCGAAAGCCCTCTCGATAGCCCTTTCGAAAGCCCTTTCCATAGCCCTTTCGAAAGCCCTGTCTACTCCCTGTACTATCAATGTGCCGCTTGTTTTCGTCGGCTGCGTTTATCAACTTTCCCCTGTTTAAACCTGCTTTCGATAGCCCTTTCGAAAGCCCTTTCCATAGCCCTTTCGAGAGCCCTTTCCAAAGACCTGACTGCCTGTACAATTAATGTGCCGCTTGTTTTCTAAGAAGGGACGGCGAAAAGCAATTACCATCATAAAGACATATCTTCCTTAGAGAGTGACGAGTCATACAATGCCACATGAATCAATATTGTCTTCCTATCTGTGAGGCAGCTCCAGTTTAGCACATACTTCAAATATTTCTGAGTGGCGGCATGAGACATGGGATCAAAGGGAATGAGGCTGTTGTTACTCTATTTCTCAAACCTTGTTGGTGAGAGAAACACCTCCTTGTTCCAAGCATATGCGTGCACTACACACAGCTGTATGTATACACCTGTGTACACGTACTCGTGTGCACGCGTCTTTTCAGAAACCGGAAACGCATGGTTGCGTAACCGCAGTAGGGCGACCTAAAGGGCTTTCAAAACAGTTTTGCGTTTATCAACTTCGAAAGGCTTTTACAAACAGGTTTCTGATAACCTGTTTAGGAAACCTGTTTGGATCGTCACAAATTTGGGGCACTCGAAAAGGCTTTCCTAAAGGGCTTTCAAAACAGCTTTGCGTTTATCAACTCGTGAAAATTCCTTGAAAGCTGTTTGGATAACCTGTTTCTGCCGAGAAAGGAGAGTTGATAAACGCACCCTTTCGTAAAAGGCTTTCCTAGAGGGCTTTCAAAACAGCTTTGCGTTCATCAACTCGTAAAAATTCCTTGAAAGCTGTTTGGATAACCTGTTTCTGCCGAGAAAAGGAGTTGATAAACGCAGCCTATGTGTGGTAGGTCCATGCTCCAATGACTTAGACCCCGTTTACAGTGCGGGGCTGGGCCGAGCCGCGGCCGAGCCCAGCCTCAATTGCGAGGCCGGGCCCCGCAATTTTGTCCGTTTACACTGCCGGGCTTGGCCGCGCTTTTGTTTCAAACCTTTCAATATTTTGTCGTAGTGGCGCTCTGCTTGTAAGCAAACGCAATTTGGTATTGTCTGGTCTTCAGACCCTTTGCCACCTGAATTCCGTGGCGACAAAGTCGCCGTTCGGGCAAAGGCCATTGTCGAAGGAAAAAAATCCTTTGCAGGACAAAACCACCTTAAACTATACCAGTTTTCGACGTTGAGGGAGTTAATATCCTGAATAGCGAAAAATACAGGCAGAGGGTTTGGAAGCCAGACTAAAATTGGCCGCGCATTTGGCCCAGTTTGCGTTTACACTGAGAAAAGGCCGGGCTGCGAAATTATTTTTCCCACATACTGTAAGTTCCGGACCCAAAGTCTACATGATATGAATATTCATGACTTACGTCTTCGGAATAAGAGTACGCATGCGCGTGGACTATTCTTCGGAATAAGAGTACGCATGCGCGTGGACTTGTTTTTTTATATCGCGGCGAGCTAGGAAAAGAGAAAATGAATAAAATGTCGACCTCCAACATTGAGTTGTGCTCGCATGTATCTTTGTTGCCCCAGCACAACTACAGTGATTTCTTACGCGCTGTATCGTGATATCGATCTCCTCAGAGCAGAGAAAGTGCGTGACGATATCTGTTTACCTGTGTGTCGAATTACGTTAGTGTGTGTCGTAACTTCTCTAGGTACGCTTCCCGTCCATTTCTCTCTTTTTTCTCTCTTTTGCTTTCGTATCATTCTATCTCTTTTATTCTCAGAGTACAATCGTACTTCTGAGAGTGTTTTGTTCATTTTTTTAAAGTGATTAATTCGTTTGCAACAATTTAGAGGTGAGTGTTTGTTCGAGTGTTTGTTGAGTTTTTTGATTGAACACGATGTAGATTATCTACGTGTGTGCGAGAACATCGTATGGTACCCACTCGTTTGTTTCCGTGTAAGCATTTTTACCGCAAAGTGTCTTTATCGTTCGTCTTCCAAGCATCGGGTTTTCACCCTAGTTTTCCTCATTGTAGTTTTTACCTCGATTTTTTCCGGTGCAAGATGTTCTGTGTATTTTTTTCTACGGTAAAATGCCATCGTTGATAGTCTTCGTGTATTCATTACTACATGTAGTTTCCCACTTCTGTTTCATTTTGTGTACAACTTCTGTCTAGCTAAGTCTGCGATGTCTGTATCGTTTGCTGATGTGTTTTGTGAGAGTGACTATGTCCATGATGGGAGTGATATTCAGGGTTTTGCTGTGGTTGAGATGATGTAGTGATGATGATGATAATGATTCTGGTGATGTTGATGTACGAACCCTTTATGATGATGCAATTTATGTTGTGTGACCATGACGTTGACGATGGCGAGTACGACACGATCTGCGAGTAGCCTAGGCCGATGACGAGAGTGACACTGAAACGAGGGCTGTTCTCGCTCGTGCACAGGAGGGGTCTAAAGACCTGCATTTTATCATTTTTTTTTGTCCTTTTGCTTGTTCACTCGGGTTTAGTGCTACCAAAATTCGTGTCTCTGAAGAAACTCAACCAAAAGCTTGACAATAAGTTTACATCAGGTCTATTCTGTTCTAGTAAATATTAGATCTAAATGCCATGGCGATGCTAATTTAGTTTTCATTTAGAACTCGATGAAATTCCATTTTCTTTGCTCATTTTTCAACTAATGAATTATTTAGAACTGTACTTAAATTCTGATGTACTGCGTTCACCATTGTGTTAAATCAATAAAAAAAAGAGCCTGCTGAGCAGGTGTTTCATTCTATCCTTTTCATTTCCTCCCTATCCTATTTGTTTCCTCTAGATTAAGAACTGTCTCTTTCTTCTTTGACCCTGGATGGAAAAAAAAATCCATCTTGCCATGTAAATACAGAACACATACCATCATGAAATATCATGAAAAAAAAATATGTCAGTGAAGAAATTTCTTGTTTGTGAAATAAAATCATAAATCAAAAGTGATTTCTTATGAAGCAGTTCTTTCAAATGTGCTGTATTGAGGTAACTAAGTGCACATTTGCATGAGTGTACACGCATCAACCCTCCTGCCTAGTGGGAATGGCAAACAGTCAGATTTTCAATGACGGATGAATGCTCTTCGCGTGTAGATCGCGCCGTAGGGAAGATAGCGCCCAAGTTCACTACCAACTTACTAGACAGGCACGAAATTACAGATTACATGGAGGCCCATACGTGGATGGGTTAAAAAATGAGCACAATATTAACCAATGCCTTTAATATCAATGTCATGCACATCATCACTGCGACCACCACCATCACCAAAACGTCAATGTCTTATGAATTGTCAATACCAAAAATGCCAGTGGCATACTGATTAAACCTAACAAGCTTTAAAAACTTAGTAAAAATCACTCCTGAATTAAATAAATCTTTAAATTAAAAATAGGTATTTTTATGTCAATAGTGTCTCAATACAATTGTAACAAGGAAAAGAAGAAATTACGCGGTGCGTAATATATGTCCCCGCCGAAGTAGCATTTAGTAGCAAAATGTACAATATAGGTAAAAAGATCAAGGTCAAAGGTCAAAGAAGTCAAAGGTCAAAATTCTATGTAGAAGTTTTGAAGCCCTCACCTAGTGCCATCACATAAAGCAAACGGAATCGAAATCGGGTTAGAAATGGCGGAGTAGCATTTTGTAGCCAATGTACAATATAGGTAAAAAATCAAGGTCAAAGGTCAAAGAAGTCAAAGGTCAAAATTCTGTGTAGAAGTTTTGAAGCCCTCACCTAGTGCCATCACATAAAGCAAACGGAATCGAAATCGGGTTAGAAATGGCGAATGAGTAGCATTTGGTAGCAAAATGTACAATACAGGTCAAAAATCATGGTCAGAGGTCAAAGAAGTCCAAGGTCAAAATTCTGTGTAGAAGTTTTGAAGCCCTCACCTAGTGCCATCACTTAAAGCAAACGGAATTGAAATCGGGTTAGAAATGGCGAAGGAGTAGCATTTTGTAGGCAATGTACAATATAGGTCAAAAATCAAGGTCAAAGGTCAAAGAAGTCAAAGGTCAAAATTCTGTGTAGAAGTTTTGAAGCCCTCACCTAGTGCCATCACATAAAGCAAACGGAATCAAAATCGGGTTAGAAATGGCGAAGGAGTAGCATTTTGTAGGCAATGTACAATATAGGTCAAAAATCAAGGTCAAAGGTCAAAGAAGTCAAAGGTCAAAATTCTGTGTAGAAGTTTTGAAGCCCTCACCTAGTGCCATCATATAAAGCAAACGGCATCAAAATCGGGTTAGAAATGGCGAAGGAGTAGCATTTTGAAGCAAAATGTACAATATAGGTCAAAGGTCAAGGTCAAAGGTCACAACTGAAATTCTGTATAGAAGTTTCAAAGCTCCCATGTAGTGCTATCATATAAAGCAAACAGAATCAAAATCGGGTTAGAAATGGCGAAGGAGTAGCATTTTGAACATTTTGATCACACACGGACGCACAGACGGACGGACAGACGGACAGACGGACAGACGGACGCACGGACACACATACGTACGGAGCCCGTTTCATAGTCCCCTGCTCGAACTCGTTCGGCGGGGACAATTACCCTTTACTCAAATTAGTTCGATAGCGAGCGACAAGATGAGCTCTGATTGACGGTATGCATCTGTACTCATGTATACTCTTATTCATTTTCTCTTTTCCTCGCCGCAATAAAAAAACGCGCATGCGTACTCTTATTCAGAAGACGTAAGTCATGAATATTCATATTATGTAGACTTGAGGTCCGGAACTTATGTGGAAAAAATAATTTCGCGGCCGGCGACGGCAGCGGCTCGGCCGCGGCCGAGACCATCTCCAGAGCGAGGCCAAATGCGAGGCCAATTTTGGCCTCGCATTTGGCCTTTTGCGCGTTTACACTGAAGGGAAGGTGGGCTCGGCCGCGGCCGTGCCTCGCACTGTAAACGGGGTCTATGGCTTAGGGTTGTGTTTCGGTTTTAGGTTTAGTTTAATGTGAGGATTAGGTTAACCGTTGAGGGTCATGTTTGTGGGTAGAATTCATATTTGGTTTGGCGTGCGGAAATTTCATGGAGCAATAAGGAAGTTCGGAGACAGCTCATGTGCACATGGGTACAAATGACCTTTCATTTTTCTCAGTTGGTTAGGCACTTCACTCAATATTCAAAGCGACATAATGCAGCAGCTTGCCCAACATAGCAATTTATGGAACTCGTATTCTAACAAAGAATGAACCTGTGTACATGAAGTGACCAGAATGATTCGTCAATCAACACTTTGGGAAGCATCTATTTCATTGTGCTGTTTTGAATACATTAACAAACTTTTTCTGTTGACATTGCCAAATACCAGGCTTGCTGTCAGGTGGATGTACTGGCAGGCACCATTTACAAGGACCATGAATAATATACAGATGCTTATCTCAGTGAAATTAAAAACCAACCTGTCTCTCGGTACAAATGACCTTTTTCTGCTCATGCTCAAACTGGAACCCCGAACTGGCTTATTGTCGCGGGAGCAAGCGTCATGGAGCCGTCCAAAGGAAGAGAGTCCTCATAGCAAATCAACACAATCATGCAATGATGCCTAAACGAATATTAGGAATTTCAGTGGAAGTACCTTGGACTACATAATTGGTATGTTGTCCGCAGGCAGCGTTGAGCGTGACTAATACTCTAACGGGACTACCTGAAATCTTGAATGAATGACCATTTTTGTATTGTAGAAGGGGGTGGGGCTCTTGAATGAAAAAAACACTGTACACTTGCATTACGATTGAGTTACTTACCTTAGCTTGGTCGAGAACCTAATAAAGAATGTTATGACAACAGTCACTGTATATCATTTGGCAGTACTTCAGGGCCTTTCTATGGCACGCCTACTCATGCATACAGGCACCCACTCCGCCGGGTTACTCCGCCGATGTGCCGGTGCATGGTCGCCTTGCCTTGCTGTACTATGAATACATGTATTATATAGGCTTCGTGCAAGGCTATTCGCTACATCCGTTTTCGCTTTTCTCGGGACCGAAAACCCCGGGGCAAAGGTGTTTATATCCATGGATATAAGAAGATTCGCTTCAGGGGACATAACAACACACAGCAGAAGAGGAACAACCCAAGAGTGATAAGTCTAATATGAAAACAAATGTGTACTATGTATACATATTCATGCGTATGACCTAAAATATTACAATCGGACTGTCTGCATTGATAACTGTCTTTTAAAGTAAAAAAAGAATTGAGCAATCACAAATTAATCTACAGAATCAGAGCGCCATATCCCTTCTGTCTTTCTAGTAATCTGCCAATCACAACATACATGTAGTATCCAGGGTCGATTAATGTTCTGGTGGTAGACTTCTGGCCTATTAAATCAGCCCGTGACAAAAATAGGTCAATATATTTTGTCAAGACTGCTATATTCTGATTATTGCGATGTTTTGCATGTGATAGCGGACTAGATGTCACGTAAGGCTGACAAAATCTCCCATGGGATGTAGCCTGGAATCCTCCCAATTTCTGCCTTACGTCTGTTTACACATTGTGGAGAGTTAGGGCCTATATACACCCGTTGTTTGACTGAACGCTCACTTTTTTTCTTTTTTTTTTTAAGAATCACCTTCTTCGAGCGTAACTTTGATTCCGATGCTAATCTATAATTATATAAATCGGTATATAAGTGAACATTGTTTTAAAACCAAAGCAGAAATCATTATACCTCGTAATCATAATATGATGAACATCTATAGTTTACGAGTCATAAGTTCGACAGTGAGTAACCAAATAAAGTCCGCAATAAATAGTGTAACGTTTGGCAATGTTCAACTTATTTAATTGTCAATCGGTTTCACCGGTGTTAGTTTTGAAAGTCATCCTAATGGTTTGGGTTTGTCTTCTTCTTTCGTATGACTTTATACTTAAGATAAACTAAACTAAAGATGCAGATCGCAGATTGGCCAGCCAGGTGAATACAATCCCCACGGTTGTCTCGTGGATTTCGCCTAAGACCATTGGGGAAGCGGCGGAGTGGACAATCGTTCACAATGTGCTCCACCTGCTGATCTTCGCGACCCGACTGAAGGTATATAATAATAGGGCTATCTTTTACCTTCAATTATGTGAAGGTATTATAGCAAGCCGATTTAACATGGCGTGTACAGATGCGATTTAGCGTGACCCATTGCTTCCTTGGAGAGATCAACGTAAGCCTGCCGCCTCGGTGATCGAGTCGGAGATCAGATCGTTGTTACGGTGTTTCATCACTCCATTGTTTGCGCCATGTCGGTTGTACAATTTCAAACTCAGATACACTTTTTAGGATGAATCAGGAAGGTTGGTGTGATTATACGCAGTTTAGGCTCATCATCAAGATCTTCATGGACTGACAAGTCGGGATCTGTGTCAATTTTGGTTCGTAATCCATCACAAAAAATAAATGGAATTGCTATTTCACGTGAATTCCATTCCATATCGCAACATGTCATGTATCTATCATGCTACTTACAAACATAATATATAAGTATGTGGTTCTTCCATGAATTGCCGTGATACTGTCGAGTCGGAAATAAAAACTACTTTAATGGAATCTACAAAATAGCCAAACGGATAGTTTCAAATACGTGTAGATTACATTCTGAATGCTTTTTATAATGTGAATTCAGCCGAATTCCATTTGTTCATAGGTTTGCCGCATGAAATTATACATCGCCTCGGTAATAACAAATGCCTGCATATGTGCGAAAGTACATGTCCTTTTTACGAAAGTTTTGATCTTGGGACTGGTTGGGTGAGGCTCGATCAGCCGTTACCCCCTCGCGGGTTCGAATCCCAGTGAGTCTTACCAAGTAATGCTGTGTGTTATTACATTGTACATGTATGTTGTCTCCTCTTGTAGAGGCGAAACACTCTGTCCCTCAGATAGGACATAAAATGGTGGTCCCGCGATTCTGCTTTATTCATTCATAGCGAAGAGCGGGGTGTATACACCTGCCCAAAGTAGGCCCTACATACAGCCGGACCCCATGGATGACCAGCTGGTACAGCTGAATATTGGCTATCCAGCCATTTTTTTTCTCGTAGCCTACAGAGTGCAGATGGAATATGAATCAAACAGACGATGACATCGTGTCTAGAATATGTATGTTATATGCCGTGTTCTACTTATACTCATTCCGGATACCATATTTTCTTTTCTTTCTTTCTTTTTTTTAAAGTCACTAACAGTAGTATAACATATTCTCGTAGTAACATTATTAGAGTTTGTAGATGCAATTTTTTTGTGGTTTCTTGTTTTGTTTGGTTTAACTTTTCGCTTTCATAATATCCCCCCCCCCCCCAATCGACACCCCTGTATAAGCCAGTTTACAGTTCCACTTTGCGCATGAGCAGAAAAAGGTCATTCGTACCAACAGGCATGTTGGTTTTTGAATTCACTGAGACAAGCATCCCTGATGTAATGATGATTCATGTAAACCTTGTAAATGGTGCTTACTATGGCAAATCCACCTGACAGCAAGCCTGGTATTTAGCAATGTTGGTAGAAAATGCATTCAACACAAAACAATAAAATACTTTAAAGAATGCCTGCTGAAGTGTCAATTGACAGACCATTCTCGTCACCTGCTCTGCGTAAGTTCAGTCTTTGTTTGAACGTCAATTCCATAAATTATGGGCGTGCTGACTATGCACCACGATGCTTTAACAACGAATGAAGTGCCTAACCAATATCATTGAGAAAAAAAAAATAAAGGTCATTTGTACCAATGTGTCCATGAGCTAACTGTGAACTGCAATGGTTTGTACATGTACTTGACAGTTACATACTGTTTAGTGTTTATATTGTTTGAGTCGACATTCATAAGTCGATAACTCGCGTAAGTCGAAATTTTTCAGTTCCAACTGAGCTGAAATACATTGTACGTGTTAATTCCCTCGCCGAAGTCGACATAATTTTTCACTCCCCATACTCTGAAAACAGTGGCGTATCTAGGGGGGGGGGGGGGGGAAGGGGGGCACGTGCCCCGGGCGCCACTCCTTGGGGGCGCAAAAAACGAAAAAAAAAAACGAAGAAGAAGAAAAAAAAAGAAAAAAATGAAGAAGAAAAAAAAAAGAAAAAAAGAAAAGAAAAGAAGAAGAAGAAAAAATCGCCCGGAAAGGGAGGGAGAATGGTTGGGGGGGGGGGGGGGGGGGCAGAAAACCAAATCAAACAAGATAAAAACAAAACATGATGATGACGCGTACAAAATGACAATGTTTATTGTGTTTACACAAGAATTCCATGTTCTGTAAGCTGAAATACAAACATTTTCGGCTCGCTCGCTGCGTGCGCTCGCCAAAATTTATATAAAAAAAGAAGGTAAGAACAAAACGTGATGATAACGTGGACAAAATGACAATGTCTATTGTGTTCATTCATGTCATTTTATATTTAGCAGGCAAAATGTTTCACGGAGCAGCGGCTGCAATTTCTTTCGTTCTGAAGCGATAGCCAATTGGATCAAAAGAAGGCGCCAACGGTTTCGAACATACGGGGGGGGGGCAAAAAAACAACAACAAATCAAACAAGATAATAACAAAACTTAATGATGACGTGGAAATATACAAACTTCGGCTCACTCGCTCGTACTAATTTAGAGTATTTTTTCAAGTCTTCAGTTTGTCGGTATAAATTGTCATCTATAAGGTCGTCACTATATCTTGATTAGAATTGTAAGATTTAATACGCAAAAAATGACAAGAGTTCCATGTTTTGTAAGCTGAAATAAAAAAATTTTCAGCTCGCTCGCTACGCTCGCTCGCCAAAATTTATCCAAAAAAAAAAAAAAAAAGGAAGAGAAAGATAAGAACAAAACGTGACGATGACGCGGAAAAAATGACAATGTCTATCGTGTTCACACGTGTCATTTTATATTTAGCAGGAAAAATGTTACACGGAGCAGCGGCTGCAATTTCATTCGTTCTGAAGCGATCGCCGATTGGATCAAAAGAGGACACCAACGGTTTCGAACATACGTGAGGGGGGGGGGGCGGAAAAAAAACCAAATAAAAACAGATAAGAACATAACGTAATGATGACGCGGAAATATACAAATTTCGGCTCACTCGCTCGTACTAATTTAGAGTATTTTTTCAAGTCCTCAGTTTGTTGGTATAAATCGTTATCTATAAGGTCGTCACGATAGCTTGATTAGAATTGTAAGATTTGATAAGCAAAAAATGACAAGAATTCCAAGTTTTGTAAGCTGAAATACAAAATTTTCCGGCTCGCTCGCTGCGCTCGCTCGCCAAAATTTACCCCCCCCCAAAAAAAAGAGAAAGAGATAATAACAAAACGTGATGATGACGCGGAAATATTGTAAGATATGATTAGCAAAAAATGACAAGAATTCCATGTTTTGTAAGCTGAAATGCAAAAATTTTTGGCTCGCTCGCTGCGCTCGCTCGCCACAATTTATCAAAATTCATTACATTTGAATCACCCTCAAAAGACCCCTTTTAAGTGCTTGAAAAAGCATATCATATGGACTTTGTTTAAAGCGTATTATATCGGGACCATGTGGAAGAACAGACATATTTTGAAATTATGACTGAACAGGCAATCCCCCGTTTCTTCTGTACGTATATGCAATTAATGTATATGTAACTTGTAATGTGTGTATTTTTATATGAAGACGGAAATAAAAACAAACAAACAAACAAACAAATAAAGTCCCTACCGGGATGGGTATATAATAGGGTTGAACACTTTTTCAGAAATTAGGGGCGCAATTTTCGCGCTTGCCCCGGGCGCCGTTTTCCCTAGATACGCCACTGTCTGAAAAAGAATTGCTTTCCCGCTCCGATTCGTAGCATTACCACTCGGTAATTCGCTAGTGTACGGCGCGGTACCGTTCGCGCCATGGATCCGTTTATACGTCTGAATATAACAGGCTTACACTCATTTACACTCGAGTACTACATCGTATAAGTAGAAAATTGTACGAAACTGACACTCAGTTCCGTTTAAACGCAACTCTAAAAATCAAATGCAGGTCCATCAAATCACACGCAACGCTAAACGCAAGAGCGTTGCAGAAAAGACTTGCGGTTTTTCGTACCAAACTAGAAACTGCGTTTGAACGCATCTCTAAAAATCAACGCAAATGCGTTTCTGAAAATACATGCATTTGATTTCGTACGCACAATCAAAATATCAAACGGAACTTTCGCCGTAACCGAATTTAGTAGGCCTAGCAGGGGAAAGACATTGCAACATTTACACGTTTCAAACTACCGAAACGCAATGCAGCTTCACGAAATATCAATGAAATATTATAACAAATTGTTACAGTTCGATATGCCGAAGGTTTAAATGTCAGTTCAAAGTTTAATTAGTCAGAAAATGGAATGAGGTTTGTTCTTACAAAGGTTAGTTAATCCGAAAATAAGATGTCGTTTTCGGATCAACAAACTTTTTTTTTTCAGACGGGACTAGCTGCGCCGTACAGAGCAGTAATAGGGAGCTTTAGATTTGCGGCGCGGACGTTTGAGACACGCTTGAGCTGGACGTTCTCCTCTTCCCTGCGTCGTGTTGAAAGTAGTTTTAGATTACGCCGAGACGCAACCTATAAAAAATAAAATGGCGCCCCCATATGATCGGTGCATGAAGTAGCTCTTTACGTCGTGAATGGAGCGGAAGTAAAAATATCACAGAACGCGTAGTAAAAAATCAGCCGACGCAAGTTATTTTAATAGATCGACTTTGATACGCAATTTTGCGCATGCTCAGAATAATTCTTTTTTTTTTCCCCTGTGAACGTTCCCGTCGCGAATATCTAAAGCTCCCTAATGTTGCGAATCGGAGCGCGAGAACAATTCTTCTCCACAGTGTATGACAATAGAAATTTAAGCAAAATTTAAGCAAAAGAAATTTAAGCCAAATTCCACTTTTGCCGTCAGGTGAACCACATGAATAATCATTACATAAGAGATGCTCATCCCAGTGAATTCAAAAACCAACATGCCTGTTGGTACGAATGACCTTTTTTCTGCTCATGCACAAAGTGGAACTGAGATCTGGCTTACAGGTCTAGAATACGTCTTGACAATGCAAGACAAGAGTTTCACATAATGAGCAAAAAATTAAAATGCGTTGAGTGGTTACTTCCTTAAACCAGGTTTCTTTGGCTGGATGACTAAATTGTTGAAGAGAGCAGATATCATGGGATTTGAGCATTTTGCTTAACCTTTGACCTTTGCCCTTAAACCCCATGGCCCACAATTCTTAAAATAATCGCTGACTGGTAACATTCATTTTTATGACAATACTTTGAGTTATTTTCAAAATAAGAGAAAAATTGTGACATTCAAACATTTTCCCTTGACCTTTGACCCCATGGCCAAAATCTTTCCCTACAGAATCATTGTGCAGTATGCATGTAATGCAATGTACCTACTTTTTAAGTTTACGCATTGTGTTACCTCCAAGGTATGGGGGAAAAGTGTAATTTCAGCATTAAAGAATAGTTTAGCATTTTTACTTGACCTTTGACCCTCTGGCCCAAATATTCCCAAGAGGATCACTATCAGGCAGTACATGCATATACATGTACTAAGTTTCATGATGATACCTTCATTCATTTCAGAGATGAGAAAAAACAAACAAAACAGAAATGAAATTCTCACTTGACCTTTGACTTCTGTGCCCATGGCCTAAAACTTTCACATAGAATCTCTATCTGGTGTATGTATTATACAATACACTGAGTTTAAAGAAAATACCCTCAGGCATTGCAATGATATGGAAAAAACTAAATTTTGATAATTTGACCTTGACCTTTGACCCCATGACCCACTTTAAGTCCTATGAAAATCAGTCAGGCAGTATATGCATACAGTTTCATGATGATACATGTACCTTTACCCACTTCCGAGAAATGGAGAACAAAAATGAAATTTAAGCATTTTTGCTTGACCTTTTACTTTTGACCCCACAACCTTCGATTTTTCCCTGGAGAAAATCCTGCTAAACCAATTAAACTAAGTTTCAAGAAAATACTTTCAGGCATTGCATAGATAACAGGGAAATAGCAGTATTTTGAGAATTTGACCTTGACATTTGACCTTCAGCATGTGCACCCGTAAGGTGATAGGCACAACGTAGTCCACTCTTACGTACATGTACATACATAATCATGCCAAGTTTCATTGCGATACCTCAAACAGTTTAAAAAAAAAAAAAATTGATTACGGACGGACGGACTGAAGGATGGACGGATGGAAAGATGAATGGACAACCCAAAATCATTATGCCTCCAGTGACACTTCCTGGCGGAGGCATAAAAATAACCAATTTTGTTCAATTAATATTCATTTATCATTAAAAAACAAGACAAAACATGGAATGGTCCTAACAACTCCACCTGCTCTTTGGCAAGTCTCACCAAATCTACAGAGACTCCAACTCTCCCATTTTCGACGGGAGATCTCCCGCCGAAAACCCATTTTTTGCACAATCTCCCGTTCTCCCGTTTGAGATTTGATTTCTCCCCCCCTGGCTCTGTGTCTCCCTGTGGAAAGGATTTCTTACTTATTTCTATTGTATGTTGAAAAAATAAGCCTTAGAGAACCAGAGAACATCTAGAATCCTAGGAACTTCGCGCTTCGCACACATCAACTTGGAGTCTCCCGTTTGCTCGGGGTTTCGGGCGGGAGAATCTCCAGATCAGAAGGTGCTTGGGGTTGGAGTCTCTGAATCTAACATAAATGCATCATGTGCATTTATTACATTTCCATACATACAGTAAAGCGTGAATGAAGTTCATGTAGTTCACAGATAAGGCAGGAAAACAAAGTTAAGACACAGATGTATTTTCTTTGCCAGATTTTATTAAAATCATGATAAAGCGTGGTTTACATCAGGTTAATTTCCCTAATTTCTACAACCACTACTATGAAAAGAAGAAATACAACTGATATTTCTTTCATACAGAACCAATGTAAAGTTCCTCTCGGACATGCTCAATCTAATGTGTCTGCAGGTGTGAGTCAGCAGCTTCGACATACAAAATGCAGACATCTCTTAACATGACAGCATCTTACACGTGGACGAGTAAGGAGAGAATACAGAGCAATAAAAATATACAGTTTTATTGTAATTGAGAAGGCACAGAATGAATACAATACTTTTATTAGAAAAATTCAAGGACCTGCTGTAATAATATGAAAATGCTTAGTTTCTGAAAATGAGAAGCACTTCAAAAAGTAAGTAACAGTTGAACTACTCAACTAACATAGGAAGAACTTTTGTAGGAATTTGAGTCACAGCCAAGTTCCAGATTTGGCAGTTGGTGCAGGCACAGTGAATGATCTTCATTTCACACTTTCACAGTAATAATCTTGTAAGTTTGCAATTCATTAATATCATTTCATTCACAACACATTTCCATTGTAGAGGAATGAGCAATGTTTAAAGTTGGAAGTTCAACTCCTGGACCAAACATAGGTAATCCACATGACAGAAGGAAAGATGGGTTTAGTGTGATGTCTGCTGCTCATGTTACACAATAGTTCAGTCACTGCCCTTGGGAAGCTATCTCATTGCAAACCTGGGTATGGGCATTGTCACTCCATATTGAGCATGTTCTCTTCTTGTCTACGAAAATCCATGCTGAACATCAATTGACAATCTGGCATTTTAGAGCCTGCAACAAAGAAAGAGATAAAAAAAAATATTAGCGACAAAATATCAGAAATAAGTTGCAGTCTGCTTTCTTGCAATTCCTACAATCTCACCACTGGTATCCCTTTTAAAGCCAGCTTTGCCACACAAGGGCATATTACAAGTTAACAAGCTATTGTCTAGTACTTTAACATCTCCATAACGTCCCTATAAAGTCCTTTCAATAGCAAAAGCAATAATAAACTTCTTGACATCAGCAGTAATAGGTATCCTTGTTTGTTTGTTTTTGTAATCATTATTCTGTTCACTTGTGTGAATATCCAAGATCTCCTTGAGATGCCTGAAAAGGCTCAACATTGAATTCACCAAAGAAATTACAGGGAACCTGAACCAAAGAGCAATGTGGATTGAGTGAAAGCAGCAACATTAGTAGGACACAGTGAAAGTTTGAGGAAAATCGGACAATCGATGCAAAAAATATGAATTTTTAAAGTTTTGGTGTTGGAACCGCTGTATGAGGAAACTACTAGAGGCTGTGATGTATGTGTGGACAACAATATAGAGAAAATATAAAGGGAATTACACAAAAATTCGCTTTTCTAGCATAATGAAAGAGCACTTGACTAACCGCTTTCAAAAAGCAGGGGGAATAATTGCTACCCTTAACATATGTCAGTATCAAGTTGATGGAATGTGTAATTTTCATGAAAAATGAATTTTTGTGGAATTCCCTTTATAATGAAAAAGCAGCTCTACAGTTGTAGATCATGTCACAGACAATGTTGTGCAGTGATTTTCGTCACAATTGTGCTGTCGATGGCTACAATCGGGAATCAAGAATTAATGAAATCATTTTCACACTTGGAACACCATTGCATACAAATTTCACTGAAAAAAAGAACTCTAAAAGCAAAAAGTTGAAAAACAAAGAAATTTAAAAGATATAAACAACAGAATACATGTTAGTTTATGTGGCAAAGTTTTTTCACTTTGATTTGCTAAGAGCACTAGAAAGAATATTTACACCAAAAACATGCCTTTTTGGAGCTTAATCTAATGATTCATATAAATCACCATCAACAAAAAAAAAAAACTCTACAGTTCTGTAGATGACATCGTAGGCAATGCGTGTGCCGATTTTCATTACAATTGTGTTGTCGACGGCCAAGATTCCCCCTGGCTCTATCATCTATCTAAATAGCCCGGCCTAGTTAAGGTCAAGATTATGCAAGGGGAAAATCTTATCGCGTGTATGAAATCTCCTTATATTGGTGTTTGTTTCAACTGATATTTCTTACAGTTACTCAATGAAAGCACGAAAACCCGATGGTAAGCGGTCTGATGAAAAAAAATAACAGGACTCATACATACTCATCGCAGTTAAGAGAGTTGACGTTCCAGATTTGTGTCATCTTGCCTGTAGGTTGACCAAGCTTGTCCACACACACACACCTGCAAAGGAGAGACAAAAGAGAGAGCTGAAGTGTCAAAGTGATGGAAGTATACAGTCACCTGCCGTAAACAACCACTAAACTCAATTCCCCATAGAAAAGTCATGTTAAAGATCCTGTCTATAGCCGCCACCTGTCTACAACGGCCACTTTTTTCATCTCCCCTGGGTGGCTGCTGTAGACAGGTTGAGTGTATCATGTATGATACTGCAGTTTGTATATAAAATCACAGTACTTGAGAAAGAGAAAAAAAGCAGGACATTAAACCTAAAGCAGCAAAATCATCATGTCTAGATCTAAAGGGGAATTCCAGACCAGTCGAAAGATAGTCTGATAAGAGTGAGTAAAATTGTAATCAGCACAACAGTGAAAATTAGATCAAAATTGGACAAAGATTAAGAAAATCAAGAAACCCTGAAATTTTACGGAGGTGATGTCATCGTCTCACAACTTGCCATAAAGTTTGTACACAAAATCTTGTAATAATTTCCTGTTGTTGTTTTTTGTTTCTTCAAATACCATTATGCCCCAATCTCAAATCCTAATATAAACTTATCATTAGTTTGAAGGAATTCAGCCAAGAATAATGTTAACACTTCTATACAGTGAAACCTCGTTATAACAAGGTCCGTAGGACCGGCGATATTACCTCGTTATTGAACCGGTATCTCGTTATAGCTGTACGCATCAAAAACACAGAAAAACATAAGCATGACGTCATATATCCGTCAATCAACTTAAGAACATCCTTTGCGTTGTTATTACACAATTATGGATCGTTATTATTGAGACAATAAAGGGAAATTATTTGTGAATCGATACATAAAAAGGGCGGAAGAAAAGTAGGGGTTGAAATATGTTAATTCTTTATTTTTCTTCCAAAAATCTCTTCGCATAATAGTTGCACATTATGTTCTTGAGAAGTAGGTCTACTCGACAGGATCATATTTGTGATTCTTTCTTCACCTATCTCTTCCTCTTGTATCGAACCATTCTGAAAGAATGTTTTTTCATTTGTGAAATACAGTGTACAGTGTAAAATGACAATGAGAACAAAATCAGATTGTATAAAATGCGTTTACGTGTTTACCAAACACCAGCGCAAATAGAGTAACATACATGCGTTGTTTATCGTAACTTGTGAGGTATATGTTACGCTGTTGGTGCCCAGCGGGAATGCAATGATTTCATGAATCATTTCGGCTGTAATCCTACACAATGTATGATTGTTGTGCCCGAAGGGATCAAAAATGCGTTCTTTATTTTTCTTCCGAAAATCTCTTCGCGTTTTGGACACCCGTTCTTAAAAAATATGCGACAGGGTTGCATTTGGAAGGTTGTGATCCTATGAATTTTTACGCAAATCTGTACCTCATTCTGAAAGAAAGAAAAATCTTCATAGTGAAATGCAGTGTTAAATGATAATGAACAAACCCAGATCTATTCTAGCTGTAAAATGCGTTTGTTTCTTTTCCTGAACACCAACTCAATTAAGCAGATTAACATGCGCTATTCAACTATTTTTATGCTACTGTTATCCAGCGGGATCACTATGATTTCATTAATTATTTCGGCTTTAATCATATACACTCATATTTACTAGCCAGCAAAACAACTGGAAGTCGGAACTAAAAATGGAAAGGATATAATGATGAGTTGCACACGCATTCCAATATTATTGTCCATTTTGGCCACGAGTGTCGCTACATGAAAAGTTTTTGAATGCATTGTATTTTTTTTTTCTCTCATTGCGGCGTGGTATGACCTAATATCACGCATGCATATCTCTCGAAAAGAAAATTGAATGACTTTATTCGATAACTTAGTAGGAACATCGGAAGGTATTTCTGTGTCTTATCACGTGGTTTAGAAGAAAACATGAACTACTCTGTATAACGGGAAAGAGACATGGATAGCATGAATTCGGTTTTCAAAGTTTCATTTGTCGCGTGTTTGAAAGCGGCACGTCAAGAAACGGAACCTTGCGAAAAAGAAAATGGAATGATTATGATTATGTTCTGTGATTTCAAAGAAAAAACGGAAGGAACGGTACTCGGTTATTCGTCATGGATAATGGGCGGTAAAGAAGGATAACGGTGGGACTGAAACATGTTTGTTTCCAAATCTTCCCGCTTCAGATAGTACATGCAGAGACTGAGATGGGACGGGCACTTGTGCAGTGTGTTACTGCGTTCAGCACAGACTCTGTAAAACAGGGATAGCATGAATTCGTTTTTCAATGTTTCGTTCATCGCGTGTTTGAAAGCGGCAGGTCAAGAAAGGGAACCTCTTTGTATCCGATCAAATTGCTTATGTTTTTCTTTATCGTGATGCACCAAAAATGTTCTTGTTATAACCAGAATCTTGTTATAACCAAACTCGTTATAACCGATTCGTTCTGCAATAGGTTTACACGTAAAGGAAAATGGACCGACGCAATCACCTCGTTATAAGCGGTTCCTCGTTATAACCGAACTCATTATAGCGGGGTTTCACAGTAGTAGAAAACTAAATTTTTGTCACCTTTTTGGATATTTCTAAAGAGCAATAGGAAATTGTGAGGTGATGACATCAGCTAACTCATTTACATATATGGCAAAAATTAGTGAAACTTCACACTTTTTACAACTTCCCCAATTTTCATCCAATTTTGATCAATTTGACACTGTTATGCTTGTAAAACTGTACTCTTTCTTCTCAGACTTATATCTTACTGGTCTGGAATTCCCCTTTAACTGTACAATTGAAGAAGATGCATATCAAATACATAATACACAAATAACAACAAAAGATGAGGGCATTGAGAAGCAGAAAGTAGCAACAGGGCACTGACAGATAGTCTAAACACTGGTAAGGAGCATAGAAACACATAGGAAGACAAGGATAGCTGAAATGTGTCTCACATATGCAATAAGTAGCATGATTTTACATGTTGAACATCAAATTTAAAATCCAAATTCAAGCTTTGTTCATGGGCAGAATCTTCTGGAGTGTATATGAAACAGATATCTTCAACACTACACAATCTGGCACCATCATTGCAGAGGCTGTATAAAACAAGTCTTTCTAAACATCTTGTTTTGAAACATCTGATAATTCCATGGATAGTACAGTAGTCTTCACATAATCGAGCGGTGTCTGGTTCATGCTAACTTACATGGATCCCATGCACTGGATGTCATCATAGTAACCATCCTCCCTGCAGTTAGGGAGGGCTGATGCCATAAGAGGTATGCTGTTTTTGTGGCTCTCTTTGATAGCTTCCAGTGTGGCATCAAAGATTTGTTGGCAGGGGGCGGGGCTTACTTCCCTCATAGGCTCGTCTCCATACATGTCAGGATCATCACGTTGAACGCTTGAACCTGGAAAGTGACAGAAAGCTGGGTTTTCATCTTGCGAAATCATAACTCAAACTCATCCCACAATTATTTCTGTTATGCATTCTGTGGACGGGTAGCAACTGGTTATGCACAGTGTGGTGCTGCTGTCTGTGTGTGACACTGAAATCACTGGTGTAGTGTGCAAGGAATAATTTTCTTGGTATCGCATTGCAATTTGCTATGCACTTTTACACCACTGCTACACAAACTATCTTTTGTGTAGCAGTTTTCTTCCATAGAAATGTACAGTATACCATGTGAAATATTGTTCATCAGCTGAAATTGGAAAATCATTCCCTGGTGTGTGTACAAGCATTGGTGTTATGACCCTGCTGCAATACTGAGCTTAATGTTGCAACTAAAGTTTGTTTCATAAAGCACTGAATATTACTTTCACCCATTTTTTGACAACCCCAGGGTACAGTGCAGAAAAAAAAAAATCATCAAAATGGCAGATTTCTATTGGGTACCCAAGGGTACCCTAAAACAGATAATCTAACTTTATTGTTCTGAAACAGCACCTGGTTTCAAGCTGTCATTTGAAAGTTACTACTCTTGCACTGAACAAATGAGGCACTGCTGAATGTACCATGGTATTCAGGAAAAGGCAACAAGCGATTGTTTGGGTGGGTACAAATATACTATGACAGTAGTGCTGAGTACATTGTCAAGTTTGGTGATAATATGTAATTGGGTCCGTCAAGAAGCTGAAAATGTAAAAATTTAGGCATGACGAATGATGGACGACAACTCACAACTGACGCCAGATGATAAATAACTGCATAGCTCACTAGAGTCTTTGACCACATACACAGACATGCACACAAGCAGACCCCCCCCCCCCCCCAACAAATCAACCTTTTTTGTGTAAAATGATGAAACAAGCAAGGGTGCTACCACCAGAGGAAGTTACAAGCAGCTAAATTTTTGATGATACACTTACATACCAATTCAAATAAAATCCACTCAGAAACAAGGCCAAGTAGGCCTACTGTGTACACAACTGTGATGCAGCAGTGGCAGCATAACATTGCCAAATCCATAGTATCCTCTGCTACACATACCAGGGGTATACAATGACACATTTGATCTCCACACGTTGGTCACCAAACTTACCACATCCTGCACCATCAGTTGGCCTGACTGAAGCTGGCAACGCTCCAAGGCTCCTAGTACCTCTTGGGATGCACATGCAACTACAAGGGGTGACAGATGAAGGGTTTACATCATATTACTTTTTGACTGGATAAATTGACTACAACACAGTCTATCATCGTCTACATCACCCTCCCAGTTGATTAAAGACAAGAAATGATTTTTAAGAAAATAAATAAATATATAATTGCTGAGAAATGGTCATATGCAACAGGTTGAATTCACCAACTGCATATTTACCACAACTGACCCCACTATATGGAATAGTTACTCACAAAGACAGTCACAATATGTACATTAATGTGTCTATGGACACATATATTTGTTTATGAATCTATGAATCTATGTATATATATATATACACACACACACACACACACACACACACACATAATAGAAACTTTAATATTTATGTTTGCTTCACTTTGCTTCTAGATATAATTGTCTTATTTTCAACACACTGAGTCACTTATTGATGATCTCCTGATTTGTAATACCTCTGGAAAGCATTTAGTCTCAATCAAAAAAAAAGAAGAAGAATATATGATCACAAATTAAATCAAGACAAATTGTGTTCGTAAGTTGTGTTATCAAAGATATCATGAGGACACTACATGTCTAGGCAAAGTTAGAATCACTGATTGAAAAACAAACAAACAAACAAAGAAATTCAGCTTTTATTCTGCACTGGGCTTAAGAGACAACCTCACTAACACAACCCATCCCAGACAACCCCCCTCCCCCCCCCCCCCCCCCCCCCCCCAAAAAAAGAAAAAAAAAGAAAAAGAAAACCAGAAATGTCACTACGGCGACTGGTGTATGCCTCCGCAATAATGCATGGTTCTCCTAATAGGTCTATAGTACAATGTCTTGACAATGTGTGATGACAGTTTCACACAATTGGCAAAATATAAAAAATGACTGGTTTGCCACAAATGTGCTGAATGTTCACTTTCCTAGAACTAGGTTCAATTGGATGAATGATTAAGACGTCAGAGTGCAGGTATTTGGGGGAACTGATGATTTTTACTTGACTTTTGACCCTTTTATAAATTTATGCATTGAGTAATTTTCAAGGTATTGAGAAAAAGTATAATTTCAGTATCAAATGGTAAAATAGTATTATCTAAACCTTGCCTTTGACCTTTGACCTCACAGTTCCAAAGAGAATCACTGTTAGGTAGAACATGCATAAATATGTAAGTTTCATGATAATACCTTGAGTTACTTATGAGATAAGGAGGAAGAAGTGCAATTTAGCACTTTCACTTGACCTTTTGACCTTTGACCTTTTGGCAAGAAACTTCCCACAGAATATATACTGGGTTATACATGCATACATCAAGTTAAAAAAAAAATCCTTCGGCCATGCATAAATATAAGGAAAGTATAGTGATATTTTGAGGAGTTGACCTTGACCTTTGACCCCTGACCTTTGACCCATGACCCCAACTTCCCTAGATAATCACTGCCCATCGGTACATGCATATATACTAAGTTCCATGAAGATACCTTGAACCATTTGCGAGATATGGAGAAAAACATGAAATTTCAACCTTTTTTCACAAAATAACCTGTGACCTGTGACCTTTGACCCGTGACCCTAAAATCTAAACAAAGTATTATCCCCCCAGGTTATACCCTCATACCAAGTTTGATGTAAAACCACCACACGGTTCTTGAGATATCGACAAAAACAAAACGGGACGGACGTACGGATGGACGGACGACCCGAAAACATAATGCCTCCGGCCACTTCGTTGGCGGAGGCATAAAAAATGTGTTCAAACCAATGTTGATATGAGAGCATATTAAGATATGATATGGAAGTGCTTTTAATCATTCAATGGAAACTAGAACAGCTATCCAACTTATAACAGCTGACTTATGAATTGCCCTACAACTACATAATGATGTCTTTCCTTCCTTATAAGACTGTAAGTGAACATATTACTATCTTTAGCTTATTGAACAATATCTTCACAGATCATGAGTAAGGAGAAAAAGGTACTTACACAGGTGACCACACACATGGAAAGTCATTGAAGTATTGGTCGCAGTATGGGACAGGCATACCAAGAGGGGGTACCACCCTTTCTGTGATCTGATTAATCCTCTGACGTGTCACATCTAAATGTGACTGACATGGTTCATCAGTGGGAGCTGAGAGGAGAAAGCAAAGTTGGAGTCAACTCTGTGGATATGCAGCTTGGTGGGAATTGCTCCCTTTGTATGGAAATAATACATATGTCATGAGCATTACTTGTTCCCAACCATGCAAGATGAAATCATCCTATTAAAGTAATTATCCAGAAAAAAAACAACTTACCTCTATACAAGGAAAAACATGGTTATGTAGATACCTCACATCAATTTTGGATAAACTACTCTTACCACTTGTTTTATCATTTATGACTATGACATTACACAATTGCACATGGTTGGAAAGAGCTGTTGAGGGAAGTATCATTTGTGTTCAATTAGTTTGTTTGTTTGGTTGTTTATCACTCATTCATTTGCACAACATAACCAAAAGAGACTGTACAGCATACATTTCTTGTCAAATATCATATTGGCAAAGCCTTTCAATTGCAATCATTGGAATTATTACCTTTCTCTTGCCTTGATCATTCTCATAATGCACATAATAAATCAGCCCTTCTCATTGCATCATTAACATACATGTCACGAACGAGAGATGTCATTTCAAAACATTTCCACTTTATATAGAATATCAACAAACTGAATATGATGGTTGCCATTTAATCAAGTATATCTACAATGTAACTGACTCATTCATTTTAAATTCAATGATGTTCTAATATCCTGAGTTTTTAATTCTTGGATGGGCAAGTCTGTATCTAGCAGCCATTAGGTCACTATTTACTTGGATTTTGTTAATGAATCAGAATGACTTTTTTTTGGTACTATTTCCTACTAACAAGTTTAGAAGTATCTCTTGCAAAACATGAACTTTGGGAGTGGGCTTCATGTTATGTTACATCCCCATGATGGTATGTTGTTCAATGAATTGCAACTAAGTTTGCAAATACCTCTAAAGAACTATATTGCATTATTCTTCTTACACTGTATAGTTTTGTACCATTCATGACCAAGAAAAGGTGTAAAACATGTGACCTTGCATCACAGTACAAACAACAATATGCAAGACAGTGTTCATTTGTGAGGATACAATTTTATAAGAGGGTATTCTCTGCTACAATCTATCTGCATTGGATGTTCAAAATTACCAGTACCAGCATAAATGCTACATAATCAAACATTGCTGGAATGCTACAATTGTACTTATGTAAATGGGGACTTCAAAATGACTGTTCAAATTTATTGAGTTTTCCTTTATTGTTTGTAAATAAACTTAAATTCCATGGTTATCACCCTGAAGTGATATTCAAATTAACTTCATACATGGTGCACTCATTAAAACATTCTATTCATTATTACTTCAAAATTTACTGCTCTTTTTAAAACTTGTCCAAAAGGTTTACAAGCATACTCTTAAAACCAAATTCAGGTGAAAAAAAAAAACAAATCCTTAAAGGCCAACTGGAAAATCAGCTGAGCAACTGTATGTGGCTTTTGAGATGCCAAGTTATATGTGTTATCAGTTTTAGCCATGGGTCTCTGACTCTGGGTCCTTGTTGAGACCACCTATGCCATGACAACAGCTCAGTATATCCTGGTCTTTAAAATGGCTCCTATCTGATAATGTATTATACATAAGATGACGAAAACATGTATTGCTAACCCATCAGCCAAACCCAAACTTCTTGACCCATTAGGGACTAGCTTGCAGAAGCAAGCCATATTCTAGGAGTATCTACATGTATGTTAATATTGATTTGGTTGTACTACACCTCATTCTGAAGACCTTTGACCTTTCAAGACTGGTGCAGTTTCAGTAATTCAATTCAAATACAATTCAGGTTCAGATACTTGCTCTACTATTCCTGACAAGTTTGATTGAAATCTGATTGTGCTTTTGTAAGAAGGAGAAAATGTTGAGTTAAATCATTAGGACCTTCTCCAACTTGTTACCACATATGGTGCCCAATCAGGCTACCACTGCCATTCTTAAGAACAATGTTTATCCTTTACATCAGTAAGTCAATGACAGCAACAATCAATCAGTGAAAGGTCACTTTTCTTTTAAACTTTAAAGCAACTAGTACAAGTCTGTGATCATTTCTTTTCCTCTCTTCAAATGACAAAAACCCACCTGGTCTCTCTGCAATGGGCGTACTAAATTGAGTGACAGGTGTGAAAGGTCCCTTTTCTCCATCCCGGTAAACTGGCTGCACCTTGAAGCTTACTGTGGCACTTGTTGGCAGGTTAGGGATTACCACTCCTAAGTCACGAGCAGGACCAGACACTGAGGCCCATGTAGTATTGTCAAGAGACGGATCTGCTGCTGTGGTGTACTCCACATTGTAAGCTGACAGGAAAAAAGAAAAAAAAAAAAGAAAGAAAGAAAGAAAGAGGGTATTGGTTTGTTTGTTTGTAAAGTATACAATAATAGATAGATATTTTGATAGACAGATAGATAAATGGTATTTTATTGAGAATTGAGATATTCATGTCTCGCAGTCATAGGACTGAATTGCACATAAAATTACATCATAAAAGAAATACATCGTAAAAGAGACAACAAGGATTACAAAACATGTTTTGTAATCTTGTTTACGTAATGCTGAGGAAACTTGCGTATAAACTGTATACTTTCTGCATCCTGTGCCCTATGCATTAAGACTTTGCCTGGTCCTACATCCTCCCGCCGTGTAGATAGTAAGCAAATAATCAACGTTGGTGAAGGTGATGGGTCAAACTATCACTTCCAAGGCGATCTGGATGTAGCTATCTTTCCGAAGCGCAGCTGAGGAAAGATAGCGTACACATTCAGATCGCCTCGGAAGTGATAGTTTGTCTCATTGCCTGAAACCATAAGCTGATTATTTGCTTTATATTCCACATCTAGGGTCCTAGTAATTCCCATTTTATTCCACATCTGAAACCGTTTTAGCTGTCTTTAGGTATCCTTAGGGCTTAGGCTACGTGTGCGCGTAGATGACAAAACAATGTGAATTTGCTGCGCGCACTGCGCGGCACTTAAAGAAGAAATCCAGGACTACATAAAGTCATGCTCAAATGAAAGAAAAAAAAAATGAAACGCTCAGATATGCTCTTAATTTCACAAATATTTGAGGAAAATATTTTTAATCATTTTGTTTAATATTTTCATTTTGTGAGACGCATTAAAAGTGAGCAAGACTGTTCTCTACCACAATGCAATTCCCGATGACGTACGACCCGCACTTCCGTTTTCTAAGATCGCTGCCCACAGAACTCTTCAGTTCTGTGTCGCTGCCTGCCCTTGCCACAGAAATTGTGTGTGTGTGCCACTTGTATAAAGTACTATGTGTGAGTGTGTGTGTATGTATGTGTGTTATCGCAGCGTTCAGCGTTCAGCTCACAGCGTGCGTCGCGTTCCACTACACCGTGAACCATATACATATACGTACAGCATACAGTTCATACATCTCTTGTTCTTTCATTTATAATTTTCTCTCCGCTCTTAAAGCGCCCATTTTGTTAATCTCCGTTTATTGCCGTACGTTCATTCTATGTGGTTTTACTACAAGTGTCATGTCGGGTCCACCTGGATATGCTTTCCAACCAGAGTGGAATCAAGAAGAACTGACCGAGAGGGCTGCCGCTGCCGGCAGTGCTGATGCACATATCCCATCACGCGCGCACGAATGTCATCCTGGAACCAGTGCGACTCAAAATGGTCTTCGCATACGACTCTATTTAGATTAAATTTGTATGTCTTCACATCAAATTTATCCGTTCCAATGTTGTTAAGCCATTTTGTACACCGTTCCCTTTCTATTTCTGGGTTGGGTATCTGAAAGCTCTTTTTCTTGCCTTTCCCAGGCTTATTCGTACACCTGTATGCCTGACACATCGGCATCTTCGCTCAATGTTATGATGCACGCACGATATCGAACAGCATGCATATCATGCATGCAGCTCAGTGTATACAACGCAGTTGCGCAAGGTACACTACATGTATTGAGCTCCTCCTAAGCTCCTCCGCAAATAAACTTCGCTCGAGCAATGTGAGGGTGAAATGCCATCGGGTCATGTGATTGATTTCGATTCCGTACAGCAATTTGAACTGTTCGGATGAAAACATTCTCAAATGTAAAAATCTTGTTTGCTGCAACGGTTATGAAGTGAGGTATATCATTAAGCTCATCGGAATCCTGGATTTCTTAACTATATTATGAATAATCTTTGTATAGGTCGTGGATTTCTTCTTGAAGTGAAAGTGCGTTGCACTGTGTACTATCAAGTGACCTAGTTAAATGATAGTCCACAGTGCAACGCACTTTTATATTTCCCCCCGTACTCATCTCGCGTTAAGACTGTATGGACTGCCAGAGATCAGCAAAACAGGCAGCTGTCTTTAAAGATGACAAAACAATGAATTTGCTGCGCGCACCACGCGACGCTGAAGGGAAAGTGCGTTGCACTGTGTACTATCAAGTGACCTAGTTCTTCTCAGGTGATGTGATGGGCAAAACTACGCTTTATCACGTGATCAGCTCTTGACCAATCCTATAGCATGATTCTTAGTATGTGGAATATAATAAAGTGTACGCCCACTGTAAGTGTTTTGGTATAGGCATGACTGTGCACTTAACTGAAATTTTTGCACGATCATGTGATAAATTCTAACCCATCACAATGCATATTATATTTTGGATCAAAAATTTGTCTTCCATTGATTGGTTAAAAGAGCTTCACGTGATTACAGGTATTTTGAACTATTTTAGAGTGTTGGTGTGTTTGACACTCCATGAAGTACTATTTGCAAAATGACGTCACTTTTATGACGACATTTTGCAAATAGTATACTATTTGCAAAATGATGTCACAATCACCCTTCTTTACAATCAAGTGTACCCGTCCGCGTCCGGTCCCGAATTCTAGTGTTGAGGTTTGCAGCGGCCATACGAGCGCTTAGATACATGCGACGGGCAACTCTGGCGGTGCCACGGCTACTACGTTTTTCAATTTCCGATCTCTCGCACTGTTGCGTATTGCAGGCGCTGTGCTGCCGCCGCAGTGCGGCTAAGCCTATAGACGGTCTATAATGATTTTCACTTTTTATTCAAATTTTTGATCCAAAATATAAAACAAATATACCTGGCCTAGTTTCGAGTTTCTTGTTAAAACTATGGGCCTCGGTGACTCCAAACTAGTACTATTCACTTCGGGGCTGCGCCCCTCAGTGAATAGTACTAGTTTGGAGTCACCTCTGCCCATAGTTTTAACAAGAAACTCTCAAGGCCAAGTATATTTGTATACTATACTTGACATATTTACTATTGTCTTATATGTCATACATAATACGGGAAAGGTGATATTAGGGACTCTGTTACTCTCTTGTAGCATAAATTCATGCTAATTTGTCTATTAGAGAATACAAAACATGTATTGATATCAGCATTTCAGAAAACTCAGCAAAAAGGCAATAAAAAATGCATAAACTGAACATGGGATTGTCATACAAAAAGCATATGAAAAGATGTTCAATAAAATGCATAATCAGTTAAGCACACAAAAAAGATCAAAGCTGCAAACTGATAAGAATGAACTGTGACTGGTGATATGCTATGAAGTGTACTACATGAAAGGCATGGAACGAAATCCATTATTGTGACTTTGCAGCAGCTGAAATGTACAACGAGGCAAGTGCCATAATGTGTCTCGCCCATTCGTGTACAAGAAATTGTATGCGAATGGGATATAACAGATAAAGAAAAAGAGATATAACAGATAAAAGGAGATATAAAAGGGTAAAAATTTATGGCAAAAAAGAAACGTGCCATAAAAACTTAACATTGAGCCCTTAAAGTTCATTGACCCCTGCCTGTGACCTTTGACCTTGTGGTGACCATCCACTCCCCAAGGGACATCTACCATCCAAGTTTGGTCACAAACGGACCTATGGATCAAAAGTTATGACCCACAATAGAAACGCGCCATAAAAACTTAACATTGGGCTCTAAAAGTTCGTTGACCCATGCTTGTGACCATTGACCTTGTGGTGACCATCCACTCCCCAAGGGACATCTACCATCCAAGTTTAGTCACAAATGGAGTTATGAACCAAAGTAATGACCAATAATAGAAACGCACCATAAAAACTTAACATTGGGCTGTAAAAGTTCGATGACCGCTGCTTGTAACCTTTGACCTTGTGGTGATTATCCGCTCCCCAAGGGACATCTACCATCCAAGTTTGGTCACAAACGGACCTATGGATCAAAAGTTATGACCCATAATAGAAATGCACCATAAAACTTAACATTGGGCTCTAAAAGTTCGTTGACCGCTGCTTGTAACCTTTGACCTTGTGGTGATTATCCGCTCCCCAAGGGACATCTACCATCCAAGTTTGGTCACAAATGGAGTTATGGATCAAAAGTTATGACCCATAATAGAAACGCGCCTTAAAAACTTAACATTGGGCCCTAAAGTTCATTGACCCCAGCCTGTGAGCTTGACCTTGAGGTGACCTTCATATATGGTATAATGTGAAATAATGTATGACCCCTCTTCCCTCAAAGTTTGATTGCAATTGAAGCCCAGAGCTATTGAAGTTTATGTAGCGTTACGGACAGACGACGGGCGGACGGACGATGGACGGACGGACAGACGCCGCAGGCGATCCCTTAGTCTCCCCACCTCCAGTGGGCTCGACAAAAATGCTGTGAGCAGTCACACTTCATGTCATCATATAAAAAAGACATGCATATTAACAATACCCTATGGACCAGCTGTGGTGAAGCTTGAAGAAAATTAACTTCATATTGTTATTCACGTCAATTCAACTGAATTCTTCAATTTTCTTCCACAAATCATAATAAAGAAAATTACAAATAACCTTGAGTATACATTGGTAGACTGCAAGATGAAAATTAGTGGTAATGAATGATTTCTCACAAATGTCTCAATTTTCCCAAATTCTTAGGGAATTATTCTGCCATCACTTTCAGTATTTTTTTTTTTTTTTTTTGGGGGGGGGCTAACTTTTATTTTTACTCTATTGAAATATAAGCATGTACTTTGTTCTCTTAAAAAAAAAAATTAATATACATAGGCCTACACATACAAGGAAATACACAATAAGGAATGTAGTAGTTTACTCGGCAGGAGCCACAAGCCACTTTTCACACTTTAAGTGACACCATACAAAAGTGCAATGCAGTTTTCACTGGTATCAGTAATTTCTCAACTTAAAAAGAAATTCATCCAATGAGCTTGTCACTCTGGATATGATCTAAACCAACCTCTGATCCTGTCTGCATCATCCCTTGGTGGAAGCCAATTGAGAGTGGAGTGAACATTCTCCGGTATCTCAAGCAGAACTTGGGTGACCATTGGGAACTGAGGTGACCGTGAATCAACTTTGAATTAAAAAATACATAATATGGGAGAGGAATTATCAAGAGGAAATCAAAATGAACAAATGAACGAACGCAACCATTCAGCTAAACACATAATAGTATCATATTGAATTCTTCTGAACATCTTGAAAAAGAATATAAAACATTGCTCACACATGGAACAAAATGGATGCCTCAATTGCTACTATTTCTATCAAAATTGTATTTTGTGTGCTCTTTACATTTAAATGGGATGAATATATGTATATGTATAAAGAGCTACTGGATTTTCAAAATTTGCATGCACATTTGACAAAATTACAACACTGGGCTATTTCTTTCATCAATTCAAACATTGTTTTACAGTTCAAATATATTAATGAAACCACACAATTTTAAGTTCTATGGTTCTGTGTAAACAAGAAGAGTGCTTTACCATTACTGAATGTCCTGACAGCAAATGGATCACTGTAATCACTCATTCGTCCATTAAAAACCATGGCAACTTGGATATTGTACATTGTATCTGGTTGCAAGCCTTCAACAACTGCTGTCATCTCCCTTGAATTGGCATACACATCCCTGACAAAATAAGAAACACATTTTAGAGTCATTACGAAAATGTGCATTTGTGCAGGACTTTTAAAGACAGGGTAATGTGGGGATACCATGCAATGGGAAGGCTGGTCCGACTCACATATATTCAGAAATCTCTGCAACGAATTGTGTACAGCTTTATCACTAATCTCAAGTAAGTACACATGCAACTGATGGAATCTTGACTAAAATTGAACATTACCTATGAGTGCACTTTGATGCACGTATTTCCTGACAAGCAATTTTATTCTGGCAAGCCTGTAATAGTTGTGGTTTTTGAATGCACTCCAGTGGGCAGTGAGTGAAGATAAATTTAATTGGGCTGCACCTTACTCTTCCCACACTATCGGGTCTGTAATTACATTTTCCTTGCCATACAGCCCTACAGTTTACGATAATAATGATGTATGCCTCTGCCTTCTCATGTTATCACTATTTTCTTCCAGGCTCTTTAACTTACATTTCGATGAAAGCTTACTGATCTGACAGATGACCTGAAATTCTGCCCAATTATCACTACCGTGTTCATGCAAACATTCTTTTTTTCTTTTCCCCTCCCCATCAAAATTACTTCACCACTGAACATTCCCAACTGACATAATAGCTAAGAGTGATGAAAGTACAGTGACTGAGGCTTTGATTATGACCTTTCTTAATTACACACCTATCATTTCATACAACTAATTTTTAATTTCTTTCTACTCTTCCTACCAAATTATGTCTCTACTGGACATTTCAAGATGAAGATACTGAAAAATGTAAACTTTAGCAAAAATTCAGTGACCTTTAATTCAGTGACCTTTGACCTGGTGGGATTATGCCCCAAATCAAATGGTGCACCAATACCTCATGTAGCATACCCAGCCAGTAGGTAGCAAGAAAATTCATTAACTGGTTTTTCTTACAACAGTGGTAATGATCTGTGGAAAAGATGGACAAAAGACCCTGGAAAAGAGAAGACCTCCAGTGCCTTCCAAGCAAATACCTTAACAACAATTTAGTTTTCGCTTAAGTGACATTCGGGCTTGGCATTTGACTGTTCAGGCCTGTCATTTCAGGCTGTGTTAATAATTGCCTAACCTTCTTCTCTTTTAAAATAAGTATTACCACTGAGCATTTCCAACTAAGGTTATGGCAGGAAAACTGCGCTTTTAAGCAAAGTACAGTGACTGCTGACCTTGACCATAATTACCTCTGCCAGAAAGTGAAACCTATGGCCCTCAGAGGTTACATTTTTGGTTCCATATGATTTTGTCTGGCTGTCTGTTTGTGTACAAGCTAAAAACTTGAGAACAGATAGAATTTTGGAGATATGAGGTCAAGAATCAAAGGTCACAAGGGTCATTTAACCCTATTCTAACGGGGGGGGGGGGGGGGGGGGGTCAAATTGACCCCCGCCTCGACATTTCGCGCCACGATTCCGCAACGCGCAAAGATTTTGTCGCGGCGTTTCATGACTTTTTTCATTGAAGTCTCCCGCATATTTTGAGACCAAATTTGCGACGTCCAGGTACACCGTTCTGAAGTTACGCAATGTTTTGCATATGCATGTCAACCCCAAAACAGCTCAAATTCATGATTTTGTGTGCAAATCCAATGCAAATTGTGTTTTTTTGTCTAATTGATAAAAATTAGATTATTTCAACTTTTAACCATTAAAATTAATCAATTCTGATGTAGATCAGCTTAGAAAAGTGCCTGCAACAAATTTTGGCAAAAAAACAATAGAAAACAAAAGGTCGAAAAAACAACAAAATACATAAGAAATTAACAAAATACAAAACAAAAGAAACTGATTTTGATTGCACTATTTTTTTATAAGAAAATTGTTCGATATGTCTTGAACTCTGACACAAAAATTTAGCAATCCTTCAATCTTTTTAATGGAGTTATAGGTGAAAATATGATTTCATGCGTAAATTTGCATAATTAATTTATATTAAAAAATATAAAATCAAATTTTTTCTATTGTATGACCATATAATCTTGTAGTTGACATCCGGCTCTATGTACAGGCAAAATTTTGCTTGGCGGCCGAGATCTGAAGGGGGGGGGGGGGGGGGGGGCAAAAACTTGGTCTCAAATAGCCCAGTTAGAATAGGGTTAAAGGACATTAAATAAGCTTAGTCTCAAAATAACTCAAGAACGGATGATTGGATTTTCACCAAACTCGAGGGGTGTGTTTACTAAGTGAGAAAACAATTAAGTTTAGGGTCCTGGGGTCAAAGGTCATAGGGGTGATAAAAGGAAAAAAAGAAGCTAATCTCCCAATAATTTAAAAATAGATGCTCAGATTTTCACTGAATATGTTGTGTGGATGTCCCTCTACCTCTACGCTTGTGTTGAAGACACTGCCTATGAGATAGTGATAATATATGTGACCCGCTACAACAAAATGATCCTAAAGTTGGGCGAGGTCGATTATTTGAAAATTGCATGATATAATCCCCTAATCTTTCTGCCTTGAATTGATATACAACACATTTTATACAAAATAATCGGCTGCGGAGATATCGAAGTTTAAAAGAGAGCATGTCGAGACGTCTGAAAATCACTGTTTCGAGAAAAGCGCCCTAAAAGTCTTCCTTTCGACGCAATCGCGATCAAGGGACACGCAAGTCAGTTTTCACCTCTGGACAATAGAAGGTAAGCCCTAGCAACCCCCGAAGAGTTCATTCAAGCACATCAGCGTCGGCGGTCTCCTCACCAACCAATCAGTGACCAGGATGTGAGAAGTGGCTGAGCATAACGCACCCCGCCAGCCCGCACCAGTCGACTGGGCAGTGTGCGAGCTTCACGCTTCGGTTAGCAGCAAGCAGCAAACTGACCAATGAGATCACTCTGGTCGTTGTTAGGGGCGGAGCCTATCTGTGGCGCTCAATCCAAATTTTCGAACCAGTTTCTGCTTCGTTGAAACGCCAAAAAACATGGCTCAGAAAAACACTATTTTTAAATCTTTCCTTTGATCATTTTGCTTCAAAATTTTGACAGATAATAGAAGACATGTTAGACTCCAATAATATATCAAAATCAGAAAATCGTAAGTTTTGACCAATTTTAATGCTCTGACTTCAAACTCGATTTTCACGGCTTCGACTGTGCGCGTATTTAGGACCTTTTTGTTGTAGCGGGTCACATATATTAATCATGGCTGCTTGGCAGAAGTCGTTCGGGTGATCACGCAACTCTCAAGAAGTCTTGTGCCGTGGACATTGTTTTCTTTGTTTGTTTTTTTTCTTTTTTACTTTTCGGCGTTTACATTTCTCCAATTCACAAATTGTCATTCCTTTAATTACATATACCAAGTAAGAAATAATCTCACATCCGCATCTGGGAATCTACACCCTACAAGCAGTGCTTCTATGTAGATTCCTCATATTTCACATGTTTTATTGTCTTATAAGCTGTACTTGACGATTCATCCATGCTTTTGTATTGTGATGTTTATGTTTTATGTATTTGTTGAAATGTGGAATATGGAACAATAAAAAACAAACAAAAACAAACAAACAAAAGTCTGCTCTCTCAGAGTGCTCAATCCTCTTGTTATCAATTCATTTCTACCCTGTCCACTAACTTTCATCACTCAACATTAATAGCTACATACATTAAATAAAATCATGATGAGCAGTTAGCAGCTCTGCATAAGTTACTACAGATTATCAACAGATTTATATGTTGACCTACTCTGAATGCAGCTTTAGTCAACAAATTCTGCATGAACAGTGATGAAAACAAACTCTTAATGCATATGTATCACATTATACAGCAGATTATTTGTGTCATATCCTTTTCCTTTTTACTTGCATGAATTTAGCTCCATTCTTTAACATATGGCTGAAAACAAATTGATAGCCTTCTCACCCAGCTGCTGGTGAACTGGCTCTGACAGTGTAGTAGATGTCTGGGCGTCGCCCACCAGAGGATTGCGGAGGTCCGGTGCGCACTGGGAAGTCCCAAGAGACGGACATGGTTGTTGGAGAAGTTGGGTCTGCCATAATGTTGATAGGTGGGATTGGCCCATCTGTACCAGCAAATGTTAAACAGGATTTCTGTTAAATTACTTGTTCAAGTTGAGGCAATATTCACCTGAAAAAATTTCAGAGGGTGGTGTGTGTGTATCCTCTCCCCCATTCCCACACCCGCCCATTACCACACACACGCACTAATTCAAATGGAATGTCACATATCGATCATTATATACTGCATAAATGATTCCTGTTCGTATACACATGAAACTCAGCAAGCCTACATCTTCTGAGAGTATCTATTAGAATATTCATGTTATCCCTGAAAAGGATCATTTAATTCTTACCCTGAAAGCAAGTAGTGTGCTGAATTTGCCTACCACAGGAAAAAAAAAAAAAAATTGCTAGAAATTTCACTTCTGATGCTGATCTGATGTCATATTTGAGCCCTAATCTTCACAATACATGTAAGAACAAATAACACTCTCAGAACATGTCAAACTGTGAACTACATTCCATGAATAACAGACTATAGAACAATTTATCGAGCTTGACTTTTACAGATTTCGCTAGAAAATGCATCGGTGAATCTGTCAATAATTGGCGATTAGTCAGCCATGTTTTTGCAAATTAGATTGTCAAGATCAATGAATTTCACTTGGGAAATGAATTTTTGGGACTCAGCATACCCAAAATGTTTTGACTCCCAACTTTTCCTAAATAATGCCGCTAGAACCTCTTGGTTGGTACGAAGCCTTTTTCATGAATCCTTCCAGATTAACATAATGACCAACCACGAAGCAACCAACTGCCTGCCCAACAGATCACCTGCTCAACCACACTCCAATTACTACAAATACATATCCCCTTCATACTTTATTTGGCAGGGGAAAAACTTCTCTGTCTGATCACGCCTTGGGATGAATCAAAATCTACACTGACTGTTTGAAAGAGAGTTACATGTCAATGCTTTGAATTGGTCTGGTGTCCAACTGCTACAGTAACCATAACATTCTCACCAATTGTTGTCATAACTTCTTGCACCACTGGTGTGCTGAGGGTACCATCATGGTTGGCTGCCACCGACACTCGGTAATTGGTGGCTGGCAGCAGATTGTAGAAGGTATGTTCCCTGGTGGAGTGGTGGAGAGTTATGCTCTCTCGTGGTCCAAGAGTTTCTCCGTTGTCATCCACGGCCTCCGCCACCACTACAAAGCTGTGAGGATGCTGGCCTCGTGCCATGACTGGGGGCTGCCATGAGACATCAATCTGAGTTCCCGTAGCAACAATTTCCACATTCTGAGGCTCCAGGCTGCCCTGTGGGAGTGGCTCTGCAAAAAATCATGCCGTTGCTTCAAATTTCTGTACAATCATTGCAATGCAAGATTTAGGTCTCTTTGTCCAATCACACTAGCATGAGATTGTATACAATACACTACTGGTCATCTTTCTTCTGAAGAAATTTTTGCTATTTCACATCATCATACTAATCTTAAATTTTCAATCATAAATCATGTTAGGCATATCATGGCATACACTTGAAAACCCTTCAGTGCAGAGGAAGAACAGTAATTTACAGGGTTTCAAATACCATGATTAGGAAGTGACAACTGGCCATGAAAGTGACAAGACGTGGTATGAATTGTCGTACCTGTCGAGACAGTGCTTTGTTGTGGGTCACTGTAACCATCCTCATTGAAGGCCTCAATGGTCACTTCATACTCCTTGCCTGGATCCAGGTCAGTGAAGGCATAATTTTGCTGGTATCTGTCCACTTCGACTGAGTTCACTACATCCCCAGTCTCTGGGTCAGTCAGGGTCAGACGATAGCCAGTGACAGGACCTTGGGCTTGAGCCCAGCGAATGTTGACCCGGCTTGGAGTTGAAGTCAGGTCTATTCTTTCTGGGGTTGGTGGTGTCCTCCTGGGTGGGGCGGGCTCTGGTGGGAGAGGAGCATGTTATGTCAGGAAAATTCTGTCTGCTGTTCTATGCTAATAATGGACAGAGCATTATCTATTATCAGACCAGGGTCCTGTTTCATATAAAAAAGTCAATCATATCTGTAAGCAAGGGCTGTTGAGCACCAAACACGCAATCTTTTATAACTCCAGGTTGTCTGTGTTTTGACGTTGCAATCATTGTTTTTAACATTACTTTGGACATGTATGATTTCATGCATTTTTGTACACATCATGATGTACAGCGTGTCCCAGAAAAAACGAAATTGGGTTTCCATGCAACTTTTTACTATCGAAATCATATATTTTCTTTATGAGATATAAATCAATGGAAAGATAAACTTTTCTTCTTTCATTTGATGTACAACTTAATGTTCATCATTCATGCATGACTGAGTTAGAACAATGAACAGCGGTGCTACCAAATTTTCATTTGCATGCGCAAATTGTGACTTTAAATGAGTTTTTCAGACTTTTAATGTTACGTTTTTGAAAAACAAAGTTCATTAGCCAAATATTCATATTTTCTTCTTTCATATGAGACCTAACGCTTCAAATATGAATAATGCATGCTTGAGAAAAATTTGCATGAAAACATGCTTCATTTCTACCGATTCTACGGATAGTCGAAAAACAAGCATTCAGCTCTCCCAAACTTAGCATTAGACAATGGGCTCATCTGCACCATTGAATTCACACAAAACAACCGCAGTGCTACAGTGAATGTTATTCGGGGGGGGGGGGGGGGGGGGGGGGAGGTATTTACAGAGAATGCTGTATGAGACGGAAAGCCCTTTGTTGTCATTTATTTAGAATAAGCTATGAGACATAACCAAAATTATTGAAGACTAATATTGTGAGTATGCTCAGGCTGCACGCAGTCCAATGGCTAAGGGAAATCAACATTACAACAATGATACACATTTTGATCGATTTTGTACCTCAAACTTATTTCACTGTTTTCATTCCTCTCTACATTTCCCTCACGCGTGGTTAGTCCTTCATCACTGATAGGGTTTTGAAGTTTTTGAAGGGGGAGGTGAAGTAGAAAGAGAGGGTACATCACTTTATTCATCACTGAACTTGCGCTTCTAACATTTCAAAGGTGGAAGTGCAGGGCAGAAAGTCATCTTTTTTTTGGGGGGGGGGGGGGGGCTCGGAAGGTTTTTTTTTGGTCCGTTTCTCCCACCCCACTTTCCCAAACATTCCGCTGATGAACACCCTTTGCTCTGTAGTTAGCTGCATGGTCAGGCAAGCTCATGATCATGTGCTAATTTAAGACCCTATTCACAACCGAACGGTCAGTAACAATCTCTTTTACCCCCTACCTTTATGTTTGTGTAAATTCATTGAAGCATGAAGAACATTGTTATCGGCCAAGTTGGGCATGTCAGAAAGCTAACTGGCTCCTTATTTACTATCTATCCATCTGGGTAAAATAGAAGCATATTTTCAAATTCAGCTTTCTCCAGCAGGCGTTAATCATTTTTGACGCATGGGATATCATATGAAAGGAAAAAGAATGGATATTAACCCTATTCTAACCTTGACATTTCGCGCCACGATTCCGCAACGCGCAAAGATTTTGCTGCAGCGTTTCATGAATTTTTTCATTGAAGTCTCCTGCATATTTTGAGACCAAATTTGCGACGTACGGTTACACCGTTCTGAAGTTACGCAATGTTTCGCATATGCATGTCAACCAAAAAACAGCTCAAATTCATGATTTTGTGTGCAAATCCACGATGCAAATTGTGCCTTTTTGTCTAATTGATATAAATTAGATTATTTCAACTTTTAACCATTGAAATTAATCAATTCTAATGTAGATCAGCTTGGAAAAGTGCCTGCAACAAATTTTGGCAAAAAAAACAATAGAAACCAAAAGGTCGAAAAAACAATGAAATACATAAGAAATTAACAAAACAAAAGAAACTGATTTTGATTGCGCTATCTTTTTATAAGAAAATTGTTCGACTTAAGGAACTCTGACACAAAAATTTAGCAATCCTTCAATATTTTTAATGGAGTTGTAGGTGAAAATATGATTTCATGCATAAATTTGCATAATTAATTTATTAAAAATATAAAATCAAATTTTTTCTATTGTATGACCATATAATCTTGAATTTGACATCCGGCTCTATGTACAGGCAAAATTTTGCGGCAATCGCGCAATCGGCGGCCGAGATCTGAAGGGGGGGGGGGGGGGTCAAATTGACCCCCCCCCAGTAAAAACTTGGTCTCAAATAGCCCAGTTACAATAGGGTTAAGGCTTTGATTTTATTGTTTGCAAAAGATTGCTGAAATAAGTCTGAAAAACTCAAAGTCGACATTAGCTAGTGCAAATGAAAATTTAGTAGCACTACTGTCTATTGTTCTAACACAGTCATGCACGAATTTTGAACAATGGGTTGTGCATCAACCAGGTGGGGCATGGTGCCCATTTGATGGAGTTGAGATTCTATCCCCCTAGGGATGCTACCTACCAAGTTTGGTGAAAATTTGTGATAGGGTTTTCAAGAAAAAGATGAAAATTTACAATTTCTGCCCAACTTTAGGCCCCCTGGGGCCCCCCAGGTGGGGCATGGTGCCCATTTGATAAGAATGAGATTCTTTACCCCTAGGGATGCTACCTGCTAACTTTGGTGAAAATTTATAATGGCATATTCAAGAAAAAGATGAAAATGTACCATTTGGGCCCCATTAGGACCCCTCCCCACCACCTCCCCTGGGTCCTAAGGGGGGCATCCCTGATTCCGCCATGAACAAACTTGAAACCACAGTCATCAATGTACTAATTCATAGTATTAACTTAGCTCTATCACTTCTGGTTCTAGAGAAGAAGATTTTCTAAGATTCCTTAATTTTGGGGGTTTGGTATTGGTAACCTATCCCCCTAGGGATGCTACCTGCCAAGTTTGGTGAAAATCGGTCGAGGGGTTCTCAAGAAGATGAAAATGTAAGAAGTTCAGTATGACGGACGACGAACGACGGATGACGGAAGACGGACGAAGAGCGATCGCAATAGCTCACTTGAACCTTAGGCTCAGGTGAGCTAAAAATGAGAAAGGATTTAATTCCAATCAAAACATTTTTGGGAATTTCGATTTGTATTTCTGCATGTTTTAGAAAATCTTTGCTTGTTTGTTAAATTAATTTTTACAGGAAAGAGCCAAATGATGTAAGTTCAGTATCAGGGTTTTGAAGAATTATGTGTATATGCAAAATCTTGTTAAGTCTAACTTGAGAATAAAGCTTGTATGAAAAACAGCATACACGTTTGTGTTTCTTTCACAGATGCCTTTGTAGCTTGATATACAATAGTCAAGTATTGTGTGAAATAGCCCTTATTGCACAATGTATGTAGGGCACGTTTGTTTGTTTGTTTGTTCATTTCCATCTGAGAAGATGGCTGGACAGCCATCATATTCAGCTATGAAGCTGGTCTTCTATGGGGTCCAGTTGGATGTGAGGTGGGATCACTTCACTGGGTTAAGAACTCTGCTCTTTGCGATGAATGAATGAAGTGGGATCTTTGACGTGCACGAGTTGTGACTCTCTCATACATGGGAACTCCATTTTATGTCCTATGTGAGGGACAGAGAGTTTTGCCTCTTACTAGAGGGGACAGTATGATAACACACAACACAGCTCAGTCCAGACTCGGCTTCCTACCCGGGCCCTTAGGATCGTGAGGCAGATGTGCTACCAACCGAACCAACTGTTGTACTGCAATCACTTTATTTATTTATTTATTTATTTATTTATCAAGATTTCATGCGTGTTCACAAAATAGGAGTGCATACAAAATGTATGCAAGTACATCTCATATAGCCAAGACAGAATATATATACGATAAGTACACATTGATAAGAAGCAGTTACAGAAAAAGTATACAACTCTAAGAGAGCTACATTATTCAAGGTAACGAACACGCAAAGGAATTGCAACATAAGCTTAAAGCTTGAAAATCGTTGCAACCCCCGTGCACACAATCTATATGCTTGCCAATATTTAAATGATGAGTTGAGGGGGGGGGGGGTATTTACAAAGAGAGGAACATGAGGGGGGGAAGAAGAAATGCATGTGTGGTGCCTATTTGTCCTGTCGGACATTGACAAGAGAGAATAAAAAAAGAAGATTAAAGTGTCAAGTCATTATAAGCGAATTATACTGATTAAATTTCTCATAAATCCCATTCAAATGTCGATTTCAGGGGAAATATATGATCATTGCAAGATTAATAGTTAATAGTACCCAGGAGTTCAGCGTGAAGCTGATAATAGAATATGTTTTTTCTGCAGTAACTTCCTTGTTTGTGCTGTGCTTTGTGTTACATGACTTTGTTTAATCTCTCCAAATTGGCACGGAAACAACCACCACATTTAAGTAGGTAATGACAAAAACAAGTCGTCACTCCATTGCAAAATGTAGCATTGTCTGTAAAATTGATTAATTCATTGGATGAAATTGGGTTGCTCATTGGCACATTGCATCGTGTAGTATGTGATAAATAGTGGTCGTTAAACAGGCCACTTACTGATTTGGAAAGGCCATGATTTTGTGGAGTTGACACATAGGCCACAAAAAGCTTACCGCTTTATTCCCTTCAGAAGAGTGAAGCCAAATTGCTGGGGAATACAGTCCACAAACCTGTTCATTTATTTTTCCCTTTTTCACATTTCCGAAATCTGAAGTTGGAAAAACTAACCTGTTCTAAGCTTGGATGAAATGGGCTGTGAGCTCCCAACATCATTATAGCTCTGCAATTCTGCCTGATAGATGGTGTCTGGTTCCAGATCTTCAAAGGTGAAAGAAGTCGTTCTTGGGCTGAGGTTTTCTGAGTACTGCCTTGGGTAAGTGGCAGTGCCGAGAGACAGGGTGTAACCATCAATCGGAGTGCTCGGAGCTCGCCATGTCAGTGTGGCAGAGTTTGAGGTGGTGGAAGCTGCGAGCCCCTCTGGCCTTCCAGGAAGTGGACGCTCTACCACAAGTTTTAATGACCATCGAAACAGCACATTAAACACATGCTCAGAACTGATATTCAACATCCACATGACATGAACCCAACGGCAACCCCCTCCCCCATCTAACCAGTGAGCTCTCATTCCCACTCTCATTCCCATAGCCTATCTCAAGACAAACATTCCTTCACCTCATCTTACGTAAGTTGTCTTACAACACCTTTGAAAAGATTTTGTGTGTTCAAAATGAGATGTCAGAACTCAGTACAAAGAAAAATGAAAATCTTAAGATAGAAAAGTTTGTTTAATGGTAACAAATCAGATTTCAGGATTTGATCAATTTTTCTACAATTTTAAGATGTTTTATCAAAACCCCTTTAGATTTCTCAGGAGTCTGAAGAAAAAGAAAGTGAGAGAGAAAAAAACAACAAACAACCCTTTTTAAAGAGAAATCTCCAGTAAAATACATCCCCTTTTTCTAAACAGAAAAACACCTTGCGGCAGAGTCATAAATACAATGTTCTGTTTTAATTCTATTCACACAGATGTCCTGGGACAGTATCACTACATGCGTTACCATTAGCAGCTCATTATAAGGGTTCTACATCACCAATAGTTGCACAGGTGCAAATGTATGAAAACATGCTTAACATGGGATATAACAACAATTGTGCATGAATGCTATCCTGACAAACCTGTTCTTCCAGTAGCCATGGTAGGTGTGCTCTCTCCCATGTCATTAACAGCACTGACAGACACGAGATATTCCGTATCAGGTTCTAGATTCCTCAAGAGATACTGGGTCTTGGTGGACCGGACAGTCTGCTCAATCTCGTCGGAGCTGCCCGACCTTGCTCTCCCAGCCCGCACGATGTACCTGGACAGATCCTCGTTGGATGGGTTCCAGCTCACCCTCAGGTTGTTACCCTCTGTGTTTACAGACACCCCTGTTGGAGAGCGGGGAACACCCTGACCTTGGCCTCCTGTTCCACCTCCTGTTCCACCACCTGTTCCACCACCTGACCCACCACCTCTCTGATCTCCTGGATGGGCATCCATTTAGGGAGTGACAAGAGCACAAGCCATCATATGAGAATCAATAATAATAGTACATCTACAAATGTACTTATATAGCAATTCTCCCCATCACATATAGCTCTCCGAATCTGAATGCATGAGGCGCTCTCATTTTTTATCTTTAATTCTTGGGATATACCTTCCCGTTAAGAATGCACGATGTGTAAATGTACTCTTTTATACACATTGAATGCCGAAGTACTAGTATTCACAGGTGGTATAAAATTCTGTCTTATAATCTGTTGAATAATCCGTAACTTTACATTTGATGAATGGGATTCTTCTGCATAGTGAAACCCAATGCTGGACCGATGATGCAAAACAACGAAATTATGGAAAATATCCACAGATGAAGGACGTGACGTGGGTAAACCACAAAACCGGAAGTGTATGTCCCAAGAGCTATCGATCAGATATCAGTATTGCTAGTTGATATCGCTTGATAACGTCCATATGCGATAGGGAGAATTCACAGCAATTGAAATCGCAGTGCTTGACCAGTAAAAGTGGTCAGGAAGTTACTGTAGGTGTCTCATAAAAGTTGCTATAGTGAGAGTTGAGTATGGATGCTTGATGAAAGCAGATTCCAGCATACATGATGCCTAAAATTGGAAAGCATTGTCATTTGAAACTGAATTCTATTGAAACCATGTGTGTATTCAACCAAGGCAATATTGACTGTTATCTACAGTCTGAACTTGTTTCAGTCTTTCTGCTATAAGTGTATTGCAAAACATACAAACATAATTGATTTCGACCAACTTCAATCATTAATATTGTCAGAAATCTAGCAAACATACTTGTTCTGATGGTTTGTTGTATGGGCGGGCTTGTGGCATCACCCTTGTACGAGGTAAGCGACACCGTATAATCTGTTCCAGGATCCATGTTTTCAAATGTGTAAGAGTCATCAACGGGCGACAATGTTTCCTTTGCAACAACATTGGCAGGGCTACCAGCTGGTGCAACCTGAATGTTGTAGCCATCAACATTTTCTTGACTTGCAGGCCACCTAACTTCAATTGTGCTGTCCGAGGCACGCAGGTTCATGGAAGATGGTGGTGAGATATTCACTGTTAGCCAGGTAAGTTACCGCAAAGAAATCAACAAACAGAAAGAAAGAGGGAGAAAAGAGAGACACAGACAGAAATAAGAACTTTGTTTGTGTCAGTGCTTCATAACGCCCTACTATTTTGAAACGGAATTCTACAACTTTTTTTCTGTGATCCTTCCTGTACAGACATATTACACGCAAATAGGTTGAAAAAATAAAGAAATACATAAGATAATTTCAAAGAATAAATACAAATGAAATAAAAATCACAACCTATCATGTTCATTGAGGAATTGCTAACTTATAAAAGACATTTGTATCCAAAAATTACTATTCCTCAAAGGAAACCCAAACCCAAAGAGAATGTGGCTTGAGTGAAAGCAGCAACATTAGTACAACACATCAGTCAAGGTTTGAGGAGAATCAGACAATCGAAAAAGTTATGAATTTCTTAAGTTTTGGTGTTGGAACCGCTGGATGAGGAGGCTACTAGAGGTTGAGGCATCATGTGTGGACAACAATATAAGGAAAATATAAAGGGAATTCTACAAAAATTAATTTTTCTTGAAAATTACATATTCCATTAACTTGATACTGACATATGTTCCGGGTAGCAAATATTCCCCCTGCTTTCTAAAGCGGTTAGTCAAGTGCTCTTTTATAATGCTAGAAAAGTGAATTTTGGTGGAATTTTCTTTACATTTTCTTTATATTGTTGTCCACACATGCGTCATAACCTCTAGTAGTATATGCTCACTTGCGTTTTTGGCTCATGAGCTAACTAGAAATATCGCTACGGCGACTGATATGCCTCCACCATAATGCATGGTTCTCCTAATAGGTCTATAGTACAATGTCTTGACAATGTGTGATGACAGTTTCACACAATTATCAAAATATTAAAATGACAGGTTTGCCACAAATGTGCTAGATGTTCACTTTCCTAGAACTAGGTTCAATTGGATGAATGATTAAAACGTCAGAGTGCAGGTATATGGGGAACTGATAATTTTTACTTGACTTTTGATCCTTTTATAAGTTTATGCATTGAGTAATTTTCAAGGTATTGAGAAAAAGTATAATTTCAGTATCAAATGGTAAAAGAGCATTATCTAAACCTGGCCTTTGACCTTTGACCTCACAGTTCCAAAGAGAATCACTGTTAGGCTGAACATGCATAAATATGTAAGTTTCATGATGATACCTTGAGTTACTTTCAAGATATGGAGGAAAAGGTGCAATTTAGCACTTTCACTTGACCTTAGACCTTTTGGCAAGAAACTTCCCACAGAATATATATTGGGTAATACATGCATACATCAAGTTTAAAAAAAAAACAACCTTCAGGCATTGCATAAATACAAGGAAAGTAGTGATATTTTGAGGAGTTGACCTTGACCTTTGACCCCCTGACCTTTGAACCATGACCCCAACTTCCCTAGATAATCACTGCCCATTGGAACAAGCATATATACTAAGTTCCATGAAGATACCTTGAACCATTTGCGAGATATGGAGAAAAACATGAATTTTTAAACTTTTTTTCACAAAATAACCTGTGACCTTTGACCTTTGACCCCATGACCCTAAAATCCAAACAAAGTATTATCCCCCCAGGATATACCCTCATACCAAGTTTGATGTAAAACCATCACACGGTTCTTGAGATATCGACAAAAAACAAAACGGACGGACGTACGGACGGACGTACGGACGGACGACCTGAAAACATAATGCCTCCGGCCACTTCGTTGGTGGGAGGCAGTAAAAAGTGTTAGAACCTGAGAATCAAAACTGCTATGTCAGGGAGATAATAACTGTCTTCGTTTTAGAATTATCACCTCCACAATTAGCATTTCAAACCCCTCTGATAGCTGATGGAAGATTCCCCTCCGCTAATAGTCATTATCTCTATGGTGACATTTTCACACGCTTTAGTGTACATTGAATACTGAAAAGAACTGGTGGTGTGAGGAAATGGTGGGCTCACTCTGAAAAGCTCCTGGGTTTACAATATTCTATCGGAGACAACAATTTTTTTCTTCTGAAAAACTCACTTGTTCTAATAACCTGTCTAAGAGGCTGGCTCTCCACACCATTTTGCCCCAAGGAGAACAAGCTGACCTGGTACTCTGTGTTTGGAGTCGAGGTCAGGTACAGTAAAGCTGGTGACATCTGGTCTGAATGACTGAGAGAAAACTTGTTGGGTTCTGTGGCTGAGGCAACATTAAGTCTGTAGCCATTAATGTTACCGCGAGCTGCTCCCCACTCTACATCGATGGCATCAGAGCGACTTGTCATCCTAACTCCTGATGGTGGATTGGGGCCTTGAGCCGCCGCTGCACCATGTCAAAAGAGAGGGAGAGGAAAAAAAAAATAGAAACATTTATCATTATAAGATTTTTTTTAATTGATTAAAAAGCTTTTCCAGCAATACAGCACACACACAGATACTCAGGAGTCCTCTAGAGCAAACTAGAAATGTCACTATGGCAACTGGTACGCCTCCCTACATGGTTTGCATTACCGGTCTCTAGTATGCCTTCTACAACACGAGACGACAGTGTCATATAACTGGCAAAAATTGTAATGACACTTTGTCACAAATATGTTGAGTGTTTTACTTTCCTTAAACTAGGTTTCTTTTGGTGGATGGATAGATTGTTAAGAGAACAAGTATTTAGGAATTTGAGCAGTTACATATGTACACTTGACCTTACAACAACCACTGCCCTTTGACCCCATGGCAGACAATTCTTAATATAATCACTGGTGAAAATCCATTTTCCTGACAATTCTTTGAGCTATTTTCAAAATATGGGGAAAAATTGACATTTTAACATTTCACTTGACCTTTGACCCCATGGCCAAAATCTTTAAAACGAAATCATTGTGCAGTACAGTAATGCATGCGCACACTGTAAAACTAGAAATGTTTGCAAGCATTCAAATTTTGTGAATTTCGCAAGAGCATATAAATTTGCAAAATTAAAATACATACGAATGTTCTTGTCTACACAATGCATTGAATGCCAATGGCAAATCACACACACACAAAAAAGAGCCATCGGCACCAATTTGTGACAATTTCATGCTGGGAAAATATCTTGGTTTACAGTACCTAGTTTTAAAACGAGGAATGTTCGCGTGCATTTTAATTTCATGAATTTCATGAGAGCTAAAATTCGCGGATTAAAATGCACGCAAAAGTTCTTTTCTACAACTATATGCATTAAATGTCAGAGGCAGCTCGCGAAAATTTCATGTGGCAAAACAGGCTGTCAGCTCCACTTCGCAAAAATATCGTATTTTAGAGTATATCTATGTGATGAGTAATCTAGAACTTATGGAGGATTTTAATATAATTCAATGCAATTCTAATGTAATTTCAGCATTAAACGGTAGAATTTTACCATTTTAACCTAACTTCTGGCTGTTGACCTTGACCTCATAACCCCAAATTCCAAAGAGAATCATTGTCAGGCTGTACATGATGCAAATTTCATGAAGATACCTTGAGCCATTTCCGAGATATGGAGAAAATATAACATTTTACCATTTTCACTTGACCTTTGACTTTGTGAGCTTTGAGCCGATGGCCAAAAACTTCCCCTAGAGAATCTTAATCTGGATATGCATGTACACACTACCCAGTAAGTTTCAACAAAATACCTTCAGGCAATGCATAGATATGGGGAATAAATAGCAAAAGTGAAATTGCACAAAAATGAATGAAAGGCATAAAAATTTCCACTTTCACAGTATGTGATGTCATGATCTGTAGTAGTCTTCTGATCCAGCAGTCTTGTTACCAAAACTTCAAAAATTCATAACTTTTGAACGGCCTGTCCAATTTTATTGTTGAGTTCATTAAATTACATGCATGTTTGAGTTTTATTTCCCTTTAACTTTTCTTTCTATTTGACTATGACCTTACTTAACAGGCAAAAAACAAAAAACAAAAACAAACTGAAAATTGGATTCATCTCTTTTCGCATTCAAGCTCTTCAATGGATAGGAAAAGTTAAAAACTTGCAATTGGCCAATATTTGAGATACATAGTTCTTGCAAATTCCTCCATAGCATGAAATGTCATGAAGAGGTAATTTGTCTTTGCAAGCTAAACTGCAAATCCTACAATGTCTTTATATTGAGTGCAAGTCTAGCGAGTTATTCTGTACCCTTTCCATATAAACAGGAAGCACGGTAGGAGTGAATCAAAGACTCCACAATTCATCCATTGCTCATGTTTTATCCTGTTCATATCTAGCTTTGCATATTTGATATAAGAAAAAGGAAACAAGAGGCAACTACTCTAATGAGTTTGGGAATGCTCACTTAATACTGGCATTACTGCACCTGTGACCATATGGTCACACACAAACACACATGCAAACCACTCTCACTAGTTCACATAAATATAACAGCATACTTACTTGTCCGCACATTTGACTGCACGGGCTGGCTTTGTCCGTTTCTGTTGACTGAACGGATAGACACAGTGTACTCAGTAGATGGGTTGAGGTTATCCACTCTGAAGAAATTGGTACCCCGGGGGATCTCCTCAGTAATCTGATTGGGATTACTCACTGGTCCAACATTGAGGATGTAGCTAGTGACATCACCCTCTGGTTCTCCCCATGCCACCTCAATGTTGTCTGGTCCTGAACTTGACTGCATACCAGTGGGAGGGGGTGGCCCCTGCACTCTAGCTGCCTCTGGGTTAGATGTCAGAAAAAAGTATCACGAGTCTCTTCGTACAGTTGTTTTTCAGACAAAATGTTAATGTAAAAGCAATTATGAAAGAGGAAAGTACAGGAGAGTATGATACACTTTCAGCAATGAGCTAGATGTAAAATGTTCACCACTATGTTTTACACAAAAACAAACTTGAATGTAGCAGGGGTATCAAGCTCCTCCCCTGCAAATGTACAGACTGAAATATTTTTGTCAGCCTGCTGCTCTCAAGGATTAATAAGACCATAACACCAATAGTTCTTGAACATCAAGATAAAGTTTAAGAGTATATCAAATTAATTGTAACTTCAGGGGCCCTTCGTACAATCAATATTCTTACGTGCACAGGTACAATCAACAATTACAGTTACATATGATGCACTTCACGATGATGAGAGGATGATGTACAAATATTCATTGTTTTGGCTCTCCTGAGCCCTGCCTCCTTAATGACCTACATGCACATGCACCTTTTGAATAATTGTGTCTTCTGCTCCTACAAATATGATGCTTAACAAGGCTTGATTAATTTGATCCTGCACTATGCAGAAACTCATGACAAGTTTCCTTTGGGTCTCTATCGAGGACCTACTGATACAATCCTTGGCCATTTTATGTATGAGCAATGTTTGTCTTGTCTGATGTAGATATCCACATAAGTACAGGGCATGACTTCTTATAATCTGTAGTATGCTTCAAATGGCTATGCTTTGAGGCCTGCTTCTGATCCCTTGTGATATGTGTACATTTTGATTTTTGTAAATTATTCATCAAGTCTCTTCCTGCATTGTTAAAAAAATGACAATTAAACCTTTGACTACTGAATATAGCTCACCCTAGCCTTTGGTATTGATGAATGAAAAAGGGAACTTGGACCAAAAATCTAGAATGATATCACTCTTCTTACTTTAGAGTCCTTTGTGCCCTAATCCCTGAAGAGACCCTTTGGAGCCAAGGGCTGATCAAACTGTATGACAAAACAAAAGGAGTGAAAAACACCTCCCTGTCTGACTTACGAGTACTGATCTTGTCAGAGATGGGCTGGCTGAATCCATATTGATTCATGGCCTTGACAGAAACAACATACACTTGCTCTGGCTGCAGTCCAGTCACTGTGGTGTAACGGTCGTTGCTTTCCAAAGAGATAGCCTGCTCTGTGGGATTGGAGTCAGGTCCTACCGTCAGTTCAAAGCCAGTGACACCTTGCTCATCTATCGCGTTATGGGACCACTCCACATCGATGCTGTCAGTGGTGGAGCGGAGGCGAATACTGTCTGGTGGGGAGGGCACAGGAACACCTACAACAGCCAGCAAAGAGAGGAAAGCAAAGTGAGACATGAATTCCCCTCTTGCTCTGCCATATTTAATCAGATTGTAAACAAATGAAATCCTCACTTGTTGCCTAGTTTTGTTACTGTCAACTTTTACTTCACTTCAAACTATAAAAGTGCAGTAATGCAATTGTAACAGGTATCAGTATCTTCCTGAAACCAGAGAACACCCCTCACTGACATGCAATTTTTTTCCTATGTAACACCAGGGGCGGATCCAGGAATGTCATTAAGGGGGGAGGGGGTGCAAAGAATATTTTTGGTGCTACTTCCGGGTTTCATCTAATTTTTTTCTTTTTATTTCTTTTGTTTTAACAAAAAATAAAGAGGGAGGTGCACGCTCATTTCTTCGTTATACAGTTCAGTGGTGCATGCCACCCAAGGCATCCCCGCCTCGCAATGTCAATCAAACCCTAAATCAAATGCCGTATTTTCATTTCCTTTTGCCATCAGATTAGTAGTTAATCTAAATTGTATTCTTATTTCTATTTAAAATCTATTTCTGACATTTTTATTACTATAATATTTCTTGGAGTACTAAATTCATTATTACCATTACCAATAAGAATACAACTAGCAAAGCAAATCAATGTATTCTTTATTTCACTTTCCATACCTGTGACCCACCTGTTTCTATATTGATGTTGAGGGCTGGACTCTGGACTCCACCTCTCACAGACTGAAGGGAGATCTGGTATGTGGTTCCAGCCTGAAGACCAGTTAGAGTGGTTCCCAACTCCTCCTGACTAACCTCTATCATGTTCTCATCTGGGGAGTTTATTCCATAGCCAACAATGTACCCATCAAATGATCCCTGGGGTGGGACCCAGTCCATGGTGATGCTAGTTCCTGATGCACTTGCTCTCACATTTTGCGGGGGATTTGGGGGAGGAGCTGCTTGCTCTTTTGTAAGAACAAAGAGATTAGAATAAACAATTAAACAAAGAACACAAAGAAAGAATATGGTAGAATAGAACAATAAATTGTATCTCCTACTATTGCTGTCATCTTCCAAAACACATCCTATTTTCCTCGTAATTAATGAAAAAATCCAACTTGAATAGACTATCATTCCGAAATCAAACATGGAGTAAATAGAATACCAGGGGCGGATCTAGCTTTTTATAAAGGGGGGAGGGTGTGGGAGGGGGGTGTCCCCCCTGCCACAGTAGGGAGAATTTTTGAAAATCTGTGTGTGAAAATGGCGTTTTCTTGCATCTAAAACACCACTATTTTTGGTATAGAGGTCAAAAAACATAAATAGAAAAAAATAAAATTACAAGTTTTAAAAAAAAGATAAGATTAAAAAAAAAATGGTCCCTGGATTTTTTTTTTTTTTTTTTTTTTTTGGGGGGGGGGGGGGGGTTGGGGTAGGGGGGGTTGGGGGGGTTGCAACCCCCCAACCCCCTCCCCCCCCCCCCCCCAGATCCGCTTCTGAATACTCATATTGACGAACGTTGTGTACATGTAATTCCCACACTATCAAATGATACAATGTGTGACAAGCTGACTCAGAAGAGTGCCAATGCAAGTGGAATAATCCCTGAGCCAGAATGCTAAACAAAAAGAAAAAGAAAAAAAAAGGCCCAGGGTTATCACTAACTTCTGCACTTTACACTGTTTGTTACCTTGCCCAGTGGTGGTCTCTAGCCAATTTGTGAATCCTCCAACTTTTCCATTGCTGGTGATGGTAGCCATCTTTACCTCATACACAGACCCAGCTGCAAGATCTGCATTACCATAGAGACACACAACTGGCAGTTAAACCTTTGGCAAACTGTATGATAGGTTGAACATGTTTAAAAGTAGATCTGGAATAACATGTATTGCAGAGAATTATTGAATTTTAAAAAAAAATGTAGAATTTACTTTTTCTCATCTTAACTCTTCATGTGCCACGTTCGCACGTCCAACTCAGTTGATGGCGTGCCAACTTCGCATATTCTGCTCAAACGCACAAACCCGCCCAAACTGATCAATAAATCGTCAAATGCTGCAGAACAATGAAAGCGTTTCTCGCATCTCCATTCCTCTCATATATAGCTTGCATTTTATGTTGTGATTGACCCTTATGTGATGTTCCCTGCTGAATTTGCTTGTAAACTCTAAGTTTCTGTCACTTTTTTGTGTGCAAAAGTCATGCCTTTACAATAATATTTAGCTTTAAGTCATTTGATAGAAAAACAATCATAAATTTGTCATACAATTAACAACGAAGCAAAGCTTGGCATTTTCTCGACATCTTTACTCACTATATGTGACCCTGCACCACAAAACAAACATAAAGTCACCAGACATGAAATTTCAGTTCAGAGCATATTCTGAAAGTGCAGACTTTAAGCTTTAAAATGATGTATAACTCAAAGCAAATAGACTCTCCTAACCTATGTTAGTATTGGAAAGAAGGCACACACTCGGGAAAAGTGTGAACTACGGAAAGAGTGTCTGAAGTACAAAGGAGCTTCAAAAGCTCCTTGGAAGTACAGTGTCCATTCAAGCGCTTAATCTTTACCAAGCTGTGCTGGCTGTGTGATGAATGGGACAAAAAACAGGATGTTAACCACTGGAGTAACAACAATGAAGGAATTATCAGATTAAACTGAAATTGAGCATGCCTTATCAACACATTCTGTCCTTAATTAATGCCAACTTTCAAAGCAGTACCATCATCCTTTCAAAAGTTACAGGAGTTGAAAGCGAAGAGAGTGAGCAAGATTTTAAGACAAATGAAAAGGGTACTCTAAAGACACACTTAAACTACAGTCTGCCAAAAAATGTTCGAGATAAACTGCTGAAAAACACACTTTCCTGCCCGTTTTATGATCCCAAATTTTAGCATAGTGTAGAAGAAGATCTGCAATTTAAAAAAATATGAAAAAGTCAAGATCGGCTCGGTTGACCCATTTCACCTATTTTCAGTCCTCACACAAAATCACTGTGTGTGACTTTTTGTTCGTTTTGCGATGCACGGTCACATATGTCCAGCTTAACAGAAATCTATAGAAGTAACAAAGATTTGAAAAACAGAATGTTTTCTCAAAGCATGACAACTTGGTGTCTCAGAATAATGTGGCGCTCTGGGGTTTTATACCATGGCACATAAAGAGTTAATGTCAAAATAATTCAAACATCAAGCAGGGCTGACAAATCAATACAAACAATTGTAAATGCATAACACAAGACTATAGAGTGATGAAGAACAAAGATCCATACATATGTCAGTTTTGAAATGGCTGAGAATTAAAAAAAAGTAAAACAAAGTGGTCCCTAACAAAAAGTTGGACCCACCTTTCATCAGGACCAATCAGTTTTTTGATATCTCAGTCATTTCAAAACCAATTTTCATCGAACAAACTTCATTCCTCTTAGAATTGTGTGCTCTTAAATGTTTCATATAAATGGTTCATAATTATCTCACCATCGGTTGAAGCCTGAAGCCCCATTCCCATTGCACTTCATAAGCTTTTGGTTAATCTTAAACTTCCAGTACAGAAACAGGTATGTTGATACTCTAATAAGCACTTGTGGATGTCACATAATGTTGTTGGCATTAAAGTGAATATGTTTACAATTTATAATGGACAGCTTTATTACGTATCTTAGGTATGGCAGGTTAGAGTGATGTTGGTCTGTAATTCCTAAATTTCCACCTTCTCTGATTTTTGTTTTCATACAAAAGAATGTGACATCAGGACAGTGTCCTTTCATGTTTAAAAGATACCTAGTGCTAATCTCTCTCAAGATTGTTTGATTCACTAAACTGAGTGCATTAGTTGAAAGTTCATCATTTCTTTTTCACAAAATCTGTTCTTTTGCTGAAAGTTCATCCAAGGTATGCTCTAACTTCCTTTCTAATTTTCACATAAGGAGTGCATGCTTATCACACGTGTGAACTTCGAAAAAGATAACACACTCCTTTCATTGTTCTTTAAATCCTCTGTAAATCATTCTTCTCATAAACTCTTGTATTATCTATATGAACTTGCTTTGGCCAAGATTCTGCTGAAATGGCCTAAAGAACAAAACAAATTAGACAATAGTCACTTAAAGGTCCTGTTTACATTTGGGAGCAATGATTTAAAAAATGTTCAAGATATCACATTTGATGCATTTGTGTAGGTCTGCTGTACATATCACAAAACATCCCTCCATATAATTGTTTTTTTTTTAACAATATTTCAAGTCTAAAATGTAAGCAGATATCACTATTCTTCTCATTACACAGTAACTGTAGATGGTCTAGTCTGGAAACATTTTTATTATAACTATTGTTCACATTTTGTATATGTAACAATTCTTACATTGGTCATAAAACTATAACATTCCTACTTTGCTATCAATCTCTTTACGGCTGATAAAGGCGATTTTTAATACCGCTATCATTGTGCCATCAAGCATCCAGGACTTTTTTTTAATTTACCATGAGATCTGCACAATGACAATGACATGTCTCTTTCACTAGCTGGCTTTGTGTATGAAGATATCAATGCCTTTTAGCTTTGGTCTTGCATTGTAGATGTCTTGCCACATGAAATATCTCAAGAACTTGCAGATGATCCGCCTTGACTAGCGTTGTTCTATGTTCTGTGATCCTGGGATGACGTTTTCAGGGTCAAGTGTAGGCCTGATACCGAGGTGCCAATGGACCACATCAATGATCAGGTGGTTGGTGTTTTCATCTTTGCACTCCGCGATTCTACATGGAAATTAAGGCATTGTCTTTGGGAGTACTATTTCTGCTCATCGCACAATCACTGCATTTCATTCAGCTGAACAATGTGATATTATCCGCACTAAGGACTTCAGCATCATAATTTCTCATAGTGTATTGGTGAAAATCAATTTGGATGGCTTCTTACATTTGTCGCATCACTTCCCCTTTGACTACATGAACTATAGCTTCAATAAGTCATGAATGGGTCTCTTCATTGATGGCTTTGTTGACACATCCAAATGGTATTGATCAGTTGGTGGTCAACCAAGGAGTCATACATCGTAGATTAACTGACCAGCTGGACATGGAGGTGATTTGCTGATAGAGACTGGTTTGCCCACTCCTGGTACGCGCTGTTGATCTTCTTCTTCCTCTTCTTCTTGCTATGGCACAATGTGCCTGGTTGATATCACTTGCTGACTATTGCTAATCTCATAAGGCGAATGAGGGGTTGATGCTTCCTTCCGATGGGATTCCCACTTCCTCGAGAAGTCCTGATCCTCAGAATGTTTATCAATTTCCTTTAAGATCGAGCATGTTTTCATCCTGAAGGCAGACGCTTGAAAAACATGATATGATGATTTAATTGTTGTTATTAAGATTGTTGTCGTATTTATCTGCTGCAGTGATCACTCAAACAGAACAACGATAGAAACATACAAAGACAGTTTGGCAGATTTTTATACAGAATGGAATGCCCTGTTCTATTTATCCGTTTTGCTCTAAAGCCACCATGAAAATGGTATAAACTTTACTCTGTAATTCACAGACTCTACATACCTCTCACACTGCAAATAGAGATAACCCTAAATATGCTATTCTGCAACTGAAATACTTCCTATCAAATCGAGGAAGTATTTGTATAGTTTGGATTTAGAATTCATGGGGAAAATGACATAAATTATGGAGAACATAGAGGAGAGAGCATGTGGTGTGGTGTAAGAACAGTATCTTAACAAGTTGACTGGAAAATATTAGAGGCATACCTGTGATGGTGTAAGTGCCTGCATCAGGAATGTCCAATTTCTTTTGGCTGCCATCTCCCTGCAATCTGTAGAGTATCTTATATCCACTGATGGTGAATCCACGGGGGACCTTCTTTGGTGGCTGCCATGACAATGTGACACTGGACGTGGTGACTGAATCGACACTTACACGCTGAGGTGGCCCTGCCTTTTCTGTGCAATGCATAGTGAGAAATGAAGAGAAACAAAATGTTCTGGCTAATCCACTGGAGAGTTCAGATTCTAGAAGCTGTCACTTTCAAAACAAAGCCAAGAGTCTCCAATAGACTTCAAAGTAATTGCTTACCAAAGATACTACTGTTACAGATCAGTGACTTAATCATGCACTTGTCAATGTATTAAACGTCCCACCTTGACCGAAAGGTCGGTCTGTTTCTGGTCATAGGGGAAATGTTCCGAGGAGACTGCGTCTGGCTTCATGGATCCTCCGGAGAGCAATAACGTCGACAAAATAAAAGACTCCTCCAGACAGACGGATCTTTCTGTCTACGTCCCACCCTGCTACCCCCGGACATGCATGGGTGTAACTGCGACCAGCCCCAACACGCAGTGTTGGGGGGCTCCCACAGTGTGTAACTGTATACGGAGCGTCCCGGGGTTAGCATGGGTGCATCATTTCCTGATTTGGTCAGTCAAATTTGTGACCCAGGGGTGCATCATTTAACAAGGTTCGTCTATCAGATTTGAGACCGTGGGGTGCATCTTACCCCTGTCCATGTCAGTCAAAAAAATGACAGAGGGTCAGTCATTGGTACGTCATTTGGCTTTAAACAAAAAAACAAACAAACAACCCTTACAAAAAAAAATTGTATGGTACATGTATGGTATGGCTCTATGGTGTATGGTAAATCTATGGTACAACTCTATGGTAGATGATTGCTCTATGGTATACCATATAGTGTAAACATATGGTGGGAATATTGCATATATGGTACATCTGTATGGTAGATGCTTGGTCTATGGTATACCATATGGTGTAGGTACATGGTGAGTAGACTGCATATGGTACATCTCTATGGTAGATGCATGTTCTATGGTATACCACATGGTGCAAATTTATGGTGAATAAAGTGCATATGGTACATCTGTATGGTACATGCTTGTTCTATGGTATACCATATGGTGTAGATACAAGGTGAGTAGACTGCATATGGTACATCTCTATATATGGTAGATGCATGTTCTATGGTATACCACATGGTGCAAATTTATGGTGAATAAAGTGCATATGGTACATCTGTATGGTACATGCTTGTTCTATGGTATACCATATGGTGTAGATACAAGGTGAGTAGACTGCATATGGTACATCTCTATGGTAGATGCATGTTCTATGGTATACCACATGGTGCAAATTTATGGTGAATGAAGTGCATAATGGTACATCTGTATGGTAGATATGCGTCCTATGGTATACCATATGGTGTAGATACAAGGTGAGTAGACTGCATATGGTACATCTCTATGGTAGATGCATGTTCTATGGTATACCACATGGTGCAAATTTATGGTTAATAAAGTGCATATGGTACATCTGTATGGTAGATATGCGTTCTATGGTATACCATATGGTGTAGATACAAGGTGAGTAGACTGCATATGGTACATCTCTATGGTAGATGCATGTTCTATGGTATACCACATGGTGCAAATTTATGGTGAATAAAGTGCATATGGTACATCTGTATGGGAGATATGCGTTCTATGGTATACCAAATGGTGTAAATATATGGTGAGTAGAATGAATATCGTAGATGCTTGTTCTATGGTATACCACATGGTGTAAATTTATAGTGTATCATAGAATGCATATATGGTACATCTGTATGGTAGATGCTTGTTCTATGGTATACCACATGGTGTAAATGATGGCGAGTAGAATTATAGAATGAATATGGTACATCTGTATGGTAGATGCCTGTTCTATGGTATACCACATAGTGTTAATCATGCTGAGTAGAATAAATATGGTACATTTGTATGACAGGTGCTTGTTCTATGTTGATATCACATATGGTGTTCGCTTGTATATATTATGGTGAGTAGATCGCGTATGGAACATCTGTATGGTAGATGCTTGTTCTACAATATACCGTATGGTGTAGAATATGGTGAATAGATTGTATATGGTACATACAGACATTTCTGTTATCTAATACTTCTCTATGCAGCTCATATATTAAGATATTTTTTATTGTGTTACATTTTTTATGACTCGGTTTTTGTTTTCATACAGGTAATTAACCATGTGAACAAAATATGGCTGTTAAGTATAGTGTTGGTTCTATGATGGTAATAGATGCATTGTAGTTATATGGTAGATATCAGGTGCTAACATGGAACATTGTATGGTGACTGTGGTAGATATCTGTGGCAGATTAATGCGTCATTTGTGTTAGCTGTTTTGGTTTATGGTAGATATATGGTAATTATATGAACGAAGTATGATTTATGTATGGTGTTTATGGTGTATGCATAGTGGTTCTATAACTTCTATGGTGGGTAAATGGTGCAACCATACCACCATATGCCTACCATATAACCATCATACACCATATATAAGCACCATACATATATCATACTAGTATCATACATCTACCAAATACTACCATACTTCTACCATATAATCACCACACATAAAACTACCCCAGAAGCACCATACAGCTACCATCATGACCGCCATGATACCTATACACCATACCACCACTCATCTACCACAAAAGTACCATATATCTACCATTTATACACCATATAACCACCATACATACACCATATAGCGACCATACATACCCCATATTACCACCATTACATTTGCATGTTCTACAATGACGACCATACATACACCATCCCTGATACTGTTGTTTAGTGATAGCAGACACTCGTCGCAAAAACGTCTTTTATTGGTCATAAACTGGTCAACTGGTCATACGTCGTGTTACGACAAAATTACGACGTCTTTATGACGACTTTCAACGACGAATGAATTGCACAGCTAGAATATGCTGTGACGTTTACGTCAGTTATTGACCAATAAATGACCAGTGTTTTTCTCCTGCTTTCATGTCGGGATTAAGACGTCAGTTTTACGTCGCTTTTTGACCAGATCTAGTGCATTCCCGCAACCAGATAAAGACGCTTTATTTCACGTCATTTAACCTAATCTAGACGTGTTATATAAAAGGGTTAAGTTTACTGTATGTACATATTTCACTCTAAATCTTTTACCAAACCTTAGTAAAACTAAAATACGTGTCAAAATGGAGAATTGTTACATGCCATAGCCAGATCTCAACACTAACGGTGGCCCGGGGCCACCAAAAACGCGCGTCGGGCCACCAAAATGTCGGATAATTGCCTTTACTTTTGTAGATGGACAGCGGTAACAATCGGCTCCGTAAGAAGCTAAAATGAATGTCAGATGTTTGCTTTTTATTTTGGAAATGAATAACGGTAATATTCGGCTCCGTATGATACTAAAATAAGTGTTGGATGTTTGATTTTGCGTTCGGAAATGAATAAGGATAACATTCGGCTCCAGAAGATGATGAAATAAATGTGGAATGTTATAGCTCTGACGTTCGGAAATGAATACTAATAACATTCAACTCCGTACGATGAGAAAATAAATGCCTGATGTTTGCATTTTATTTTGGAAATGAATAACGGTAATATTCGGCTCCGTATGATACTAAAAGAAGTGTCGGATGTTTGGTTTTGCGTTCGGAATTGAATAAGGATAACATTCCGCTCCAGAAGATGCTGAAAAAATGTGGAATTTAGCTTTGACGTTCGGAAATGAATACTAATAATATTCAACTCCGTACGATGTGAAAATAAATGCCGGATGTTTGCTTTTACGTTGGAAAGTAAATAACAACAACATTCAGCTCAAGAAGATGCTAAAGTGAGTGTCGAATGATCCCTTTGACGTTCGGAAATGAATAAACATGATATTCAACTCCATATAGATAGGAAAATAAATACCGGATGTTCACGTTCAGGTGAATGATAAGAATAATGTCTCATGTTTGCTTTTATGTTCGAATGTATATAGCAACAACATTCAGCTCCGGATGATGCTAAAATAGATGTCGGATATTAATTTTGCTCTGACGTTCGGAAATGAACAACAATAATATTCAACTCCATAGATCACTGTGATAGTAAAATAAATACCGGATGTTCACGTTCAGGTTTGAAGTAAATAGCAATAACAGATCAGCTGCGGAAGATGCTAAAATAAATGTCGAATAATCCCTTGCCCTTTGACGTTCGGAAATGAATAACAATGATATTCAACCCCGAATGATGATTAAATAAATGTCAGATGTTTGCTTTTACTTTCGAAAGTAAATAGCAATAACATTCGGCTATATAAGGAAGATGCTAAAATAAATGTCAGATGATTGCTTTTGCGTTCGGAAGTGAATAGCAGTAATATTCTGTTCCATACGATGCTAAAATGAATGTCGGATATTTGCTATTACATTTCGAAATGAATAACAGTAACTTTCAGCTGCGTTTGATGGTAAAATATTTAAAGTCTGATGTCTGCCTTGACGTTCAAAAATGAAAAACAGTAAAATTCGGCTCCGTACAATGTAAATTGTCAGATAATTCATTTCACTTTCGGAAGTGGACGGCAACAACATTCGGCTCCGTACGATAATAAAACAAATGTTGGATGTTTGCTTTTTTAATTTTAAAATGAACAACGGTAATATTCTGCTCCGTACGATGCTAAAATGAATAACAGATTATTGCTTTCACATTAAAATGATTAACGGTATCAATCGGCTCAGTTAGATGCTAAAATAAATCGGGGATGTATATGCTTTCACGTTCAGAAATGAATAAGGATAACATTGAGCTCCGTAAGATGCTAAAATGAATGTCAGTTCTTTGCTTTTACATTTGAAAAAAAAAAACAATTAATAGTAACATTCGGCTCCGTATGGTGTTAAAATACTAGTAAATGTTGGATAATTGCTTTTACAATCAGAAATTAATAACGGTAACTTCCAGCTCTTTATGATGCCAAAACAGATGTCGGATGTTCACAAATGTCTGCAAATGCTCCCACTCTATCGTTTCAAACGTAAGTTTTGACCACCTGAATAGGCATCAACTTTTATGATAATCTATAAGCCTATTTGCTAAATCTTAGAACTCAGAATAACGGTAAGATGATTGAATTTTCTCTTCATTTATTTTAGACATGGGTACATGTACAATGTATCACTTCAGTAATGCTTAATATTTCATTTTCTATGTTCAGTAGGACCGATTTAGTATTCATGTTTTTCTTGATTTTTTTTTCGGGCCACCAGATTTTACTTTCGGGCCACCAAAAAATAAAAATTAATGATTTTGGTGGCCCGATCGGGCCACCAAAAATAAAAGTTAGTGTCGAGCCCATATACCAATACTAAGTAGTCCCCTTCGCTATGCCATCCCCTGGCCGTGCGCGCCAAAAGCAGAGCTCGTACGTTAACCGCCAGCGCGCGGTATGCGCAGTCGTGCAGTGCCCGCCAGCGTTCGAATTGTAACCGTTAGATGTGGCCAACGCAAGCGAAGGACACGTCTCGAAAGATCGGAGATTGAATGCCAAATTTGGAGACTGGAAGTGGAAAGGTGAACTGCATAAAAGCATCTGTTCGCTGAAGAGGCCGGTTTCGTCAAAGAACTAACAATTCCACGTCAAATTCGGTAAGAATTTATTTGATGCCTGTTCTCCATCCACTCGCACTCTGCAAATATTCTTTTTACTCCCACAGTCCCATAGATAATTTTCTGTGTTGGTGCTTAACTGCGACCAGCAGCCCCATGCATACACTATGCGTATGGGGCTGCTGGTCGCAGTTAGTGCTTAAATTAACCAATATAGATGTGGAGGCAGTTTCTGTCAAAATGAAATCACATCCTGCAGTAATATACAGTGCAACCGCAAGTTTATAAGCCCGCTTACGCAGAAATAATCGACTTAAAAGTGATCAAGATCGGTGTGTTGAATTTTGTATGCAGATAGACCTACATGTACAGCTGTAGCTTGTTAGCTGGGTAGAAGAAAATGCAACCTTATAGGAAACAATATTCTAACTGGAATTGGCTCAGGACTGTGCTTGACAGGATTGTGCTTGTTAGGACTTGCAAGATTCTTCCTAAATTTTGCCGTAATAATCAAGATCTACTGTGGCATTACAAAATACAAAGACGGAACTTGCAACTACATAACGTGTAACTTAACCCGTTGAGGACGAGTCCCGAGTATACTCGTGCAGGTGGGAAATGCGTGTTGTAGCGTCCTCAACGGGTTAAACAGAAATCCAAGTTCAACATAATTAAGGCTTCACCGAAGGTTTATAGTACTGGCAGGATATTATTCATTGTCACAATTAATCTATTGTCGTTGACACTGTCAATGACAATGTTACAATTCTTACAGACAAGGACAAGGTCAGAGCCCACGGCCCATATGGAACACGAAACAGTCTAACCCATGCATATTAGTGTGTTACAGCCTGTGAGTATGAGGCTGTGTGTACTCAAGAAGATTGCATGTTCATGTATCAGTTGTCAGTGATAATGATAAATGAGTGACATTGCGATTGCGAAATAAATACATTATCCTGCTACATGTTTTGTCTAAATGAAGCCTTTACATTGTTCATTGTTAAAATCTATTTTAAAAATGAATTCTCTTTAACTTTGTTGTCATGCAAGTATGTGGTGATGTTTCATGGATAAAAAGGAGGAACTGGAAACATAACACCCTAGAAATGTCGAATGCAAATTTAATACTAATTAAACATAATGCTACTACTATTTATGTGCAGAATACTGTCAAATTTGCATTTGGATTTTGGAAGAGGCCTATTGTCACATTGCTGATTCAAAATGTTTTCGTTAATATAGGTTCTCTATAAGAAATCTTGCAATCTGCATTGATTTATATAATGAAACTTTAGATTAGTACAATTCAACAATTTTGGATTGAACAATGTTAGACACTGCCTTCCAATGTTGATTGAGGCTTTTAAAAAATTTATGGAGAACATGCAACTTTATAAAAATACAGCACATGAAACAAATTTACTTTTGCTGATGTGGCAATTTAAATGCAGGAAGTGGCTTTTTTTTTCAAAACTCATACTTTCCAGTGAAGTAATGAAATCGTTTTTGTCAATTTGTTTGTTTTAATTTCATATTTAAAGGTATGGCTGCTAGCAGCGAGCATGAAAAGTGCTTGTAGGAATGGAGAGCGACTGGAGGAGCCATGACATGAACTACACTTGTCGGCAACATATGGGAGCTTCGTACATGTACGTAGGGCAGAACTGATGCGAGACACATGTACCAGCCTGCCCTACCACTCATGTTGAGAAAGGCACATTGTATGATGATGATGACCAATGCTCCCTCTGAGCCCCTGACCCTGAGTCCTGGAGGCTGGACATCATGGCTTGTTTGGGTTTTGTACATCACAGGTATGATACCACACGAGCACCCATAATTCATCACCAATTACAATTCCGGGGGCGGGGGGCAACTGCCATTGCAACGTGGACACCATGCTCGTTTATGAACTTCCAAAATGGACCCTAAATGGTAATGACCCTTCGATTTTTTCCACTGAATGAAGTATTTGTATTCAGATTTTCATGAGTTGTAAAATATATTCCCTGAACACATATCGAGCTATTGAAAAGCAAACCCTTTTTTCAAAATTTCTGTGATTTTGATACCCTTTCCACTGTTCGCGCATGCATTGCCTGACCGTGAAAAAAAAAACCTTTTACATGTTTTGTTGAATGAGCATGGTGTCCACCTTTCAGTGGCAGTTGCCCCCCCCCCCCCCCCCCCCCCCCGCAAATTTGCATTTGATTTGACCATCAAGAGGCAAATAAGTGCACTTATGACTCTGTATTTTGCAATATGTTAGGATTCACATCATTTTCAGTGAAAGAGCATTTGAGTTCAATTAATATTCAACAAAAATATGTGCAGAATAGATTAATTCATTTTTTTTTTTTGTCATACATGATGTACAATGTATTCATATGATGGAAATGTGTTATGTGAAGCTTGCTTTCAACTTGCTTGATTTTCCCCACTTTTATACTCCAAAAAGTGTGCCTATAATTTGATTTAAAGAGACTGTAGATATGAATTTTAGACTGATATTTGTAATAGAAAATGTATTGTTTTCTGTAACTTGCTTTTTATTGCTTAATGAATACATGGATCTTTGAATCGTTAGGTTTTTTTTTATTGAATAGAAAGGGAAAAATATAAGCCTCTAAAGCTTAATTCATCTTCCAATATTTCTTGGAAAATGATCCATAGCCCATGAATTACCTCCCATTGCTCACAAGAAATATTGGTAGATGAATGGCACTTGTGTACTGTCTTGTGTGGTCTCAGTCACAATTTGGATCACCTTTTTCACTTTTATCTCTGGCACAGAAAATCATGAAATAGCCACCAGGAGGTGTCAAAAGGCAACAGATTAGGTGTGGATTCCATGTTGGAGGCAACCATCAGCAATAGAAGAATCAGGTGATTATCACATTACTGATTCTAAAGCACAAAGATAGTTTGGGTAAATCTGAAAATTTTTCACAAATATTTTTTTTAAACAAAAATTCGAGTATTTCATCCTGATTATGAATGCAAGGCATCAAGCAGTAATGGTTTACTCTGAATCTCTTTTATTTATTTTTGTATAATTTATATAATTATTTGAATTATTTTTTTGGATTGTTCGGAGGGCCTCCGATCAAATCTATACACCTTATCAATGCACTTTGCAAGATGTATTTTTTATCAAATTGTTAATCTTACTTCGGTTCAAAGTGTGAAAGTTGTTCAGAAATACTTAGGATTGTGTCTGATCAACTGCAGAGCAAGTTATATTTTTAAAAGTTTTCTTTACCAAAACTATCTTTGTGCTTTAAATATTGGATTTGTTTGCGACAATAATCATTTATTTTCTACATCACAACAGTGGTTATATAACATAGTGACCAACCAGAAAGATGGAAAACACTACTCTAACCTCGCACATGTGACAATGCTGAGATGGACCAGCATTATTTTTTAAATAACCATGGGAATTATCATACAGCTCCATGAATGTTATACCCTTGACCTTGAAGTGCTTCTAAAAATAGCTGTAAATTTGTTAACTACAAATTACACACATGACAGGTATTTTATGGCATGACATACTCGTGATTCTTTCACAAACACAAAAGCTTTTTATAGTGTAAATGTTTATACTGGAATTAATCTATAGGTTCTTGCAAGTATGTTACAATAAATTACTTTGTTCTGACAATGACCCTCAATTTCAATCACGAAAGGGGACAGTAATATTTTGTGATTTTGTGTGCATTTCCTATGGAAAACAGTGCTGTGTGGTGAAACTCATAAAAACTTGACCATTTTTACTACCTATCACTTTGATTGATTAATTCTATTCAAATTATGGTAGATAAAGTGGGCTGTGACAATTTCCAATTAAAAAAAAACACAGATGCTGTAGAAAATAAAAAAACAAAGAAATACATAACAAATTTTCAAAAAACAAGAAAATACATAAGAATGGAAATGATTTTGGAAGTTGTCATAAGTTACAGAACAAATCCCCCCCTCTCAGTGCTTTTAATGTGCATTTCACAGGCTAGAATAAGAATCTTATGTGTTTGGCGCAATGTCCATAATATCAACTATTATTATGTACTTAAATACAGGTCTTTATGGGCAGGAATAGGCATTTCTCCTGATTTTGAAGGTCATAAAGTCAGGGCCATTGTCAGAACAAAGTAATTAATTGTAACATATCTTGCAAGAACCTATAGATTTATTCCAGTATATAACATTTACACCATAAAAACTTTTGCGTCTGTGAAAGAATCACTAGTATGTTATGCCATAAAACACCTCTCGTGTGTGTAATTTGTAGTTAACAAATTTACAGCTATTTTTAGAAGCACTTCAAGGTCAAGGATATAACATTCATGATCAAATTGACACTAAATCTGAAAGAAGAGCACAAATAGTTTAAAACTTTAATATGGTAGGCTGTCAGCTTTCATAATTCTTGAAAGATTGCTCTGTGAAAAGTCTTTCAAAACACATATTACACGCAGTGCAATGAGGAAAATGGAGCGACTAATTGTTTTTATCAAAGTTTGGGTTAAATTTCAAGGTCATTATTATGTAATAAAAGTGTTTTGTGGTATATATTACTAAAATATGTATAACAGACTATCCCTACAGCAAATATCACAGGGCTAGGGCTTTTCATCTTGAAAGCATGGACATTTGAAATGTCCTCTAAACCCAATATGTGATATTTCATTGGAATTTGGCCGTTTACGACCATTTTCAGTGGGGTAAATTTACCATTGAACATTTCGGTAGCAAAATTTCTTTGGTAACCCAAGATAATATAGGTAAATGTCTATCAATACACAAAAATTGATGCCATTCCTAGGTGGGACGAAGGGTGATCCGTGACCTTGAATTTGGCACATTTTTCATTTTTGTCAACTTTGAGGGCGCTCTCCGTAAAAACTGTGGGCACGAATCCGCTGATTTTTTTCAAAATTACTGAGCAAGTCAAAGCCTTCAACAGCATAATATTTTAGAACCTAAGGTGATGAAATGTGGAAGATATTAGCCTCTAAATATGCACTAAAATTTTCAAAATTAACATTTAACACCATTTTCGGTGACCTCGTGCACGTTAACGAAAAGTCAATTTCGCGTCACAGTCAGTTTTTCTCGCAAAGACTATAAAGTTCTCTCAATTTCCAGATAATGAACACTTTTGCATAAATATCCATGCTACCACAATCAATCAAAAATGCATAATTTTCTTTTAACTAATATTCTGGAATGCGCATTGGTTGCTATGTGAGGCTGTATCTTAGCAACCAATTGACCTTGGGGCAAAATATTTTGGGATTTTCCGTCAGACACTTTGGGGAACATTTGGTGCAATTTTAAAGAAAATCGGAGGGGTCGGGTGACAAGCACTGGATGATTTGACATGGATTGACCCATGAATTGGTTGCTAGCTGTCATAAGAATGATTGCTTAAAAGTCAGTACAGTGTATAATGTGATGAATTGCACATCCACACCTACACACTAACAAGAAATCTTGAAATCAATTTAAAAAACTTAGTCTTTTAAAGACCAGTCTTCACTGCCTGAGTTCTACTTGAATTTCCTCTCCTTGCAAAGTCAGATCATTATGAAGAGTATAAGCCAATGAAAACATATACTTTTGTGTGAAGTTTGTAGTAACTGGAGAGTACCAAGTCATCCATTTGGATGATCAGTTTGTCCTACCTTGATAGGATCAAATTCATTAACTGCATAATGGCATTTGAGGAATATTAAGAAAAAAAAAATCCACCTTACTTTGAGAATTTTCCTTGCCTGATTTGAGCAATCAGTTTTTGCCTTTGCTCCACAACACTTGCCCGACTTTGACTTGCCCAGGGCAAGCGGGCACATGCTTACCTAGCACTTGCCCTAGAAAATTAGCAATGATGGGTAAGAAGTGTAATGAATATGTTAACTTAGATGAGCATTAATTTTGTGACTCATGTTAAATTGACCCAAAACTCTTGTGTTGATACTCAGTATATGGCTAAGATGTAATTTATAGTAGCAAAAAGAAGTTTCCACCAGTATTTCAAATCTTCATTTCACATCCCCTTCTTTTCCCAGCACTCTAAGTCCAGCAACCAGCTGTGGCATCCCAACATGACTGGTCATTTCAGGATCCAGAGCAAGCCCTGTAACAAAATTCGCAAGTAGCAAGCTAGCTTTACTCAGCACCCTGTACTAGCTGTATCTTGTCTCCAAGGAAGCACCCAATGGAAATTACTACGTCAGTGTGGAATAAACAATTTTGCAAAAAGGCTGGAACACCCACAACCTATTGTAGTTAGCACGTCTACTTGTGTGTGGTTTCCCAATAGGGAGTTTAAGATTTCAGTGAACATGCACTAGTGGACGGAGTCGAGATCATGTCTGCCTGCAACAAAAGGGCTACTGCGCATGTGCCTCGCTCTCAACAGTACGTCAATGTGTTCACTACCCATACTTAGAACTCCTAACCTGCCAATTTCACGTCATCTCAGACGGGTGAACGTCGTCCACTGCACCATGTAAACGTAGCCTTAAATGACGCCATCGGTTCATGTCGACTATGTCAAGGTGCAATCTTAACTCCCTAATATACAGTCAGTGAAATGCGGACTTCTACGCCTGTCATATGGCTCTCACACGCCACATCGCAGCAGGTATACAACCAACACAGAGCAGTTGAGACTGCACTTCTGTGCTCTTGCTTGCAGCAGCTCAGCCGCTGCCCCGGCGAATTGCCAATGTTACAGTGTGAAAATGCGGACATCTACAGATTGTCAATCGTATGATAAGCTTTTTATGAGAGGCTTTCAAAATGTTTGATACACGTGGATATTTTATCAAGCCAAAAATTGGAAGTTTGTATCAGAGCTTTGGAAGGTGAAATAGTAACAGACTATATCAGCAATGTGGCCAATAACATGAATTCTATGCTCAGTCTTGTGGAGAACCGCCATTTCATGTTCTGAAATTGTGGGTAATTACCCCCCTTCAGTGACATTGGGGGCAAGGGGGGTATACAGTTTTTAAAATTATATTTTATTATTGTCTAAAGTAAGCATGGCTAGATTTTCCCTTATCATTTTTAAAAAGCAGAAAATTCTGTAAAAACAAAGGAAAATAGGAAATGTGCAAAATTTTTATGAATTTGTGTCATGGATATCAATTACATCATTTGGAAGATTTTTTTTTGTACAGAAAACCTAAAGGAGTTCTATTTTTCATTGATTTTAGATGAAATTCCAACTTTCCCTAAAATTCATTCGAAATTTGCATATTGAAATCCAAATGTTGAAAATACTGGTCTTTTTTTTGGAGGGGGGTGGTTAAATTATTCTACTCAGTATGTGTGAATTTTCAGGTCTTTCAGTTGATTCTAGTAAGCAATATACTAGTTAGACCTTCAATACGTGTGCTTGGAAACTGCTATGTTAACAGCAAAGTGTATTTTTTAAAATGTTTTCCTTTTTTCAAGATATAGAATGTATGTGTTTTTCTTGTGTTCATGATTGAATTATGTAAATACGTTTCTAATCAACTTGTGTGTATTTAATTTTTTGATGCAGTATTGTAGTCTTTGTCTTGTGTTAGTGATTGAGTGTTAGTTTATGAGGTGGTTTTGACAGGTGTAGTTGTAAGACAAGTATGGGCATTACACTGAGTACAGTACTACTGTAAATTATACATTGATATACTGTAACCATAGAACAATCTGTCTTTTTGATGCATTAATGCTGTCCTACTCATTTTACATGATAAATAGAATTTAAAATAAAACAATTATTGACACCGTAATGATATCACACAGACATCTTTGTGAACATTTATACATTCTAAAATGTTTTCAGAGTATTACGACTTATTTTGACCAGTAACACATCTTAATGTAGTCTTTTCATGACCAGTAACATGTCCAAAATATGCCGTAAAGACGTCTTGTCATGACTTGTAACAGGTCTTAAATACGTCTTAATGACGTCTTTTCATGCCCATTTAAATGTGTGAATTACGTTTTAAACATGTCATACAATGTATTATGGTCAGTAACTGGTCTTAACTCTTTATGTGCCACGTTCGCACGTCCGACTCAGTCGACGGCGTGCCAACTTCGCATATTCTGCTCAACAAACAAAGCCGCCAAAACCGATCGATAAATCGGCTAATCATTGCTAATCCCGCGGCACAATGAAAGCGTTTCTCGTGCTTTTGTTCCTCTCATATACGGCTTGCATTCTATGTGGTGATTGACTATCAAGCGGTGTTCCCAACTAGATTTGCTCATACATTCTAAGTTTCTGTCACGGTTTCATGTGCAAAGGTCATGCCTTTACAATAATGTAGCAAGTGGTCATTCAAAAGAAAAAACTGAAACCAGATTCGTCATACAATTTATATCTAGACAAATCTTGGCATTCCTCTTTAACTTTGCCTGCTATTATGCCCATCTTAACAGAAATTTGTAGAAGTTTTACAAATTGGAAAAATAGAATTCTTTCTCAAAGCATGACTGCCTTCCTGTCTCACAATAACGTGGCACACAGGGGGTTTCCACCGTGGCACATAAAGAGTTAAAGACGCCTTGTCATGACCAGTGACAGCTAAGAATTACGTCTTTAAGACGTCATATTATGGTCAGTTACTGGTCTTAATAACGTCTCAAATGTCATTTCATGACCAGTAAGACATCGTAATGACGTAAAAATATGACGTCATCACGACGTCTCGCGTTGGTGCAAGTTTTCGTCTTATTTGCGCCATTATATGACGTCTTTAAGACAACTTACTGGTCAGGAAAAGACGTCTTTAAGACGTTTTTAAGATGTGTCTCTGCTATTAGGGATATAACCACCATGCACCATATAACCACCATACATCTACCACAAAATCACCATGCTTTTACCACACAGTGCTTCTATGGTAGATGTATGATGGCTACAACTACAACGTTTGTATATGATAGATATATGGTGGTTATATGGTAGATGTATGGCTGTTATATGGTGCTTTTCGGGATATGGTGGTTATATGGTACATGTATGATACCGCCATGATAGATTTATGGTGGGTATATGTTGCTTCTGAGGTAAATGTATGGTGGCTATATGATAGATATATGGTGGTTATATGGTAGATGTATGGCTGTTATATGGTGCTTTTCAGTATGTGTATGGTGGTTATATGGTACATGATACCGCTACGGTAGATTTATGGTGGGTGTATGGTGCTTCTTGGTATATGTATGGTGGTAATATGGTACATGTATGATACCGCTATGGTATATATATGGTTCTCCTATGGTAGATGTATGATGTTTTTGTGGTAGATTTATGGTGGGTATATGGTGCTTCTGTGGTAGCTATATGGTAGATATATGGTGCTTTGCTGGATGGTGTATGGTGGTTGTATGGTATATACGTGGTGCTTCTGTGGTAGCTGTATGGTGGTTATATGGTGCTTTGCTGGTTGCTGTATGGTGGTTATATGGTAGGTATCTGGTGCTTCGGTGGTAGGTGTATGGTGGTTTTATGGTAGGTACATGGTCTACTGTGGTAGTTATATGGTAGGTATATGGTGCTTTGCTGGATGGTGTATGGTGGTTGTATGGTAACTATATGGTGCTTCTGTGGTAGCTGTATGGTGGTTATATGGTAGGTATATGGTGCTTTGCTGGTTGGTGTATGGTGGTTATATGGTAGGTATCTGGTGCTTTGGTGGTAGGTGTATGGTGGTTATATGGTAGGTACATGGTGCTACTGTGGTAGTTATATGGTAGGTATATGGTGCTTTGCTGGATTGTGTATGGTGGTTGTATGGTAACTATATGGTGCTTCTGTGGTAGCTATATGATGGTATATGGTGCTTCTGTGGTAGCTGTATGGTGGTTATATGGTAGGTATATGGTGCTTCTATGGTTGCTGTATGGTGGTTATATGGTAGGTATCTGGTGCTTCGGTGGTAGGTGTATGGTGGTTATATGGTAGGTGTATGGTGGTTTTATGGTAGGTACATGGTGCTACTGTGGTAGTTATATGGTAGGTATATGGTGCTTTGCTGGATTGTGTATGGTGGTTGTATGGTAACTATATGGTGCTTCTGTGGTAGCTATATGATGGTATATGGTGCTTCTGTGGTAGCTGTATGGTGGTTATATGGTAGGTATATGGTGCTTCTATGGTTGCTGTATGGTGGTTATATGGTAGGTATCTGGTGCTTCGGTGGTAGGTGTATGGTGGTTATATGGTAGGTACATGGTGCTACTGTGGTAGTTATATGGTAGGTATATGGTGCTTTGCTGGATGGTGTATGGTAGCTGTATGGTAACTATATGGTGCTTGTGTGGTAGCTATATGATGGTATATAGTGCTTTGGTGGTGGTGTATGGTGGTAATATGGTAACTGTATGGTATTTTTTATGGTAGATGTGTGGTATTTTTTATGGTAGATGTATGGTAGCATAAATTTGCATAAATTTGTCCCAAAAATGTAAATGAGATGTATGGTATTTGTATGGTATATGTATGGTATATGGATGGTACATGTGTTATGGTATGTGTATGGTATATGTATGGTACATGTGTATGGTATATGTATGGTATCTGGTATTTGTATGGTATTTGTGCTATGGTATTTGTGATGTATTCATATGGTATTTGAATGGTATAAGTCTATGATACCATACAATACCATAGTATGGTATGGTACCATACATTGTATGGTATTTTTATGGTATACCATAGCAATTTTTTTTGTAAGGGAAACAAAACAAAAAAACAAAACAAAAACAGTGATGAATTGCAAGCATTAAAGTATAGGCCTACCGAGTAAGGCATCCAGCCTATGTAGTACTAGTAGATCACTTCTAATAGGATGCCTAATAAAGTAAAATAGTATTATACTAATTCGCTCTGCCTCTGCTGCTAGTCTGGGAATTAGATCTAATTATAGAATGGGTAGCGAGAATCCTGCGATCTGATTGGTCGAGAGCTATGTGTTCATTTTTACTGGCCGCACGCTGAGTCACAGTGGTAAACATGTTATCGCGCACTTAGCAAGAGTACGCGTACTTGTAACAAAGGTTCGCGCACTAAAGCAAGCGTTCGCGCACTCAGCTTGGCCATGCATCCAGTAAAAACTTATGCATGGCTGGCCATGCATCCAGTAAAAACGGTAAGTACGGGTATGCATGCCCTTTACGGAAAGCCAAAACGAAATGCATCCAGTAATTTTGTCATCGGGTAACACGATAGAAAACTGGGTTTTTGACAAGAAAATTACCCATTCTATAAATCAAATGACGCACATGTCTTTTCGTGCGTCAGTCGGAATATAGTGTGCATGCGGTAACTATGGAATTTAGCCTAAACCCACTCGGCTTCGCCTCGTGGGTTAAGCATTCCATAGTTACCTTATGCACACAATTCCGACTGACGCACTCAGACCTGTGCGTCATTTGTATAATATTAAATTTAAATTTCGAAGAAGGGTCTATCATCCATTGCCCACAAGAAAATCATTGACAGCATCTACACTAGGTCTTTCGATGGGTGTAATGCCATTTAGTAATCTACATCAACGCCGTCGTGAAGCGAAATGATAGTCCATACTCCAAACCACTGTGTCGTGTCTGAGTGCATTAGATTCTCAAGACATCCTACCTTGTGTTTCAATAATCACTGTTAGTAGACCTAGCTGTTAGCTAGCTGTTAGAGACATGACATACTACAGTAGTAACATGGTTAGTATATTGTCGATTTTGACGATAGTATGAAGAACAAAGGATACATCACAAAAAAATACATCGTGTCGTTCAAGCAATCCACTTACTTTTCTGCGCCTGCACAGAAACTATGAGCAGCGTCACAACAGTTACGAACAATAATCTCCGAGATGTAGGAACCATCTTCACAAGTTCTGGTAAAAATAGTTCGACGGTACTAGTATTTGCATTCCCTTCCTCTCTGAGAGATAGAACTGATCACATCATCACAGCACACGCGAAAAGTGTGACGATTGAGATTGATGCGGTGCTCCGCTTACTTACACGTATGGCTTTCATCGCGAGTTGGAGTTTCGTCTGGCTACGTTCCCGAGAACAAAAATGACAGGTCAACAAGTTTTGGACGCCTACATAGATTAACGAAGGGGGTAGTAATTCAAATACCATTCATGGCAACTTGTGAGGTTACATATCATCATATGGAAAATAACTACAAGTACTGTTCTTTGAATTGTAATTAATGTTATCACAAAGAATAAATGCGTACCCGCACATGAAAGGGTTAACTCTTTTGTAATATTATTGATGTGTTTCCTACTGTGTCTTCTATGGTCTGGTTTTTCACGATTTTGAAAATGGAACGGTCCATTCCCAGGGCACTGTGTTTTCCCCAAAGTGAGATAGGCGTTGTTGTTATTGTGTGGTATAAAAGCCTCTTGGGTAGTCGTTGTGTACACCGTGTATACAACGACATCGATTTACCAGAAAATGACGTTATGTGCTTAATTTTCGTAGAATATCCGCCCGGTGATAAAATTGCTGAGAATATTATGTTGATTAGATGGCCTGCCAATACGTTTGCGTTTGCCTCCGTCTTTTCAGATAACCATCCCCCACCTCCACCCCCACCCCAGTCAAATTCTGTCCCCGCGTGCCATAACATTTTCCAGATATTTATTTCACCTTTTCCTCCAAATCATAATGATGTGCCTTTTATTTAGGCCTAGAAGTTAGATAAGTTAGCTGTTCACAAATTTGACATTTGAAGACATAGAGGAGTGTCTTGCAGGGAGAATTGACCAATTCGCCATGATTTCGATAGCAGTTAGTTGGGTATGTCGAGATCACCAAGATGAACAAATAAAGAATAAAAATGGAAGCAGTTGCCTTGTAGATGTTTCTGATTAAACTGTTTTGTTTAGCGGAGGCCTCCCACACAGCTAATTATGTCCCCATAAACTTCAGGGCCGGCGGAGGAGGGGGGGGGGGGAGGTTGGGGGTGAGGGGGTTTGCACCATACAAAGGAATACATAAGGTGTCACCACTTTGAGACCCCTCCCATCTTTTTTTTTTTTTTTTTTTTAACCCCGGAAGTGCATAAGTGTCACTAGGCAGAAATAGATATAACAGGGACGCCAAGTTAAAAAAAAAATAATGAGTGAGATTTTCATGATTCGGCATCTCGGCATGCTAATGTGCGTGCCAGCGATGGTGTGGGAGGGGTTTTTCGCCCCTGTGGCCTCCCACGGTAGGGAGCTTTTTCAGTTTTTAGCTCTTAATGGTGCGATCAGGTGCATACTACAAGTGACTATTTTTTACTTATTTTGAAAGACAAAAGGGAAATATACCTTCATTTGCAACTATCACTTTAATCTTTTGAGCTATGCTCATTATTATAAGCCCAAGTCGTAGACTTCGCCAGATGCGTGAGAAAAATGGGTGCCATGCGTGAGATCGTGAGATGGCCCCTAAATGCTTGAGTCTCACGCAGAATGCGTGAGACTTGGTAGCTCTGATATAAACCTTACATGTTTTGTTTTGTTTTGTTTTTGTTTGTTTGTTTGTTTTTTTGTTGCTTGTTAGCTGATGAAACCCAGAAGTGCCCCCCCCCCCCACTTTTGAAAATGTGGCGTCGGCCATGAACTTTGACGTGAAATGTAGGTGAAGTGTTCCGCTGAAGGATTCTAATAACTTGCTAGCTATTTTTTGTTCATCTCCCTGGTTTAAGTGAATAAAGGATATATTGATATGATTATGTACAGCCATAGCTGTGCAGTAGATGTGAAATGCTACAATGCATTCACCTCCCCATAAATCCATTACGATATTCATAATAACAATTCATCAATCTTGACATGCAGCTGGATCAAGCGTGTTGCATGTCAATGCCCTGGTGATATAAAGAAATACAAAAACACTTTGTTTTGTTCCATGCAAGTACAGAATTCGTTTGTTATTGTAAAACGTACAGGCTGAAACCTCACACACAGTGGCGTATCTAGGGAAAACGGCGCCCGGGGCAAGCGCGAAAATTGCGCCCCTAATTTCTGAAAAAGTGTTCAACCCCAAGCCCATCCCGGTAGGGACTTTAAAAAAGTCTACATGATATGCTTTTTCAAGCACTTAAAAGGGGTCTTTTGAGGGTGATTTAAATGTAATAAATTTAGATAAATTTTGGCGAGCGAGCGCAGCGAGCGAGCCGAAAATTTTTGTATATTTCCGCGTCATCATCACGTTTTGTTCTTATCTTTTTTTGTGTGATAAATTTTGGCGAGCGAGCGCAGCGAGCGAGCCGAAAATTTTTGTATTTCAGGTTACAAAACATGGAATTCTTGTCATTTTTTGCTTATTAAATCTTACAATTCTAATCAAGAAAATTAATGGTAACGGCCTTATAGATAACGATTTATACCAACAAACTGAGGACTTGAAAAAAATACTCCAAATTAGTACGCGCGTGTGAGCTGAAATTTGTATAATATTTCCGCGCCATCATCACGTTTTGTTCTTATCTCTTTTTTTTTTTGGAGAAATTTTAGCGAGCGAGCGCAGCGAGCGAGCCGAAAATTTCTGTATATCAGCTTACAAAACATGGAATTGTTGTCATTTTTTGCTTATTAAATCTTACAATTCTAATAAAGATATAGCGACGGTCTTATAGATGAGGGTGATTTAAATGTAATAAATGTAGATCGATTTTGGCGAAGCGAGCGCAGCGAGCGAGCCGAAAATTTTTGTATATTTCCGCGTCATCATCACGTTTTGTTCTTAGTTTTTTTTTGTGATAAATTTTGACGAGCGAGCGCAGCGAGCGAGCAGAAAATTTTTGTATTTCAGCTTACAAAACATGGAATTCTTGTCATTTTTTTGCTTGTTAAATCTTACAATTCTAATCAAGAAAATTAATGGTGACGGCCTTATAGATAACGATTTATACCAACAAACTGAGGACTTGAAAAAAATACTCTAAATTAGTACGCGCGAGTGAGCCGAAATTTGTATATTTCCGCGTTTTGTTCTTATCTTGTTTGATTTGGTTTTTTGCGCCCCCCCCCCCCTTATGTTCGACACCTTTGGCGCCCTCGTTTGATCCAATAGGCGATCGCTTAAGAACGAAAGAAATAAAATTGCAGCCGCTGCTCCGTGTAACATTTTGCCTTCTAACGATGGCATGTGTGAACACAATATACATTGTCATTTTGTCCGCGTCATCATCACGTTTTGTTCTTATCTTCTTTTTTCTCTTTATATGAATTTTGGCGAGCGAGCGCAACGAGCGAGCCAAAATTTCAGCTTACAAAACATGGAATTCCTGTGTGAACACAATAAACATTGTCATTTTTTGTTTTCATCTTGTTTGATTTGGTTTTCTCCCCCCCCCCCCCCCCCCCCCCACCCCCGTTCTCCCTCCTTCCCGGTCCGGGCGAGTTTTTTTTTTTTTCTTCTTCTTCTTTTTTTTTCCCTTCTTTTTTTCTTTTTCTTCTTCGGTTTTTTTTCTTTTTTTTTCTTTTTTTCGTTTTCGGCGCCCCCAAAAAGTGGCGCCCGGGGCACGTGCCCCCCTTGCCCCCCCCCCCCCTAGATACGCCACTGCTCACACACCAAAAAATTAATCAGCAAGAAACACACAATCCTGTAGGGCTGCTAAGATCAGTTAATATGTTATGATATGGAAGTAATTTAGATCAGCCATCCAGTATCATCTGCAACTTTGATTTTGGAAAGAAGATTGATTCATTGGTGCCTAAGAAAATGAAACATAAAACAGAAGAGAGAAAAAAGACCAACTTGCTATGTCATGGCCATAGATGGGGATGAATTAGATGAGTAATCACAAGAGTAATGGATCTGACCTGATGGCAACACATTATATCAATTCAGTCAGATATGAATATTCAGTTTTATCAATGGCACCAGAATTGCTTTAACTATTATCTTTAAAACCGACTCTTATCTTTAAAATGGTACCCCCCCCCCCCACACACACACACATGGATTTAGCCATCTACTAGTACTTGCTCTTGGCCTTGAGAGGAACAGGTAAATGCATGGATGGGTCCAATTAAAAGTTATGCAACATGTGCTGGCAATGGACAGTTCTGTACTGCCTTTGATCTTTGTGGTTATGTACACAGTGTATTTCCTAAATATATTGTCCACTCGAGCAATCCCAAAGGATGAGCCACAAAACCCATTCAAGGCATCAATAAATAATTGCAGTACATGCCAGAATAAATTACCTCATTAGAACTGCCCCTGTTTTGATCGACTGTTTAGAATCTGTATTCAAGGCTACAGGGTTGTAGAGTCTACAAGGTAGTACTGCAGTAGTGAAATGCAATGGCAACTTGCGTGGGAAGGTTTATGAAATGGCCCATCAGGCCAAAGGTTTTGTTGCGTAAAATTTGTGTTTGTTCAGTAAATTACTTATTTAAAAAAGTTTCAGTGCCTCCCACTCCCCTTTCTCAGTTTAGCTTAAGAAGATGATGCTTCAGAGATTATTTAATCATGTGACTTCTTGAAAAGTCACAGGCAGCTTACTCAATTTTGACTGCATGATACATGTAGGCCCTACACACATAGTAAACAAAATGTACACGTAACAAAAAAGAGGAAAAATGTATGCTATGGTTTCCATTCAAAACCTTTACGTAAAATATAATGTACAAATATATAATCTTAAAAAGATCGGAACAAAAAAAAAAAAGAGAGAAAATATGTTATAATGCAACCGATGTGTACACCTATATCCCTGGTTGTAACACTGTGTTACTGTCTGTATGGGTTAAAGGACAATTCCAGACCACTTAAATGTTAGTCTGAAAGAAAAGCACAGCAGTGAAAGTTTGAAGGAGGTCTGTGAAGTGAGTTTCACATTTATTCCCAATATCAAACTTGGTCATTTTTGGTTAGCAATCCGTTAATCTAAACAGATGGGCTGAACCGATTTTCTGATTGTAAAAAAAAAAAAAAAGAGCTAAAAAAGAGCTAAACAAAAACTCAATTGGAATCTTCCCTGTAGTTCTCTTCTCTGTACTTTTCCTATTCAGGTACCCCCTTATTCTTGTCCCTAATTCTCCTCTTTTTTTTTTCTATTTGTCCTTTTGTATCATTCCACCTTGTGTTGTCCCTTTCAGTCAAACTACATTTAAAATATACTTGAAAGTTTTACATTATATCTTCTATATGTGCATGCATACTGTTTTCTCAGATTTAAAAAAAAAGAAAAAAGAATTGTTCCAAGCTGTAATGCTTTAAGAGGCCACTGTCCAAGTCAAGCGATTTGCTTAATGACAAACGGTCTCCTCCAGCTGTATACTTACAGATTTGTTGTCATGAAATATACATATTATTTACATGGTTATGTACTGAGAACTCCTGTTTATATGTCCATGACTGGTAAATGTTCGATATTGTCATACTTATTTTTGTTTTATACAGGTGGAGAAATAAAACTTACTGAAACTGAAAAAAAAAACCCCAAAATAAACCATTAGTAAATAAACCATATACAACTGCACGCATTTATCAATTAATGGTAGGGCCTACAATTCAGCATTTCTTGCTTCACATTAATGGTACAATTAATGGTGCAATTTAGCATATTTCTTGCTTCATATTGAAAGTGTGCATAATGCCAAAACAATTACCTGCTATGTTCCCGCATGTACCATTACATGTTGGCACAGTACTCTCCGCTAATGGGGTAGTGTCCAGCAGAGCATCTTACCCGAGTAACCGGAGAGCATGTTAATTCATTCACAATGCAGATGCCACATAGTAATCACACACCTCTCTGCGTCAGACACACAGCACGGTATGTCACCTACAGCCACTGCGGTTACAGCTCGTTATTCCGAAGGTTCGTTATTCCGAAGGCTCTTTATTCCTAAGATTCGTTATTCCGAAGGTTCATTGTTCCGAATTTCATTTTCCAATTAACCAATCTTCGGAATAACGAACCTTCGGAATAATGCCACAAATTTTCGGATCAACGAACCCTTTTTCATTTTCAGATTAACGTACCTCTGGGTATAGGGAATTTGCGCGTTTCGGATAAACGACCCTTCGGAATAAACGACCCTTCGGAATAACGAACCTTCGGAATAGCGAACCTTCGGAATAACGAACAGCACCCGCCACTGCTCATCTAAAGTCACACAACAGCCTTAGTTTAAGTGTCTTCAGCGTAATTTTGCGAACCAATCTGCTTCAGCTCCAAGTCCTCATCAAGCCACATGCATGCTTCTAATCATCAGTCATTTTGAAACTAGATTCCTATATATGCATATACAGCTAAATGCTGCAACAAATTCTGCTGTGTCCCCATGTTTCATGGGAACTGTAAGTTGCTTTGTCTTTTTCAATTAATGGCCTGAATAAAGGTTAGAGTCTCAATGGAGTTAGTTTATTATGTTTTTCTCGCGAGCTAGCTAAAGCTCAATAGGCATGTCTACTTGTACCAGTAACACAGTGAATCAGTTGTACACTACACATGATTAGAACATCAACCTAAAGATTGGGTTAATTTGGAGAATTTCAACCTGTTTATCCGGAATGCCTACCCGATTATCCGGTAAATAAAACACACATTGAGAACTGTTTTTCAATTTTTTAGTCAATTAAGCGGAGAGTACTGTGCACGTAAAAATATGTAATATCAATTCTTTCAATAAACTAAATGGATCTTGCTAATTTTAAGAGGGATGAAAATAGTCACTTATTTTCATATAATTGTGCTCATCCAACAACAAAAAAGAGGGAAGCATAATGATAGGTGTAAGGGGGATAATTGATGGATGGTTAAGCAACAGTACTTGACATACTCAAGACACAAAATTTGTCAAAATTTTGTTCCACATCCCCCCCCCCAAAAAAAAAAATGACTCGTATGACTTTTGAGAAGTGACCATTTCATCTTTGATATGTGCTCACTCATGCATCACTCAAACATATCTTTCTCATTTTTCACTCTGATGTTAGGCAATGAGTGTTAAAAACCATTTTGTTTACCGGTAAAAGTTTTGCCAATCTGATTGGGGGGGGGGGGGGGGGGGTACTTTTTTGCATATAGATTTTAACCCAGTCTTGATAGGAGTGGAAGATAGACAGTATGTGGATGTTTTATACAACCATGACTTGTGAAGAACTTAAGTCTAATTTGTGCTACATTGAAAGGGTTCACACAACTCTATCCCAGATGCAGTAAGACTTTTCAGTTTATTGGAAATGCCATAGTTTATTGAAGTGCCATGACACTTGTGGATGGAAGTGCTGATTTTATTTGCAATTATTCAGCATGCTCACTTCATAGCAATAAATGATACAGATAACATGCACTAATCATTATCTGAAGTACATAGACTTGATTGTAACATTTGGAATTCAGTAGTTATAAATAGGACATTTCTGGTATTGATAACATACATCAACAAACTCAGCACTGACCCAAGTAAATAACAACAAAATAATAGTACACTGTACACAGTAATTGTTGGATGTACATGTAGTATGAGAAAAAGAACATTCAGACAAGATGTCCAGTAAGATGAATCACAAATAGCATAACATGAAAATCATAGGAATTTCAAGAGCAAACAAATACAATGCACAATAAAATAGGAGCAGAATGTCAAAGTTAATCAACTTTTGTTTATTGTGCAATTTAGAACAAAACTTGCACCATGTACATACAAAAAATGAATTTGTTTCCCATGCCACTTTTCACTGGTTATATGTAATCTCTTCCTATTATGATCATTATCATCATTATCTTTTTGGGAAAGGGGGGGGGGGGGGGGGGTTGGAGAGGGTGTTTTCCCCCTCTGAGCATCAAGCAGCATAGCATTTGCACTACAATCATCATCATACATAGGCAGTCCTCTGTGTAGAGCCCTAACCAATAAACTTTGTCTCCTAATGACAATTTGCATCAGACTATCATCTGTTAAGTTCAGTTTGAGTGCCATCACTTCATCATCATCAAATGAATATTTTTCTTTGTTTATTAAGGACAACCTAGAGATATTCGTCTACGCTTTTCACTGATTACTGGAATATGTCCATTTGAGGAGTTATTATTATTTCATAACAACAAGCACTTTTCTGTTCAGATTCAGCTATATTTTGCAAGTACAATGTAGGATACACTATAACTTATCCCCATGACAGCCATACAAAATCACCAAATATTAATTTCCTAGTTTTGGCATCTTCTAGATTTAGGCTTTCCAATGATACGTAACTTTAGAATGGAAAAGGTTGATCATCGTGGTGTAGAATGATAAGAGAGTACACTTGATCAGCAGTGACACGATGAAGCAAAAAGGAGTACATGTACTGCAATTACTCTTCATTGCTACGGTCTGTGACAACTGATTAAGTGCACTTTTTTATTGATATTACATCAACTTGTCAGATTTTATTGAAAAACCTATCACAGAAACAGCACAAAAGCTGGCTACCACACTCATCTTTGAGGTTTATGATGTAGTTAAGCATGCAGGCGATCTGGCATGCAACACAATAGATTAATTCATAATTACCTCAGTCACGTGCCCTATAAACAATACAGAGCTTCATATTTCAATTACTTCAAAATTAGAACAGGAGGCAGGATATGATATCAAACTTTTAATTTTTCACATATTTCAAACTTGCGTGTGTCTGTTTTTCTTTAATCAAATCATATATCATGTAAAAGTATACGGTACCTCTACTCCTCACTGTATTAGACAATCCTTTAAGAATGGGTGGCAATACAACACCACAATACCAGTAATTGGACAACAAGACTTATCACAAAGACATTGAAATATACAAGTCCGTCCTGTCAATTAAGATATCAATGAATAATCATGCCACTACCAGTGCATTATCCTGAATCAAATCTCAAACTAATTATTGTAAACATGTGGGAACCTGAGCAAACCACATGTATGCCCAAGTCTGAAGTACATTATTTCAACACTCACACAATACCATGATGATAGTTAAAGGACAAGTTCACCTTCATAGACATGTGGGTTGAGTGAATGCAGCAATATTAGTAGAACACATCAGTGAGAGTTTGAGCAAAATCGGACAATCCGTGGAAAAGTTATGAATTTTTGAAGTTTCTGCTCAGTCACGGCCGGATGAAAAGACTACTATAGCTTGTGATGTCACATGAGTACAACGATATAAAGAAAGAATGAATAAAATTCAACATATTTCCATTTTCTCGCATAACAAAAGAACACTTGACTTCTCTCTTTCAGAAGGCAGGGGGAATAATATTACCCTTAACATACATAAGTAGCAAGTCGAAGAACTGTGCACTTTATTCAAAAAGTAAAGTTTTGTGAAATTCTCTTTTTATTTTCCTTATATAGTTGTATGCATGTGACATCATACACTGTAGTAGTCTTCTCTTCCCGCAGTGACTGCGCAGATATTTAAAATATTCGTAACTTTTGAACAGATTGTCCAATTTTCCTCAAACATTCACTGATGTGTTCTACTAATATTGCTGCATTCTCACAATCCTTATAATATGTATATGAAGGTGGACTTGTCCTATAATGGTGCATTGATAACAAGACTTGTGACTGGTTGAAGTAGTACCACATGACATTAATTCACAGCCTGAACTATACTTTTTGATTCTTGCTTAGAGAATCTGGTGTTACAGTGTATTTAAATTTGGATGACACCTGTATGTGGATATAATTTATACCCTTTTTGGAGGGAATAAGTTAATTCTCCACGGGTGTTGCATTAAAATGTTCAGTCAACCAGAAAGTTATAGTGTGTATGCTAGGATTTTTATTTTTCCATTTGTGCAAAAACTAAAATGGTCCTAGCCAAGGCCATATCAAGCCCAAACAAATCAATGCCAAGAATACACTTTATTAGTATTTAGAACTACAGGTGCATGCTCTTCCATGCACAATTCTAGCTAATATACACTTCAAGTGCATAATTAGCCCTCATGTAATTCTATTTCAACTCATCATTTGACCTCAGTGAAATAAACCTGCACTTGGGCTAATTAAGCATTTGTCATGCATATAATCTAGTATAGTGCATTCAAGATCATGTACTCCTTTATATTATTGCATATTTCCACAATCACAACATACACAAACATTAAGTGGGTGATTATCAATATTGAGTGCTTCCATAAAATATGTTTTGAATCTGTATTTATCAAACTACATTTTTTTTTTCAAAATGTGGGTAACAGTTAGTCGCATATTTTAATGTATTCTTTTCAATGGCAAATTAAATTTTGAGATACTTGACATGTTCCCTTGAATCACAGTAACATAGTAGTGGCACAGATGGGTAACACATATAATCACATAAATGTGAAAACAGAGCACATATCTCATGGATCTGGTGCACCCAACTAATTGCATTTTTGTGCAACCTTTATGTCAACCTGAAAAACAGACTTTAGCAAACAAACAAACAAACAAATAAACCAACGACAAATGATCAACGTGATTGACAGTTGTCACACTCCTGAACATTTTCTGATTCCTCTTTTGTGCGTGACAAACTGAAATTTTGCAAACTGCAGTTACGTCACATTAATATCAATAAGATTTGTATGATGAGAGAGTCCTTTACAGGTCACTAGTTGGTCTTGATAGTGTCCGCCAAACAACTGCACAATAGGTGATGTAACAGAGTGTACACAATCACACTATTTGAAGTTATCCTGGTTAACATAATTAGCATAAATAATATGGTCAATGAAACAAGTATCTACCCTTTGAGCAATGGAAACTAAAACAAATATAGAGTGTACAAAATGCCTCAATTTCAAACATCAGCCACACACATGTCCTTGAAGTATTTTAAGTGTTTCACAAATCAGCAAGTTATTCAAGGTTTTCATTTATGTGACACAATCACAAAATAACATCATTGCTTTATATACAAGAATGCAGACATGCCTTGCATGACTAACATAGTGGTCAACCTCCATAGTTGACTTGATATCTTAATTATGTCCTCACATTAGCGTCATACTCTTGAATGGTATCATATCTCATGCTCAGACTCTGTGAGTGATCATCATTTATTTCTTGTGAATTTCCTTCCTGTAATCCCCCTGCAAGAAAAACAGTATTGATTCTATATGCTTTACATATAATTTTTTTCTTTCTTCATTGAACCAATACGAGAAAAGAGTTTACTATGCTTATAGAAACACTCAGCAATTGCCTGATGATTATGTATATATGTGGGCAATGGTGAGAAAGGTTATGGAACACAATGAAATGAAGTGACAACAGCTATAGCATATAACACAAGGCAAGTAAGTAAAGAAGTATTCTATTTCGTATGAAGATCTGTGATCCTTCCAAATTAAAATACATTTTGAATGTTCTTAATAAGACCCTTCCCTCCCCCCCCCCCCAAAAAAAAAGTTGTATTGGCGTAACGAGACCGATCCTAGAGATTTCCCCCCAAGAAAGATTCTTCGCTATTGCAATCAAAATAGCACAATAATTTGAATATCGATACTGCAATTGTTATTACTTCAGCACAGTCCCCATCTTTTCCCGTATTTCACCACTTCTCATTTGAGTTTCCCAACGTTCATTTTTTTTGTGTGCAATTTATCTGCTTGTTTTTATTCAATCTGTGTGTATAGTCGCATTATTTTTTTTAGGTTGTTTTCACAAGTTTTTTTTTTTTTTTTTTTTTTTTTACTTCACCATGTGGAGTCATACAGTGTTCACTTCACTGCACAATGCCGCGTAAAAAAAAATATCAACCTATCTTCCCTATTTTCACATCAACCGGTACGCCTAAACAACTTTTTTTTTTTTTTTTGGCTAATTGTCCTGCATGTATTCCTACCACTGAAAGGGGTTACATCTGGAAAGATATTAAAACTGAACAATATTTCATGACTAGCAAATGAAACAATGCACAAAATTGATCAAATTGTACACATGCTGATTATTTGAACATCAGTTAGTCACTGGCACTGCATTTTTAAAGAATCTCAACAGAGTTTTGTCAATCATATGAATGTGTCATTAACAATGTTACACTTATCAACAATTTCATGCTTCAAATGTTCTAAAATTTCCAGCTTCCTAAAGTGAATCAGCAAAGGACAAAGCAGAAGCTAACCCACATCTTCCTATATGAAGAGATTTATCAAGAAAATAAGAATTTCTGTGCCTGCAACATTTCAGTCACATACCAAAGACCAATATCACAAGGACCCAATAATATGCTGTTTGGTACTTACTGTCAGTAAAACAATATTTTCTAACTTTATTACTTTTCTGATTTTATTCATATTTCCACTGATCTGCGCAAATCAATTTCATTCCAAACCAAATGCTCTCTTACTACAAGTGCACAACAATAAAAGGCAGTTGTCTTTCAGATGCTGCTGATATTTCTTCTCACGAGGGATTTGTTGCGCAAAAGGCATTTTCTGCTCCTACTGGCTCAGATATTGAACTACTAGTTTTAAAATGTGATTTTCCAACTGACATCATCTGACTCACATCCGTTGTGATGGATATACCAATTCTCAAGCCAGCATTCACACCATCTGTGTTTGGTTTGGGAGGGCAGCTAGATCAAACACAGCAGGTCACGCCACCTTGTTCATTGAACTTGCCAAGGACATCAACCCACCACCACCCCCCCCCCCCCCCAAGACAATCTAAGTTTTCTCCTTTCGATTCTATCAAAATCTGATTATGAGTGCTCTGAATATCGTGTTACAATACAGGCAGACATCAACAACAAAAACAATATCCCTGGCACTCTCTTTGAGGGCAATGCAAATAAAAGCAAAACAAAAAGAAGATGGAACAGAGTGTTCGTAATGCTTGCTGACATACATCCATCAAGTTTTCCTGAGATCAGCATCTTTGAGGAGGTTGTGTCAAGCAAGGCTTCCACTCTGGAAGTTATGAGTTCTTTAACAAAGAAAATTCTTCTTTTCCACCATGGAAGTTATGAGTTCCTTTAAAAAAGGACATTCTTCTTTTTTATTCTTGATGTTGTTGGGAGAGGTGCCAATGTGACTGGAACATAATTCTCACACTTTACTTTTCCAATGAAAACATTTCAGTTTTTGTGTCACTTTAAAAAAAAAGTTGGCTGGTTCTGCATTCTGCTGATTTTCATCCATCAGTTGTGATCTCTATAAACTGCTGCTCCTTTTCTGCATTGGCTGAACCCACTACCAACTCCCCACCTCCTTCAACCTGAGACAAAGATAAAGATAAGGTCATTGTTTAAAGGACAAGTTCACCTTCTTAGACATGTGGGTTGAGTGAATGCAGCGATATTAGTAGAACACTTCAGTGAGAGTTTGAGCAAAATCGGACAATCTGTTAAAAAGTTATGAATTTTTGAAGTTTCTGCTCAGTCGCGGCTGGATGAAAAGACTACTATAGCTTGTGATGTCACATGAGTACAACGATATAAAGAAAGAATAAAGAAAATTCAACATATTTCCATTTTTCTCGCATAACAAAAGAACACTCGACTTCTCTCTTTCAAAATGCAGGGGGAATAATATTACCCTTAACATACGTCAGTAGCAAGTCGAAGAAATGTGCACTTTATTCAAAAAGTGTGTAAAGTTTTGTGAAATTCTCTTTTTATTTTCCTTATATAGTTGTACGCATGTGACATCATACACTGTAGTAGTCTTCTCTTCCAGCAGTGACTGCGCAGATATTTAAAATATTCGTAACTTTTGAACGGATTGTCCAATTTTCCTCAAACTTTCACTGATGTGTTCTACTACTATTGCTGCATTCTCTCAATCCTTATGTATATGAAGGTGGACTTGTCCTTTAAAGACATGTGTGAGTGTGTGTGTGTGTGTGTGTGTGTGTGTGTGTGCGTGTGTGCGTGTGTGTGTGTGTGTGTGTTGTTGTTCTTAAGCAAAGTTTAGGCATCTACTTTTGGCACCATCACTATTCCATCAAACTCTGAGAGCAATAGGATCTTGATATCATCTGACTCATAAGACTTACTTCAGTATACAATCATTTCAACTTCAAAGAGGATCAGATGAAAACAAAAAAATTGTTTATTTCATCATGGAATCTGTTGACCAAGCAAATATACACAGACAATGAAGGTGGGACAATTCAGGACAGTCTTTCTTTATGTTGCTATCCTTCTCAGGCAAAACTTATTAAACTTTTCATGCTTAGGCCTACATGTTGGTATGTTTCTCATCTTTATCATTTTGTGAGGTGGGTGGAGAAAGAGGTTGAATAAAATTGAAGTTGAAGATTTATACAATTGATTTCCAGTTCAAATTTCAATGGAGATAAGTTAGATATACAGTGTACATTGAAATTCCGGTACTGATGATTACTAAATGCCCTTTAGTTTACACTAGGCATAGTTATGTGACTTCAAGTATTCAAAAGTGCTCTCCTCCAAGCTTGGTTTCTTGAATACATGTATTACCAAACCAGCGTGTACATGGTATATACTTGTACTAAGAGATAATGACTCAAATGACCAATGTGATAGTTATGGTGTCCTTTATTCATTATGAATTGCTAAGGAAAGGGAGGATTTATCCTGATAGGCTCACCTGTTGAATAATCTCCTCACTGGTGACAATACATATGCTGTCTGTGTCTAGCTCCTGCCCCGATTCCAGTTTGATGGCTACAGACTGTTGGGAGGATGAGCTTTCTTCTGGGATGACTGTTTGTATGGAGGACAGGTCAGATGCTGACATGTCCGCCTGCTCTCCTGCACTCACTATGGTGATTACCTTGTTGGCACCTGACGGACTCACAACCTAATCAGGGGAGACCAGTCACAAAAGATGGAGATGCCATTGAAGGGGATCAGACTTATAACTAGAAATGTCACTATATGGCGACTGGTATGCCTTTGCCATATCGCATGGTTCTCCCAATAGGTCTATAGTACAAATTGACGACAGTTTAACATAATTGGCAAAAAACAGAAATGACAATGTTTGTCACAAATGTGTTGAGTGTTTACTTTCCTTAAACTAGGTTTCAAGTGGATAGATGGCTAAATTGTTTAAGAGAACAAGAATATGGGAATTTGAGCATTTTTCTTGACCTTTAACCCTTGCACTTTAAAACTATGGCCCACATTTGTTAAAATAATCATTAACTGGTAACATCCAATTTTCATGACAACACTTTGAGCTTTTTTCAGAATATGGGAAAAATTGTGACATTTTAATATTTTCACTTGACCTTTGACCCCTTTGTCAAAATCTTTCCCTACAAAAGCATCGTGCAGTAATGAATGTACATACCTAGTTTGATTAAGTTCATGCTTTGAGCAATCTCCAAGGCATCAAGAAAAAGTGTAATTTTGGTATTGAATAGGAGTATTTTACCATTTTTACCCATCCTTTGAATCTTGACCTGCCACCTCATGACCATAAAATTCCCAAGAGAATCACTGCCAGGCAGTACATGTATATGTACTAAGTTTCATGAAGATATTTTGAGCCATGTCCGAAATATGGAGAAAAAAGTGAAATTTGACTATCATTTTCACTTTTCAAGACCTTTGACGACATGGCCAAAAACTTTCCTGAGAGAATCTTTATCTAATAATACATCTATACATTTTAACCTTGAGCTTGTGCACCCAAAAGATGACAGGCACAACTTCGTCCATTCTACATATATACCGGTAAGCCAAGTTTCATTTGGGTACCTCAAGCAGTTCTGAAGTTACGCTGTTCACAAAATCAATTATGGACAGACAGAAAGAAGGACGGAAAGACTGACGGAAGGACGGATGAAAGGACACCCCGAAATCACAATGTCTCTGGTGACACTTTGTGGCGGAGGCATAAAAAACAACTAATTTGAAATCACACTGTTTAAAAACATTTCTAAATGTGTTTTGGAGTTGATATTCAGACACTGAAATGAGTTACTATACAATAGCAACATCACAAACTCTACGATCATAACTATTCAAAGTCACTTTTGCTTCTGGAGAAGATTTTTATAGATGACTGTAGTCAACATTGCCTAAGTCAAATCCATTGGGACGGACAAAAACACTTCGACTTACGCGAAATTCGACTTCCGCGAAGTCAATTTTTTTTTACTTGTATTTCCTGATGAATTTTCATAATACAGCGTCTTTATATGTTTTATTGGCCGTTAAATTACAGTAGACGGTAGCAATATGTTGTATTTAGTGTTTTTGTTATGTTTGACTTTAAAAAAAATTATTGGACTGCCATAATCGATATGGGTTGCATGTAATGTGTGTTTTTTATGTGGTCACATCAAAAATGTCAAAATCCAACATTTGCATTTTAGTCTACAAAAGATCGCCAAACGAACGCAGGAGTTCAGAGGCGTTGTCAATTGTTTGGGGATGTTGTTTTTACTTTGGCAATAATTTCAAAACAGAAGAATTTTTTGCGAACCTTTTCCACACAATGCGCGTGATTTGACTTGTGTGATGGAAATAACATGTTTTTTCCACAAATCTGGACTTGAAATATCTTCGACATAGAACTTCGACTTGTGAGAGATTATTTTAAAGAAAGAAGTGACATTCAAGTGACTACTTTACTTTTAGATTGTTTGCTGATGATTCCAATCTATTTCATACATTTCCAGTCGGAAAGTACGAGATAGATTTGAGAGAAATAACCGCAGAATTAAAGAAAGTCCTAGACTGGTGTAATGTTAATAAAGTTACTATAAATTTGTCAAAGACAAATTACATGCTAATTAGAGGACGTAGACAGGCAATTAATGTGCAAGGCAGAATTCAGATCATGGATACAGATCTGCATGAAGTAGATGTTACAACTTTTATTGGAGTAGACAACAATAAACATTTGACATGGAAAAGTCATATTGCCAAAGTAAAATTATGTATACGCAAAAGGTTGGTATTCTATACCGACTGCGAAACTTTGTACCACAAAATATTTTGATTTTGCTATATAAGACATTCATACAGCCTCATATCACATATGGTATCGAAGTTTGGGGGGGGGGAGCTAAAAAAGTTGATCTTAATTCTATATTATTAATTCAAAAAATGGCACTACGTGTGATAACATTCAGTACGTACATGACAAGGTCAAGACCATTATTCATGGATTGATTTTAAGATACTTGATGTTTATCAACGCATAGATTATCTATCTGTAGTTTTATGTATGACTTGATTAATGAGAATTTGCTACATTCGCTGTCAGAATATTGTTCATTAATTCAACATGGATATAGTACAAGAGACCCGCGGGTCTAGCGCTCACCTGAGTATCGCAAGTTCACCTTTCACGCAGTCACTAATCTAAATCATTCACAGCTCTACCAAAATTTGACGAGGCATTCTCAAGTGGAAGATGAAAATGTACAATAAGGGCCCAATTTTTTCAAGATTCCTTAATTTGGGGGAATTGGGGCCCCCTGGGGCCCTCTGGGTGGGGCATGGTGCCCAGTTTGATAAATTGAGATCCTGACCACCTAGGGATGCTACCTGCCAAGTTTGACAAAAATCCATCATGAGGTTTTCAGGAAGAAGATGAAAATGTACAATTCAGGCCCCCATTTGGACCCTTCCAACCACCCCCCCCCCTACCCCCAAGAGGGGCACCCCTGGATCTCCTATGAACAAACTTGAAACTACAGTCATTAATGTACTCACTCATAGTATTATCTCAGCTCTATAACTTCTGATTCTAGAGAAGATTTTTAAAGATTCCTTCATTTGGGGGGTTTGTGCCCCCTGGGGGCCCCCTGGGCGGGGCATGGTGCCTATTTTAACAAATTGAGATCCTAACCCCCTAGGGATGCTACCTGCCAAGTTTGGTGAAAATGGGTCATGGGGTTCTCAAGAAGAAGATAAAAATGTACAATTTAGGCCCCATTAGGACCCCTCCTCACCCCCCCCCCCCCCCCCCCCCCGGGTCCCAAGGGGGGGCACCTCTGATTCTGCCATGAACAAACTTGAAACTACAGTCATCAATGTGCTAACTCATAGTATTAACCTAGCTCTATCACTTCTGGTTCTAGAGAAGACGATTTTTGCGGATTCCTTAATTTTGGGGGGTTTGGGCCCCCTGGGGGCCCCCTGGGTGGGTCATGGTGCCCATTTTAACAAATGGAGTTCCTAACCCCCTAGGGATGCTACCTGCCAAGTTTGGTGAAAATGGGTCATGGAGTTCTCAAGAAGAAGATGAAAATGTACAATTTAGGCCCCATTAGAACCCTCCCCCACCCCCCTCCCCTGGGTCCCAAGGGGGGCACCCCTGATTCTGCCATGAACAAACTTGAAACTACAGTCATCAATGTACTAAGTCATAGTATTAACTTAGCTCTATCACTTCTGGTTCTAGAGAAGAAGATTTTTACAGATTCCTTAATTTTGGGGGGTTTGGGCCCCCCTGGGGGCCCCCTGGGTGGGGCATGGTGCCCATTTTAACAAATTGAGTTCCTAACCCCCTAGGGATGCTACCTGCCAAGTTTGATGAAAATCGGTCATGGGGTTTTCAAGAAGAAGATGAAAATGTAAAAAGTTTACGCACGACGCACGACGCACGACGGACGACGGACGACGGACGACGGACGACGGACGACGGACGCCGGACGAAGGGCGATCGCAATAGCTCACTTGAGCCTTTGGCTCAGGTGAGCTAACAAGGAAAAAAGAAGATGAGAATCTTTATATACCAAAGGTAAAAACGAGCTTGGGAAAAGAGTGTTTATCTTACCTGGGTACAATTTTTTGGAATGAACTACCAATCAAAATTAGGAAGAAACCATCAAGGTCAAGTTTTCGAAAAGCTGTCGTAGAACTTTTGTTAGAAAGTTAATGTACTCCTGACATTTTGTTAGCATATATTTAACCTTTTTAAATGTAAATACTATCTTTTCGCTATATATAGACATTGTTTATGTTTTTGATATACATGGATTACAGATTATCATCAGTAGATTCATTACGTCACAAAATGTTCATTTAATCAGATATTTTTTTTCCTTTCTTTAGTACTAGAGTTATTGATATTTGGTAATCGTAACACATTACTGAACGGTAATAAACTAAGAAATAATTATACTTTATAACTGCATAAATTGTAAGGGGCCAGACTTGACTAGCATTCATGCTATTTTCTGGTTCCTATTATCCTCGCTTTTTATGTAACTGATACGACTATAAACATGTACAATGATTGTTATTGCTTTGGATAATAAATTCATTCATTCATTCATTCATTCATTCATTCAAGTAAAGAGAAAATTGGGACGTTTCTGGAGTTTCGACTTGGACGAGTTTTCGACTTGTGCGAGGTCGACTTAGGCGAGGTTGACTGTACTTAATTTGAGGTCCTTTAGAGCCCCCCCCCCCCCCCCCCCCCCCGGGACACGGGGGGGGGGGGGGGGGGGGGTGCATGGTAGCCTTATGAACACAGAAATTTCTTCAGTTCAAAGGACTTTGACTCATGTGAAGATTGCTGTATATTTTCCTCAGATACATGGTTGTATGCTATACAACATGCACACAACTAAAATATGGCATGTATATCTTTATGCCCATTTCGGTTTCCACTCCAGTGTAAAAGATTATTTCAGCAGGACATAAAGACAACCACTCCCCACCATGTTATATCACATTCCTGAAAACTCCATGGTCCAAAAAAATCGTAATAGTAGACTTGCTAAGGGGGTAAACACTGCATTTTTTAGTACAAATGTCCTTCTTGGCATAGATGTTCCCTAGGGCAATTGAAAAATTTCCATCTAAAGAGACACTCTGTATCTATGCAAATAAGCCTTAATTTGCATAATTTATGCAGAAATACATATAAAAATTATCAAAAAATATGTGCATCCAGCAGAAATACCTAATTTGTTAGAAGTATTCTATAGAGTAAGTGGAAACAATTCCTGCAAAAATTGATTTCATACCTATTTAAATACGCATAAAATTTGCATAATTACTTAAGTTACTGTGCAAAAATCTCCATTTTTGAGAGAATTTCTAAACTATTAAGCACTGTATCTTGTAGTATAAAGTTTGAACCTGGGATGGATGTTCCTTGGGTCAAAAGTAAATGATTCATCTGAAGAGACAAACTGTCTCTATGCAAACAACCTGTTATTTGCATGATATGCATATCAATACCTACACATCTACAGATAATCAGAAAAAAAAAGCCTTAATGTGACAATGTCTTAAAATCGCTTTGAACTTAATATCCAAAAAGCTGATAGAATAAGACAATATTCTCACAACAATGCTTTTCAGTTGCTTAAATTGTTTCCATACTATTTAATTAACTTACGCATTTTATGCATAAATTATGTAAATAAGTACACCAGACGTGCAATTTCAAAACATATTGATCTTTGAAATGATTTTTGCTATCAATTTTCCCTCATTGCATAAATGCTTTGCAGGGTGGGAAAAATAGCAATCGATAGTGACACTCTTTAAATATGATTATGCAAATCCAACAGTAGTAGGGCCTACATATGAACAGATGCAAATTGGAACAATATTGCTTACGAAAGGAATGTTTTTCCCTTGCAAACAGTACACAACTGAGGTCATGGTTAGAAAATCATTACAAAAACGCTACCATAGTGAAAGTGTGAATTTTGATTTTTTATTGTATTTTGTAGGCAAACAAGCGAATAAGAGGCTTTTTACATCAAACTGATTATAAACTTGTCCAAATTATGTGGATGCAAGGGTATCTGCACACATTAAGAACTTACAAGCTTGAGTTAGAAACAAAGTCTGTTTCTGAAAAAAAAAAAAGTTAACTCAGTATACTATGAGCTACTATGGCATGGAAACTATGCTAGGAATTTTATACACAATAACATTTTGATACGGCAATAATATGCAAAACTTGTCATGTGAACAATAAAGGAGATGTTATACTTTAAGTCAAATAATCTCAGTCTCTGACTTAAAATCAGTCAATTTCAACCATAAATCAAAGCAGAAATAATATGTTCATAGCCATAAAAGAGTATATTCGATGGCTTTTACAATTACTAGGATGTGATTTGTCAACAGATCGTCACAGGCTACTGTTTACGAGAATTGTAAATGTCATATTCTCCCTGGTTATAATTGTTTTCCCTTGGGATAATGTAACTCCCTGGCGGTCCAAAGAATGTTGTATTCCACCACATATCAGCTAATACCTGTATAGATGATCATGACCTACATGATTTTGAAGCTTTTTCCAAAAAAAAAAAATAATTATGTTAACTGCTTTAGTGTAAAGATGTCAGAGATTAAATTAAAAGAAATACACAGGTAGAAATGTAAAAGTGCATGGCTGTGATCATGGGTACCCTTCATCCTGCAATATTTTTAACATCCATAGAATTTTGCTGACCGCACCAAGGTGCTATTTTCTGATAAAGATTTACCAAGGTAACAAAATGAAGCCAAGGAAGCTGTAAGACTAGTTTCATATTATTTAGAATAATATTTTTGTATTTACAGCCATTTTTAGATTTAAAAATGAAGTTTTTTGGCTTTTTAAACGTAACATTAGAAACAGCACAATTTCATGCCCATCATTAAAAGGAAGGATTGTGCTTTTTGTTGGACATTTGATGAATGAAATGTATGAAGTAGTATAGTACAAAAATCTTTATATTGAGAGCATGCCATGTGCTCTTCATATAAAAATATATGGATGTTATTAATATTTAGGGTTTTGTTCATAATTTTTGGTGTCCACCAAACATATATAAATAAATCACACAATTGCAGTTGATATTGCAATAGCTGTTTTGTAATATAGTATTCAAAAGAGATCAGAGTAACAGTCCAACAATTAATGAAAAATATCACTTAAGGTGATTAATACCCCCGCCCCGTGACGACAGTCTTACCCAAGGAATGATCTTTCCTTGATCTTCTGCCATTTAAATGCCGTTACCATGGCAACGCAGCTTCCGACACGTCCGAAAAATATGTCTTGCACATCTTCCCACCAAGACTATTGTGTGTGCCACATTTCATAAGCTTTTGTCAAAAACTGAGGAAGTAGTTCAATCCACAAGATCTTTCCTTGATCTTCCACCATTAATATGCCGTTACCATGGCAACGCAGCTTCCGACATGTCCAAAAAATATGTCTGCACATCTTCCCACCAAGACCAATGTGTGTGCCACATTTCATGAGCTTCAGTCGAATACAGAGGAAGTAGTTCAATCCGCATGATCTTTCCTTGATCTTCTGCCATTTATATGCCGTTACCATGGCAACGCAGCTTCCGACACGTCCGAAAAATATGTCTTCCACATCTTCCCACCAAGATCAAGGTGTGTGCCACATTTCATAAGCTTTGGTCAAAAAACTGAGGAAGTAGTTAAATCCGCAAGATCTTTCCTTGATCTTCTGCCATTAATATGCCGTTACCATGGCAACATACTTTCGGGTACTGTCAAAAAATGCGTCTTGCACATCTACAACCAAAGGCACACATCTGTACCAAGTTTCATGGAAATTGGGCAAAAACTGAGGAAGTAGTTTGCAACACAAAATTTCCATCATTTTGGCTCATAATATGTGAGCTGTTACCATGGCAACATACTTTTTGTCACTGTCAAGAAATGTGTCATGCTGACCTATATCCTAAGACAAACATTCAATATGAATTCCATGAGAATTGGAAGAACACTGATGAAGCAGTTTTGCCATGAAGCATTTTGCCCTATATTTTACCAATAACATGCCGTTACCATGGCAACGCACTTTTTGCCACTGCGGAAATATGTGTCTTGCACATTAACATATTCAGATGAACATCTGTACCTAATTTCATAAAAATTGATCAAAAACTGTGGGAGGAGTTCGCGACGCAAGATTTGTACCCATTTTTGCCCATAATATGCCGTTACCATGGCAACGTACTTTTGGGTACTGTCAAAAAATACGTCTTGCACATCTACAACCACAAGGCACACATCTGTGCCAAGTTTTTTAGGGAATCGGTTGAAAACTGAGGAAGTAGTTCGCGACGCAAGATTTGCAACGGACCGACCGCCCGACCGCCCGACCGACCGCCCGACCGCCCGACCGTCCGCCCGACCGCCCGACCGTCCGCTGATTCCTATATACCCCTTCAAACTTCGTTTGGCGGGGGTATAAAAAGGTTTTTATTCCCCATTACTCTGATATTAAAAATATACTATCACTTGCAACATCACTTGAATTTTTAGTGTCCACAGTTATGTACATAATACAGCCCTATTCTGAAGTAATGGAAAATCATTTTCTAAACTTTTGTATCACCAGGGACTGCTTACATGAAAATATAAGAAAATATTACTTCACATAAGCATTTTACATCTTTTTAAAAATTTTTCATCAATTACGAAAGTGGACATGGTTATGAACAAAAGATTTATGAACGTAAGATTCGGTTTTTATTTGATATCAATGTCAAAGTTATGTAGCTATTTCTTAACAATTCTAAACTATTCTGTCTTTTTCAGTATAAAAACACAAACTGCTAATGATTTAATGTGTTGTATACTACATACTGTTGTACTTCCTTTCATCTCTTCCTTATGTTCATAACCTGGACACCACGTCCAACAGTTATGAACATAACGTCAACTTCATAAAATTAAAACATTTATCTTAAATTAATTTTGTAAAATTAATTTGATTTTAAGTCATTATTTCTTTAGTCTTAACTAGTTACTTGTAAGTTTTGATGCATAAGAGTAATCGGTTTCTTTAAAATAACCATCAGTAGTGTCCTACAGTTATGAACATAATCTTTTTTGACAACAGCAAATTCTTACAGTGAAAAAGAATAAGAATGATTGCAACTTTAGTTATGTTATATGTTGGTCCACTCCATTGCCTTTGTTTATTGAAATGTTGTTAATGGGGATATGATATCAATTCAGGGATGTTTGCTAAATTTCTTTAGCACAGGTCACAAAATCTTATGTTCATAACTATTGTCCATAATGGATTCAATCACTATGCTTTGGTGAAGATGCAAATCCCTGAATTTCTGGTATATGATGATAGTCATAGCAATTATCAACTAATATATCACTGAAGTTTTTCTGAAACTGCTTCTATAAATGAATCAAAAAAAAAAAAAAGGAAATGGACATGGACATGGAGTTATGAACGAAGACACTTGATGTTTTGATGTTTGATCACATGTGCACTGCCCATGGAACAGCTCTTAAAATTGGTGTGTGAGTAATACAGAGTGTAAGGAAGATTGTAAGGAGAGAATCAGTTTCATTCCAAGAACTTCATTTTTGACCCCATATGTTACACTTTGGGTACCCATGATTGGAGCCATGCACAAAAGGTAAGAATGTCAGAGGTTATGTGTGCATCAAAATTAACTTCCATGCGACCAAAACATTAAATGTAATGATGGTGATGACTATACCATGTCACTGAATTCCATGTCCTTTCCTACTTATCAAGAGGAAACAAGAACACTTGAGAGGGGAGGGCTTAACATTTTTTCGATAATCAACAAAGGTATCACTGTCAGGTAGAACATGCACATATACTAGTGTACTAAGTTTCATGATACCTTGATTCACATTCAAGATATGAAAGAAAAAGTGAAATATAGCACTTTCATCAGAGCTTTGACATTTTGGCAGGAAATTTCCCAGAGAATATCCATTAGGTGATACATGTGTATATTAAGTTTCAAGAAAAATCCTACAAGCATTGCAAAAACATGAGGGAAATAGTGAAATTTTGAGGGCCCAATTGACCTTGATCTTTGACCCCTGACCTTTGACAAATGACCCCTAAATTCCCTAGAAAATCCCTGCCAGTACCAAGTTCCATGAAGACACCTTGAACCATTTGCGAGATACAGATAAAAAAAGTAAGATTGTAACATTTTCACCTGAACTTTGACCTTTGACCTCTTGACCTGAATTCTCCGGAGAATCTCATTTTGGTAGAACATTGTATGCAGTCAGTAAGTTTGAAGAAAGTACCTTCAGACGTTGCACAGATATGGGGAAAATAATGAAATTTTAGCATTGACCTTGAGCTTTTTGACCTTTGACCTCTTGACAATTTTACTTAAAAACTGCTTAATCACTTGCCCCATCATACGTCATCTTTGGACCAGGTTTAGTGAAATTTGCATAATCCAGTCTTGAGTTATCACGTAAACTGATACAATTTCTTAAGTCGACCTTGACCATTGACTTCTGGTACATTCGGGTATTAATATGCCCAATATGCTTATTAGGTGGTATTTGCATAGACAAATAGCGTTTTGATATTACAAACCATTTCCTTTTGACTAAAGGAAATGCATACTACTTCCGTAGTTTTCATTATAAAATGCAGTTCTTTGACTGTAAGAAAAACTTTAAAACTAATGTGTTTTGCTTTACTTTCTTTAGTAATTATGTTAATTAGCTGGTAATGATGGTTCAATTATTCGAATTCTTTTGTCATTTTGTTTCATGAAGTGTTTTGAATGGGTTATATCTATCTAGGATGAGATTTAAGGGGAGTTTCATTAAGGCTTCATAAAGGCTTTTTGTTGGTTCTGATTATCTATAGATGTGTAGGTATTGATATGCATACTACGCAAATAACAGGTTGTTTGCATAGAGACAGTTTGTCTCTTCAGATGAATCATTTACTTTTGACCCAAGGAACATCCATCCCAGGTTCAAACTTTGTATTGCAAGATCCAGTGCTTAATAGTTGAGAAATTCTTTCAAAAATTGAGATTGTTGCACAATAAATTGTGTAATTATGAAAATTTTATGTTTATTTACACCATGGCTTGTACCCTGAACTCCGCGCATGCGCAATTCGTTTCTGCCCTCGCACGCATCACAATGACGTCATTTTTCATTCATGAATCGGGAGCTACACAGAAGCTGCATCATCAGTGGCTCTTTACCCCCGTCATTTACATATTTTCCCACAACATTATAACATATGTGTGCGACGATTTCCAGTGCGATCGGCCGAACAGTTTGATACCAAACTCGGCATATTTACATCAAATTTTCGATTTTTGGCAAAATATTTTCCTCCTGCGGTGTAACCATGTATTCAGTGAAGCTATCGTTATGTTTGAGATTCGATAAGTCATATTTTTACATGATTTCAAGGTGTGAATTTGTGAAGTTGTTCGATGTGTTCGTTGGTGTGTGTGTATCAATACATGCGATAGGTATGGTAGCGACATGTACGGGTGTGGAGCGACACACATAAGAAGCTCAACACCACAATGCAAATTGGTCGCCATATTGTCTGGTTTGTGTAGCGTTGTGTACTTGCGCTGACGGGAGCTCTTCAGCGAGGTCACCGCCATAACCGCTACGTTACACAAAGGCAAGCACGCATGTTGAGTGCAAGGCATTGTGTACACCACACCGATCCATGGAGTACTGAATCTTGCACACTGCGCTGTGCAGGGAAGCGGACGGCCGGGCGATCAGCCAATCAGCGGCCCGGCTATCATTTCACAGCTTTCAACGGGGGAGTTTTTAAAGTGATTTACATAGGTATGAAATCAATTTTTGCAGGAATTGTTTCCACATACTCTATAGAATACTTCTAACAAATTAGGTATTTCCGCTAGATGCACATATATTTTAAAATATGTATTTTTGCATAAATTATGCAAATTAAGGCTTATTTGCATAGATACAGATTGTCTCTTTAGATGAAAAAATTCCAATTGTACAGAGGAACATGTGTGCCAAACAGGACATTTGTACTATAAAATGCAGCGATCACCCCTTCTTTCGCCCTTAGCAAGCCTACTATAATGATGACTTTATTATTTGGCACCAGCTGGTTATACTACGGTATGTAGGTGGTCAGGAAAGCAAAACTGTTTTCAGTGTCAATCAAGAGATGCTAGAGCCAAATCGAATACCCCTTTCCAAACTATCTGATAAACAAATTTTTTGTAGTTGAATAACAGACAAATTGATATCACACATATATATGAGGTGCTTGCCAACACTTCTGGTTTGTTTCTTCCATAACAGAACCTCATTTCACTTGGAACTCTTCCAGGTCAAAAGCTATTGGTAGTAGTCTTTAAATTCTGGAGATAGAAGTCTCACATCTGCATTTTTGTTGAAACTTTTCGAGTGCAGTATACTAACATATCTATTTCCTGGAAATGTTTGGTAATCTCTGCAAAAATGCAATGATGCCCAAGTTATCTGGAAATCTGTAACTGCATATAGAGTAAGATAACTGTTCACCATTTATGGCTAGCTCACTGGCAATGGAAAAGATAGAAAAATTCTATTCAAATTTTTGACACTAGTAATAAGAAAAGCCACAAGTGTCCAATGGGTTTACCTAAAGCCATATACTATAGTGTTTTTTCATAAAGGCTACTTCAGTTGAAAATAACAGAGTCCTTGGAATTGCCAGTTTCATTCATTACATCAAAATTTGTTAACATTTATTACATCAAAATTTTGTTACAGCCAAACAAACATAAAGATGTATAGTTGATCATTTTGGGACCTAAATTTTACTTTGTTGTATCCAAAATTTTATTGTTACCTTGTTCATTAGGGAGTGCACTGCACTAAGGAACATGTTAGCAAAAGTGTTAATTCAACTGATTTCTGTGAAGCAGTATAACTTCAAACAATTTCACACACTCTCTTTCTCAGCAATTCCTGTTTATTCCTGTTTTTACTTTCAATTTTAGGAACAGAAATTAGGTGCAAAGAGAAAGAAAGGAGCATGGCATTTATAGAGGATAGAAGTCTATGAGCTCTTTAGGATAGGTCTCAATTTGTTTGAAAACATGCATATGAATGCATTTCATGCTCATCTCATAATCTTTGAAAGTCTGAGAGCAGGTTTGAATAGCAATACTCTAAAATGCATTTCACATTATAACATTTGGCTGAGCGTTTGGCACAGGAGTTTTCCTACTACATTTAGTGTGATTCTGGAGGCATGTTTGTAGTCTGACATGTTTGAGGTCAGAGGTCATGCTTGAGGTCAGATCTTAACTTCTTTACACACTTCTGTTTAACCACACATTTCTAGACAGGTCCATACATATTCTTGCATCCATGTGCATGAACTGGTGGAAAATGCACCTTTGATTGATACTTGGTGAAGTCTCAGGACAGATGGAAGAAAGAACTGAAATGATATATGAAGACTCATTTCAGTGTCTGAAGACTCTGTTACTCTCGACATAATGAGAAACAAGTTTCACAAATGCAACTACAAATTTGCAATGTGAAGACTGGACTATGATGTGACCAAGGAGTTATCAGACACGTGTCTGATAACTCCTTGATGTGACTTAGACTGTGACCCTAAGAAATACCATGGAGCTACAATCCATGGAAATACAGGAGTTGAAAGCAAGTCTGAATTTGACACTAGTTTGCCTGCTCTTCTCTATCAACTCAAGTACTAAGTGACTAACCAAGGCCAAAAGATTTAATGTTCACATCTGTGCCTCCAGCCACTGACCCACAACATGTGTTTGGATTTGATTTAGGATTTATCAAATCTTGTCTGATGACTCAAACAGAAGTTTTGTTCCCAGATGGAAAACAACCCATGGGTTGCTTGGTTACCACAAATAGTGCTTCCTGATACTCTCAAGGGCTTTTTACACTTGTAAATTTTTGCTTAGCCCCGGACCAACGGTGGGGCTAAGAAGGGGGGGGGGGGCCTTAGCCCCACCGTTGGTACGGGACTATCCTTAGCCCACTTTCTGTTTACACTCGTTTTTGCCAAAGTGGGCTAGCCCCACCGATAGTACGGTACTATCTGGCCCTGCAAAATAGCAGGGGTTAGCACCGCAATTGCGGTGCCAAGCAAGTGAGTGTAAACAGAACGAAAAAATAATCCTGGGCGAAGCGACGGAGACGAAGTCCGACCCTCACTGACCAATCAGAAACGAGGTAATCAAGTGCTGCCGGTGCGTGCGTGTACGTGTACAGTACACAGCGTAATTATGAATATTCATGTGGTTTGGAAAGTCCGGGGCTAAGAAATATGAGTGTAAAAAGGTCAGTTTTCTCCTTAGCCCCGGACAAGAGATAGTACGGGACTAATTGGTGAGTGTAAAAAGCTGAAAAAATTGGTACGGGACTAACGATAGTCCTGGGTCAGAGAAAGTCCGGGGCTAAGAAACACAAGTGTAAAAAGCCCTTCAGGTGCTACTACCCTCTCCAGTAAAGAGTTTTCTCTCCAATCCCCTGTTCTGAAGTGAGGTGAAGCCTGCTCTTGTAACTCTTCACTACCTGGTCTCTGTTGCATAAAACTCCAACCGGATTTTTGTCCGGTTGAAATCACAAAATTCCGGTTGGAAGCTCCCAACCAGAGTTTTTATGCAACGGATTTTACATTCTTAGGTTAGCAACCTTTAAAAATTCAGGTTGGGCAAATCCCAACCTGAATTTTTTTAAGGTTGCTAAAAAAGTTTATGCAACGGGACCCACTGGTTTTGTATTATTTTGAAGGTGTTTGCCCTCTTTCATGTAATGTGGTGTGTGGTCTTAGCAAAAATAAAAATCCATCAAGGGTACTGGGGTATCCAGATTTGATGACTGGGAGTGAAACATGCATGCAATATTTAATCTACTCAATGAATGTCCTGATGAAGAAAGGATAATTTACCATAAACACATGAAGATCTTGTCCTCTAGCTGTACACTTTGTACTCTCAAAAGTATTCAAATTAAGGCAAAGGTAAAGCGTGGGGGATTTTGGAAAGCATTAATTTCTACTTCTTGCTGCAGCTCATGCATGACCCGAGTGTAAACTCTGAACAAGGTTGTGTTTCATAACGGTAGATTACGAAACTGAGTACTGTATACCACTTTTAATAGATCCTTTGGCTTTACAGGCTAGTACTGGGGCATACACCAAAACTTGCTTCAGTCAGTGTATTAATTGGCACTGCAAGCAATTTTAACTTGTCTCTTGTCTCTTCTCAGGATCTGGTATCATGAAAGTCACTCCATGTTAAAATGTTATGACCAACTCCAACATATCTTTCCTGGAAACTATGCGTGGGTAGCCCATGGTATGATGTGGATGAGCCTAGTGAATGCTGGTACATCAAACCCCTTGATTGCTGATACAGACATCCTAACACTTCCCAGCCTTCATTGCATTTGGCACTCCTCAAATTCATGAGCTTTGGGATCATGTCTCAAATATACATATATCTCCATACTTTCTTGTGTTGAAATTGAATTCATACATTTTAAAGGGACTGTAAAGTACTGGTTGAGGTGAGGATTCAGGTTTATAATGTTCCTAAGTGAGATAATAACAAACCTCTTATGAAACATGAAAGAGCATGTAGGCCTACAATGTAATTCTAAAAAGGATTCAACGTTTATTTGATGAAAATTGGTTTTCGAATGGCTGAGACAGCCAAAAAAGTGATAATGATAAAAGGTGACAGGCCATGCCTTTTGTTAGGATTTCTTTGTTTCACCTTGTTTTTTGATTTCTCAGAAAATTTCGAAACTGATTTTCATCACATAAAATTTTGAATCCCCACAGAATTGTATGATCTTTAACATCTCATATAGTGGTTTCTGAATATCTCGCAAAACATTAAAAGCTAAATTCTCACAAAACATTAAAAGCTAAATTCTCACCTCAACCAAAACTGTACAGTCTCTTTAAAGGGACGGTATAGTTTGGGTTGAGATGGGGTTTTCAGGTTTCCAATTTTTCTTGTGAGATAATTAGTAACCACTTGTGAAATATTAAAGAGCATACAATTCTAAGAGGAAATCAAAGTTAATTTGATGACATTGTGAAACTTCAAGAACATAAGGAGTGCACGAGCTGTGCGCACAAGCGCGGATTATCTATAACGTGTAATTTCTAGCAACAAAATTCGTAGACTGTTGCAATATGTTGAAATATGTCATATTTCTTGTTGAGGGCACTGGAGGGGGCGAAGCGATTTGAAAAGTAGACAAAATTTTCTTTCTTTTCATGTAAAGATTTTTTCCGGAGAGTATTTATCTTCGCTGCTTTTCAAGTTTTAATTTGGTTAGGCATTTTCACTTCTTGTGAAAAGTCTATGGAAAATGAAGAAATTTCCACGACTTCGTACATGCTCGCTGGTTATCAACATCCATCAAACCAGAACAACATATCGCATAAACTTGGGGTGAAGTGTTTTGGAGAGTGTGGGCTGTAGTCTACATGACTACAATGTATATAAAACTCATTGCTATTGGTTATTTAACTCCGCTGCTTTCTTAGGCTAAAACTACTGATCAATTGGAAAAATTGTCTCAAAAGTAGGAAACCTAGCGATGACGTAATGGGCGATACTATTCATCGCAATAGGGAGATGACCGGATGTACGTGGCATGTACATACAGTCCGTTGTCTCATTTCCCACGTGAGAAGAGCTGGATTGTGACAACGGTGATTTTCCCAAGGTATTTTGAAGAAGAATCCTCCTGTTTTGTCCGAAAAAAATCAGTACATCGGCCACGAAGGTGGTTAAAACGATCAAGTATGCTTTAAATGTCTGCATAGCCAGAAAATGAAGTAATTAATGAGGTCCTTAGGCGCCAAAAAATGAATGATTGTTTCGTTGCAATAAGTCCCACATGTACAAAGTTGCGTATGGTTAATTACAGTAGACTGGCTTCGATAATCGAGCTGTTATGCCCACAGAACTCTAGAGTTCTGTGGCAATGCCTGCTTGTGTAATCCTTGGAACATTTCAGGAAGCATTTTGTCCGACAAAGCTGTCAAACAAATTTACTCTCAGGCAATCAGATACAAGGATTTCTGTAGCTTGTAACAGTTTGTCAGAAAAATATCTGACCAAATCGCTTCATGAAATGCCCCCTTGCAATGCAGCGAACCCCTATTTTGATAATGGAAACGCTCCGGTCTCTTTGTTATCTCCGTTCAAGCGTGAGCTGTGTAAACAATGTGACCCGGTGACCTGAACATGCACACACGTTGTTTCTCGGAAGGCTTGTGTCCAAAATTGAGGGAAAGTTTTCATTATGAATTGGTTTTGAAATGGCTGAGATATCCAAAAACAAAAAGGAGATAATAAAAGGTGGGGCCCACCTTTTACTAGAACCACATACTTTGTTTTACTTCGTTTTTTGATATCTCAGCCATTTCATTACCGATTTCATCAAATAAACTTTGAATTCCTCTTAGAATTGTATGCTCTATAATATTTCATAAGTGTTTCTTATTGTCTTCCCAAAAAAGTTAAAATCTGAATCCCCCTTCTCATCCAAAACTTTAATATCCCTTTCATACACAAACATTTCATGCTGCAGGCCTTAATTATTTCCTGGATATATACACAAGTGTCCTGCAGTCTAGGCTCACTAAAATATGCAGGGACTAGCATGTCTAACAAACATCATGACTACAATGATAAAAGATAGGACAAAGTCATAACAGACTATAATACAATATAATATTTCCCCTGGCTCTACCAAGGAATATATCAGCAGAGGTTAAAAATTGTGTATAAAATAGCATGTTTTAGATCTGCAATGGGAATGCTAAGAGGATGCTAATTGGGAAGCAAGCAAAGGCGCTACCACTCAAAGTTACAGGCAGCTATAAAAAATTTACATATTTAGATGAAACACAATCCATATGGAATTGTAATAAAATATATCAAACTGGCACCAAATTCCCATTCCCCCCCCCCCTGAAATTAGGCCCTATATTCAATTAACAATGTCACCAGATTATAATAAGGGAAGCAATATTCCCTCCTACAGTGCCTTTGTGTGTGAGGGGGGGGGGGGGTGGGTATATAATATCTGATATATACTACCCATTGAACAGGTATTTTTTCTGCCAAAGATTGGCAAAATTTTTGTCAGCATGGAATAACCATGGGAATAACGGTTGCTAGAAAAGTGACTATACCAAGGAGGGTCTGTGAATGTTGGCTAAATGCGCTTCAGTCACCGCCTGATGCTGTGATGGTATGTCTTCCTCAGCAAGAGGCCTGGATTCTACAGCAGTAGTGGATGTGGCCTCTATGGGGTGAACTATTCCAAGTCAGCAAGTCAATGTGATTATGACGATCTGAACACAGCTCATCTTTGCCCAAAAATTCAGGAACTGGTGAAAACCATTATACAGGCAAACAGTCCAGCAACATTCCTCTCATACCCAGTCTTAATACACTTTAACTCAGACCTTCTCCGTGTGTTCTCCAGAGATGAAACACCAGGTACCACAAACAGTTATCAAAAATGGGATGAACGATGAGTACACTGTCTTAATATAATAGGCATTGGTCAAACACCTTCTCCATAGATACGTGCAGTATGTTACTAGAACTCAGCTGTCACTGGTCAGTTTGTTACTGATAAGTGAGAAATGGATGTATATCACATCATAGCATTGCAGTATAGCATACATTGTACAGTATGTCCAAAAAAAAATTACGACGGGACCCCCCCGCAATGATATCTGTAAAAATAGTGAATCAATCTAAATACAAATTCAGGGCATGAAACTATAACTCATTGCCCACATCTTACAGAAAACCCCATTCGATTTGCTTCAGTGGTCAAAGAGAAATGAGGAATTTTGTAGAGGATGTCGGGAATCTCTTTTGTCCAAGTTCTGTCTATTATTCACGCACAAGAGCATTGAATTGCTAAAATTGGAAAAATTAGGCTCATGACATGCTTTACAACAATCTACATTTCTCTGTGACCGCTTAACCAAATTAAAAAAGGTTTTCTGCAAAATATAGCTAAGATGTTATATTTTAAGGCCTCGAAGTAGCACTGAGACAGGTCGATCATTTTGGATGTTATCAATTCGAAAATTTGATTGTAATTTTTGAGGGGCATACTGCAGTATGTCCCACAAAAATTACAATCAGATTTTTGCATTGATAACATCCAATATGATTATCTTTTTTCAATGCTACTTCAGGGTCTTAAAATATAACATCTTAGCTCCATTTTGCAGAAATCCCCATTCGATTTGGTTAAGCGGTCACAGAGAAATTGGGATTGTAGTAAAGCATGTCATGAGTCTGATTCTTCCAAGTTTAGCACTTCGATGATTTTGTGTGTGAACAATAGACAGAACTTGGACAAAAGAGATTCCCGACATCCTCTACAAAATTCCTCATTTCTCTTTGACCACCGAAGCAAATCGAATGGGGTTTTCTGTAAGATGTGGGCAATGAGTTATAGTTTCATACCCTGAATTTGTATTTAGATTGATGCAATATTTTTAAAGATATCATTGCGTAGGGCCCCGTTGTAATTTTTTTTGGGACATACGGTACATGTGCTTACTGAATGATATCATTAGTAAATTACAGAAAGTTTGATAGGTCCTAAATCATAAAATCAGCAACATCGTTTACAACAAGAACGTGACAGCATTTCAGTGGTGTTGCAGACACAGGATTTAAGTGGCAGTGTCAGCAGCACAGGTCACATGACTTCCTGCTAAGGTGACGGCATCTCACCTCTCCAGGTAAGATTTCGCTTGAAAGCATCTAAGCGAGGTTTTCCCCAACGTCTGCTCGTCTTTTGAATATGTATGTTTTACAGCAGCTAAGCAGTAAACGAATGGACAGCGGCACGATCGGCAAGGACAAAATTTAAATGGATATTTAGCCGTCCTAAACAGTCTAAGTACAATGATACCCGACTTGAGAGTAAACTAAATGACGTATGTGAGCTGCATAGTATTCTGCAGTTGTGCAAAATACAATAAAATAACAGCATTCGTTGTTTTCATTTGGGCACGCCAATCACTGGCGAACGTCCCTGACACTGTACACAAATGCCTTTGTATGACCGCGGCGTTTATTACCATAATGAGAGTCCGAACGTATGTGCAATGCAACATGTACAGCGACAGGCTCAATGCATACGTTACACACCACTCTCTGCGATGGTATATTGCCCGTACCCATATAGTGCGTGTATAATCCACTGTCAGCTCCGCCAGCGATGAGCTGGGCGAGCGAGAATGCCCACTGTGCTATATACCACAGATTGTCATCGAGTTCTGTGTGTGCCACATGAGCCTGCGAGCTGGCGCGAGTTGTGTAAATCGTATATACTGTATACGCCGTTATTTTCGTGAGGGTTTTATTTTCGCAAATTTCGCGAGCTTCAGGCTGATCGCGAAATTAAAGACACACTAAAATATTACCCCGTCATACCTTATGTACAAATTGATGACAAAATGCATCCAACGCTGGCTGGACCAGAATGCGGCTGTTACACCGGCCAGTACGTACACTACGGTGCGACCGATTGTGGAAGTGCAGTAGTACGATGCTAAACATGCATTAAAATGTGCAATCTCCATGCTATGTTACCCTACGCGAACGAACACCGGCTCGACGTGGTTGGACAGTGAGGCCTAGGGATGCATGTAGCCCGACCAGTGTAGACGCCGTGTGCGCAGGGCCGTCTATAGTTAGGATGCATGTTAGCCCGACCAGACGCCGTGCGCAGCTAGCGCGAAACTTGTGTACAGCGACAGGGCCGTGTACAATAGGATGCATGTAGAACTTTCGTTAGCGCTAGCACAGCTCTGAAACTTTGTCGTCTATCTATTTGTTGCAACATTTGGTATAGGTAATGAGTACTTGTGAATGCCATAATTGTTTCGTTTTATAAATCTTGTACAGTGTCTTTTCTATTTTCATTGAAGTCACAATGCAAATGGAAAAACGTTACGAGTACATTGGCAAGTGTTTGAACGTGTTTCTCGGGCTTGGCAGTAGACCCTACTATACTACTACTAGTATCAATCGCGAATTTAACAACACGCGAAAATGCCACTGATACCGTGATTCGCGGAAATATCTGTACGCGAAAATATTGGCATATACAGTACATCGTATGCGCGTGCGTGTGTCCATGAAAGATGATCAAGAGCTTTCACTGCACCCCATTATAACACTGAAGCGGGAGTCCCGCGAAATCGCTCCTTTTTCATTTTGCGCAGCTCTCGACGTCGACACGGAGGCGGAGCACAGACGAAACCCGGTTTAACTGGAAGAAGAGACCCTCCCGCTGCCAACGGCACCGGTCTCGGGCGCCCGGAGCCGACGGCTTCGGAGGAGATAGCTCCACAAAAAATCGCGTGCAAAACCTATGGCGGACCCCCAGCGTCGCCTTAGACCATTACTGTATATAATGAGGAATGTTCGCGTGCATTTTAATTTCGCGAATTTCGCAACAGCCACGATTTGCCAAATTAAAATGCATGCGAAAGTTCTTGTCTACACTATATGCATTGAATGTTAGAGGCAACTCACAAAAATTTCATGTCACGAAAAAGGCTGTCGGCTCCAATTTGCTAAAATTTCATGCTGTAAAAATATTGTGTTTTACAGTAGCTGACAGAGCATAAAGCCTGGACTGGATTTGTAATGGGGCAATTCCAGCATTACGGACATTATATTTAAAGAATTTTTTTGTGACTTTGTGAGCATCTATTTCAACAACTAAGCATAATCATTCTTAAAGGGATCGTACAGTTCTGGTTGAGACCTAATTTCAGGTTTCTAACATTTTTAGGTGAGATAATGAGAAATCTCATATGAAATATGAAAGAGCATGCAATTTTATGAGGAATTCAATGTTTATTTGATAAAAATTGGTTTTGAAATGGCCAAGATATCCAAAAAAGAACGATTCTAGTAAAGTGTGGGACCCACACTTTGTAACGATCGCTTTGTTTTATTTTGTTTTTGGATGTTTCAGTTATTCCAAACCCGATTTTCATCAAATAAACTTTGAATTCCTCTTAAAACGGTAGGCTCTGTACTATATCATAAGTGTTTTCTTGGTATCTTGCAAAAATTTAAAAGCCTAATTCTCATCTCAACCAAAACTGTACTATCCCTTTAATCCATTCATAGTTTATTCTAACCCATAGTCATCCTGAAATTTTAACAGTCTGAGTTTTAATCAGTTACTATAAATCATTTGGTAGATATTACACAAATGCTTGCCGTTACGGACATTACATTTTTTGGACACGATTATTTACCTCCATGTGGATATGTTGAGAAATTTATGAGCATCGAGTAAAAGAAATTTTCTTCTGAAATGAATGCTCAGGTCCTGCTTAAGTTGTAGATAGATAATTGTGTACAACACATTCAGCATTTACTCTACAGGTTCATAAATGTAGCGTTATGAACATTACAACTTTGTCCACTTTTTAAAGTCCCAATATTCATATTTTAACACAGTTCGTATCTCAGGCAAGGCTAATATTAGTGTTTTTTGGGTTCATTCTTAACCATGAACCACTTTGAAACAAATGCTGAAGTGTTGCTGAATATGGAATAATGAGAGTCAAAGATTGTGTGTTTTTACAAAATTTATCAAAAAAATTGCCCAAAAATGGGTTTTTAAGAAAAGAATGCCTAAATGCATTTCAATTGTATCAAAATACCACTCAAATGAAAGAATTTGACAAGTTCTAGTATTTGATACTAAATTTGTCCCTGTAGCTCATATATTTTTCAAATTATGCAGATTTAGGATTTTTTTAGGAAACTGTAGGAGGAGTTCGTAATGCAAGATTTTGCAACAGACCGACCAACCGCCCGACCGCCCGACCGCCCGACCGGGGGTATAATTATTATATTAAGAGGTCGCTTAAAGGGGGGAAAACGCGAGAGATTCTTCAATTTTCTGATTAACGAACCATTGGATGAATGAACTTTCAAAATGATAAACCTTATTCTATTTTTGGAATAACAAACCTTTGTAATAACACCACAAATGTTCTCATTAAAAACCTATTTTCCTTTTTGGATTAACAAACCTCTAAATATAGGGACTTTGTGTACTTTTGGAAAACAAACATTTGGAAGAACAAAAGATTAAGTTCCTAGCATAAAATTTACTTAAGAACTAAACTACCAGTACTGACTTACTATCATTGAACTTTTTGCATCTAATTTCCAATATGTGATTTCATCACCCACAAAAAAAAAGAGATGAGTAAATGCATACAAAAGATTCTCATAATTCTTTTGAAGAAGAAGAATTGTTATATTAGTGAATGTGGAGAACAATAGTTATAGGCTTTTCTCCAAGTACACCCTTTAAAGCCCAATAATTTGGAATTTGTGAGTCTTTGCAAAATAGTCATGTATGTTGCATTACTATTATATCAGGATGCGACAAATTTCAAAGTTCCTTCCTGTGGTTAGAAATGTTATATTCCACAGCTCCTGTGGTTTCCATCTACAAATGTTGTACAATGTACATGCATAGCTTGTCAACCTTTTGGAAGACCTGAACGTAGATGCTGTCATTGTGTGAGTGTGAGTGTGAGTGTGTGTGTGTGTGTGTGTATGTATGTGTGTGGTGTGTGACTTGATTGATTTGTTTTTGTTTTTGTTTTTGAATTGTATTATGTATTGTCTTTTTCATGGTATGCTCAGAATGGGTTTAATTCATGTATAATTTGAATGAAATCAATTAAGATCAAGGGGAAAAAAAGTGGTGCAGCAAGTGAAAATGTGTATCACTGCCTTATTAGAGGACAAGTCCACTTTCTTATACATGTGGATGGAGTGAATGCAGCAATATTAGTAGAACACATCAGTGAGAATTTGAGGAAAATCGGACAATCCGTTCAAAAGTTATGAATTTTTGAAGTTCCTGCTCAGAAACGGCTGGATGAGAAGACTACTATAGCTTGTGATGTCACATGCGTACAACGATATAAGGAAAATAAGAAGAGAATTTCACAAAACTTTTCTTAAAATTAAAGTGCATGTTTCTTCGACTTGTTACCGATGTATGTTAAGGGTAATATTATTCCCCTTGCCTTCTGAAAGAGAGAAGTCGAGTGTTCTTTTGTTATGCAAGAAAAGTGAAAATATGTTGAATTTTCCTTGTACTTTCTTTATAACGTTGTACACATGTGACATCACAAGCTATAGTAGTCTTCTCATCCAGCTATAGTAGTCTTCTCATCCAGCCGTGAGTGAGCAGAAACGTCAAAAATTCATAACTTTTGAACAGATTGTCTGATTTTCCTCAAACTCGACTGATGTGTTCTACTAATATTGCTGCATTCACTCAATCCACATGTCTATGAAGGTGAACTTGTCCTTTAATGCTCAACATAAATTTGTACTCTGCAATTTAATCTGCATGGTAATGATAATGAGATGCTCTTTTACTTTTGATCCTCGCAAAATGGCGAGACATTTTAGTACACGTGTATCTCCTCCAGTGAGCAGAGCATAAACAACACAGGAAAACCTCTACACTGTAGGTGACACAGCAGTAACTGGTACTTGCTTGAAATGATCTGAAATATTGGCATTCCTGTATAATGGGAGCATGTTATCATGTAGGGAAGATATTTACCAACGTTTTCACAAGAATGCTGGGTCACACTCAGAAAAGATTCTTTGTGAAGTGATATTGAAATTCATAATAGGGTAATTTTGGTTACAGGACAATGGCTAGGATCCAGTGCAATGCATTTCTGTTGGGTCAAGGGAATATAAAAGCAACTTATGAGGTCAGTTTCTGCTGGATATCTTTTTGTATGAATAACACATCAAGGTTGTTGGCCTATTTTTGATGGCTGATAAAGAAAACTGGTCAAATGTATATTGTTATACATAGCGACTGTTACTTGCAGAGGAGAGTTTCTTATATCAGTAATCTGCATGGGTGCATGTTTTACAAACTCAATTTGGAAATAATTGTTATTTGGTTAACCACACACAACATGGAATAATTGTCCAATTTGGTTTACAACACACATCTCCTTAGTGTGAATACCAGGGTGAAAGAACACATGAAATAGATGTTCTTCAAATCTTATTTGAAAATGATCCATGATTTAGGATTGATTTCATGACTTGTCTTACATGACTGCAAGAAAAGCAGTGAATGCTTGTAAAGAAAGAATCACAGGAACAATGGCTTTAAAGGACAAGTTCAACTTTACACATGTGGATTGGGTGAATGCAGCAATATTAGTGGAACACATCAGTGAAAATTCGAGGAAAATCACAAAATATGTTAAAAAGTTATTAATTCTTAAAGTTTCAGTGCAGTCACTGCTGGATGAGATGACTACTACCGTTTATGATGTCCAATGCGCAGGCCTCGAAATAGGATTTTGGAGGGGCAAGGCCATTTAGAAAAGGGCACTTTTTCCAAGAGGCCAGGGCACTTAGGTCAGTCAGAGGGGCACCAAGGCCACATTGGAAAGGGCATGTTGGGTGTTTATGAAAAAAGAAAGAAGAAAAAAACCGAGAAAAACAAACAAACACACACACACACACACACACACACACACACACAAAGTGCAACACACAACAAAAACCTCTTCCCTACAGCTGTAACACATTCCCGATTTCCGCGTTTCTATCAGGTGAAACGACATTTTTTTTAAACAGGAATGAAACAACAGTAGGTATTGATTGAAACTCGACACCCTTTCAGGCCAGCCAGGCGAGGCTGCCGTGTAACTTCAAAGCACATTCCGACAGCTGGCTGGCAAAACCACATGACAAAGGAATTTGCGCGCGCGTGTGAATTGCTGGATGGAGGGCCTGGGAGCATGGGTGATTACTAGTAGTCTGTGAGCTATCAAAAGCAGACCTTTTGAACTGCAAACGTCATGATACTATTTTGTCTTCCTTTTGGCCTCAAAGAAAAACATCAAAAAGACGAGTTGAGTATCACGAGTTTGTACATCGCCATGCAAAAAGATTACTACACTCATGTCATGACACGAAATGAATAAATATTCCAAGACAAAAACAAAGCAGCCTCGGGTATCTATAGACGGTGACGTCGAGACACCATGCATTCACCATGCACGTTGGGGAGCAACGAGTTGGAGTTGGCAGGGAGGGGTGATCCAGGAGTTTGTGAGAACTTCCCGATACTCAGTGACAACACGATTGTGACAATCTCAAAACAAAGCTGAAGATTCTTGTGGTCTCATGCCCAGCAAATCTGCGTGCTAGTTCTCAATTCGAAGGAAGTTTATCTCTGATCTGTTGAGTTATTTTTGCTGAATAATAGGGGCTTATCACGCCTGAAGTTCAAATGGAAGGTTGCCAAAAATTTCATATTCACAAAGCTTCAGAATTTTCTGACACATTGCCTACTATATTCATTTGAAATGGCAAATTTAGAGGGTACAAATCAATGTGGATGATGATCATCCACATCTGATGATTATCCACATATTTGCATCCTCAAAATTTGACATTTCAAATGCATTAAAAATCTTCCGGTAATTTATTCTAGGCTGTCGATGCAGCAGTAAAGACATCAGAAATTTCAAATGAACTTGAATATTACTCAGGATAAAGACAAAAAAAAAAATCTGCACAAAAAAAAATACAATTCTTTCATTGTCACTGGTTGTCAAATTTGTGTTTTCACGAAAAATTTGACACTCTACTAACACCTCAAAATCGCAGGAGAGTGATAAGAAATAAAGAATCATTACGTTTGTAATCCTGGGTCTTCGCCCTGGGGCTTTGACTTGAGCTATATCTTTACTCAGTAATTAAACATTCTTTCCCTGTTCATCTCCAACACCCCAGACAGTTCATGACCTCCAAGAATGCGCCAGTCCGCGCGGTTTCTTCTGTTGATTGGTCTCTCTCTCTCCACCCCTCCCCATTCCCCAGAGCAGTCTGGCACCTTGGCATCGCGTGGGATTTTTCTTTTTTCTTGGTGAAGTTGGTGTTCACTCTTTACTACTCTATCTGAATATGCGCTGCCTAGCTAGTAACTCTATGGCCGCTGCGCTGCGGAGGCAGTCGGGACGGTAAAAGCCGGTCGGGCGTACATGTACGTACATGTCGTCTCCTAACTCGGAAAGATACTTTGAGTTTGAATCAGATATATTGGGACGCGAGTGAACTGAAGGTGTGATATTTGAGATCAGGAAAGTTGTTCAAGCTTAAAGTGTAGACTTTGAGAAAGGGCATATTATACGTCATAAATAATAACTTACATTCCCTGTAAAAGGGCACCACGGCCCCAAGAAAAAGGGCACATTTTTTTTGGCCGTAACTTTGATCAAAAAACAAAGGGCATTGCGGCCAACAAGAGGGGCACCGACGGCCATGGCCGTCGGTGGCCGTTGGTTAATTCGAGGCCTGAATGCGGATAATGATATGAGGACTGATATCAAGAGAATTTCACAAATTTTTTGAATGAAGTACACATTCCCATGACTTGTCACTGGCATATGTTATGGGTAATATTACCCCCCTACCTTCTGATAGAGGCAAGTAAAGTGTTATTTCATTATGCAAGAAAAGTGAAAATATGTTGACTTTTCTTTATATCATTCTACACATGTGACATCGCAAGCTGTAGTGACCAGTCTTTTCATCCAGTGATAGTGGCATTGAAACTTCATAACTTTCGGACAGATTGTCCAATTTCCCTCAAACTTTCGCAAGGGGGGGGGGGGCAGCCCTGGATCTACAATGAACAAACTTGGAACTACAGTCATCAATGTACAAACTCATGGTATTAACTTTGCTTTATCACTTCTGGTTCTAGAGAAAATGATTTGTAAATATTCCTTAATGTTGGTGGGGGGGGGGGGGATTGGGGCCCCTTGGGAGCCCCCCAAGGGGAGCATGGTGCCCAGTTGAACAGTTGCTACCTGCCAAGTTTGGTGAACATTCATCTAGGGGTTTTCAAGAAGAATATGAACATGTATAATTTAAGTCCCCATTTGGACCCATCCCACCCCTCTCTCCTGGGTCCAAAGGGGTGGGGGCACCCTTGAGTCTGCCACAAACAAACTTGAAACAAACAGTCATCAATATATTGACTCATTGTATCAATTTGGCTAAATCGCTTCTGGTTCTAGAGAAAATCTTTAAAGATTCCTTATGGGGGGGGGGGTGCATTGCCCCCCCCCCCCCCCCCCCCCCCCCCCCCCCCCCCAGGTAGGGCATGGTGCCCATTTGAAGGAATTAAGATTCTATCCCCCTAGGGATGCTACCTGTTAAGTTTGGTGAAAATTCACTGTAGGCATGGTGCCCATTTGAATAATTGAGATCCTGTCTTCCTAGGGATAATACCTGCCAAGTTTGGCGAAAATAGGTTATGGGGTTCTCAAGAAGAAGATGAAAATGTAAAAAATTTACGCACGATGGACAACAGACGACACACGACGCACGCCGGACGCCGGACGAAGAGCTCACCTGAGCAGAAGGCTCAGGTGAGCTAAAAATGCAGATATCAGCCTTTTAATAACTTAAAGGGAACACAAACCCAAAGAGCAATGTGGATTGAGTAAAAGCAGTAACATTAGTAGAACACATCAGTGAAAGTTTGAGGAAAATCGGACAATCGATGCAAAAGTTATGAATTTTCAAAGTTTTAGTGTTGGAACCACTGGATGAGGAGACTACTAGAGGTTATGACGTATGAGAGGACCACAATATAAAGAAAATTTAAAAGGAATTCCACAAAAATTCACTTTTCTAGCAAAATGAAAGAGTTCTTGACTAACCGCTTTCAGAAAGTAGGGGGAATAAGTGCTACCCCTAACATATGTCAGTATCAAGTGATGGAATGTGTAATTTTCATGAAAAATGAATTTTCATTGAATTCCCTTTTTATTTTCTTTATATTGTAGTCCACTCATACGTCATAACCTCTAGTAGTCTCCTTACCCAGCAGTTGCAACACCAAAACTTTAAAAATTCATAACTTTTGCATCGATTGCCCGATTTCCCTCAAATTTTTACTGATGTGTTCTACTAATATTACTGCTTTCACTCAATCCATATTGCTCTTTGGGTTTACTTTCCCTTTAAGTACTAAACAAAGAATGCAAAATTTATTTTGTCTATTCCATCTAGTAAAATACATGACCAGGATACTCATATACTGTTTTCAAGTTTGAAAGTATTACATGTGGCCCTGCATCACAAAACCACCAAAAATGTTGCCACACATGAATTTCAACCTGTAGTGACAGACTCTGACACTGCAGACTCAAAGTTTTAAAACAAGACAAACACCAAGTGACATTTCATCTGCTTATCACAATTTGTGAGTATAGAGGCTTTTTTATGGAAGTTCATTGACCTTTTGACCTTAGACCTGGTCAGACTTCAACAATACTTGATCTTCACTAGCATCTATAGGTGACAGACCTGTGGTGTGAGCTTGGTGGCCATGGCTCAAAGCTGTGGAAAGTTATTGAGAGTACACCACAGTAATGTATATATACAGTGCTTATCAGGTAAAGTTCATTGACCTATTGACCTCAGACTTTGTCAGACTTCACCCATATTTAAACTTGACCAGCATTTTAGGTTATGTACCTGTGGTGTCAGTTTGGTGGTCACAGCTCAAAGCCACGGAATATTACTGAGAGTATACAAAATTGTTGACGACGACGCCACCGCTGACAACAACGACAACAATGGAAAACTGATGCCATGTTATGTTCTGCTACACAGGCGAGACAATGACTTGTACCTCAATGCTAATCAGTGGCGTATCGTGGGTCAAGACATGGGGGGGGGCACCTCGTGGAAAAGTAATTTTTGAGGGTGCGTATGCTTGTGTGTGCATGCATGTGTATGAGTGTGTGCACGTGTGCGCGTGCGCTTTCAGTCTGCAAACTTAATGGGGACTACAATACATAAGAGAATGTGACACATTCCACAGCGCAGTCATTGATCAACATTGTAAGTTTTCCTTACATGGATAATGGAATGACAGTGTGAAACGACAAATTAATGGCAGCAACATCAGGAGAATTGCATAACAATTAAATGCGAGCGAGCGGAGCAAGCGAGCTTGAAAATGTTGACATTTTACAGTCCCAAAACTGCCGTTTGTAGCTATATTTTTCGCTTTGGAAATTAAGCGGGGCGCACTGGGCGCAACTGCTGGCACTGAAACTGGCAGCAACATACGGAGAATGGCATAACGATTAAATGCAAGCGAGCGAAGCGAGCGAGCTCGAAAATTTTGACATTTTACAGTCCCAAAACTGCCGTTTGTAGCTATATTTTTTTGCTTTGGAAAGTAAGGGGGGAGGGGCACACCGGGTGCAACTGCTGGCAGCTACTGGCAGCAACATCAGGGAATGGCATAACGATTCAATGCGAGCGAGCTTGAACATGTTGATTTTTTTACAGTCCAAAAACTGCCGTTTGTAGCTATATTTTTTCACTTTGGAAATAAAGGGGGGGGGGGGGGGGGGGGAGGGATGCACCGGGCGCAACTGCTGGCAATTACTGGCAGCTACATCAGCAGAATGGCATAGCGATTAAATGCGAGCGAGCTTGAAATATTGACATTTTACAGTCCCAAAACTGTCGTTTGCAGCTACATTTTTTCGCTTTGAAAATTTAAGGGGGGAGGGGCGCACTGGGTGCAACTGCTGGCAATTACTGGCAGCAACATCAGGAGAATGGCATAACGATTAAATGCGAGCGAGCTTGAAAATTTTGACATTTTACAGTTCAAAAACTGCCGTTTGTAGCTATATTTTTCGATTTGGAAAGTAAGGGGGGGGGGGGGGACGCCCGGTGCGCCCCCCTTGATCCGCCACTAGTAGTCAAGGGTATCAGTTTATGTTCATGATTGGGGCAGGTATGACTAGCGAGGGGGTATCGAAGTGACCAAGCGGGGGAAGGATGTCCAAAATCTGCACTTTAGAGCATCCCCTAATTGTTTGTGTTTGTGTGTGTGTGTGTTTTATACTATGGAAAAGTTAGGAAATACCCCAGGTCACGTCTTATAATTGGCAATGCAAGGCATTTTAATATAGAGTAGTATGTAAGGCAACACTGCAAAATCAATGATCTAGCTTTGATATAACGAGCGTATGGTACAAAGGTGTACATTCTACATCACATTGCGCAACATTGCTGTGACTCTTTTTGCCGTTCGGATGTTCTGAGTACACTGCGCACATCCTGCTTATATTCAGAATGCCAACCAGGAATCACGCTGAATCACAATCTTTTGTCGTCTCTGGGCTTTTTAATGTTTCACACTATATACCTCTTTAATTATGGTTAAAAGAAATCTTAGAAAAATATCTTATTTCTTGATCAGCCTTTCATGTCGTTTTCAAAAGCAGTTCACTAACCCTTGAGTTACCATTTTTTTTTTTACCAACGGATTGGAGGGCACGTGCCCCCCCATGCCCCCCTGTAGTTACGCCACTGATGCTAATGGACTCTCCTAATCCTATCCAGATAATGGAAAGCAAGTATTCCCTCTGAAAAATGTTTAATGAGAAGAGAGGCCTTGAAGTTCAAGGTCTCTTCAAGCATTTAATATCACCCGATGGTGCTCTGTGCAGTGAATGCAACAACAACAAAAAAAAGGATATTTCACTCTGCAGCAATTTTTACACTCATTAAAATCATTCTATTCATGACTAATACCAATTTTCAATGCAATAGCATCATCCTTTCAAAAGTTATTGCAGTCAAAAATAAAGAGTGTATTATGGGAACTGAAAATTGATCTGTAAGACAAACTCAATCACACAGACAGTAAAAAATAAGATTAAAGAAAACCTTGAAAAACTGGCAAAAATGGCAATATCCCAATTCCATCTATGATCCCAAACTATATAATTAAAAAGAGTAATTGCTCTTCAAAAATCTACAAAACTAAAAATTGAACAGGTTGACCCTTTTTACCTATTTTGATTCCTCACATAAGATATGACTTTTTATTGGTTTTGTGATGCATAGTCACATACACTATATGCACATACATGTATTTCCCCAACAACTGGAGTTGTCTTAGTCTTTCACATACACATTGTATTCACCATAGACAAAATTAAATCCTGACAATATACCAAGTCCTTGCTTTTGAAAATCTCAGTGGAGTAGAGAAGAATTAATGAATCATATGTGACAATGCTAGAAGTGACATATAAAGTGATGAGTCTTGTTAGGGACAGGAAACCAAAGCTACATTTTCCTTGCATAAACTCAAGTTAATTTCCAAACCACAAACAGAACACAGCAGGGCCACTTCAATCAGCAATCGACATGTAGCACTGGCAGGAAGAACGGAAGTCTAGACACAGTTAATGTTGGATGTTTACAGGACATGATACGCCTGTGGAGTCCTAAATTTGTGTTTCAGGATGACTCACAAAATCCATTCAAGTCTAGGTCATTCCACAGGAAGCTACAAAGTACATATTGTAAATCATGGGGCAAATCCACAGACAGACACTACTTTTACACCTGTAGCTTGCAAAGAGATCCCATCTAGTGTTAAGTAAGTGGTGACTCAGAGCAATAAAATGAATTGATTGACTCCACTGTGGGAGCACAAACAAGGTTACCAAATTTGGAGGACAGAGTGAGAGTTGCATGCTGGGAGAGACTGATCCTCAGTCTGGCCTGAATTTGTTCTCCCTCTCTGCAGAGAAACTTTCATTCTTGACTCCCACACAACAGACAGAGAGCAAAGGGGAAAAAGTGCATCAGTGGCAAACACTCTCAATGAATGAGTCATATAACATACAGCAGGGAGGTGACCTCCCTGCATACACACAAGAGAATTCACTCGAACAAAACTGCATTTGCAAATGTAGTACCTGCACCTCAAGTTTTGGTGTGGGTACTGCAAAAAACAAAGAAAAGAATATACAGTATGTATGCATATACACATGCATATGTGGATGTGCATGTAAACTTTACAGGACTGGTGAATTGAAGTGTGACATACAGTAGTTTTGAAATATGAATTATCCCATGGAAAATAAACCCAACACTTTAGATATTTCTTGGTTCTTGATAACCTATGAAATTTTGAACAATTCCTAAAACAATCAATGCATTCCAATAGTAGTTTATGTTGTTGCGCCTCATGTCCATAGTAACAACCATTATGCAAGGTTTTTAGAAGTCTCCTTTGAGTCTCTGAAGCCTAAAGATTTGTTTCTTATCATACATTGCATTTTGTCAAATGTATTCATTTCCCCCTAGAAATATTGCTTTTGTTTAGTTTTGTGGATAATTTCTGATGGTTGTCAGGGGCGGATCCAGGAATTCTGTAAAGGGGGGGGGGGGTGACTAATATTTCTGGTGCCACTTCCGGGTTTCATTTCTTTTTTTTTCTTTTCTTTTCATTTCTTTTATTTTTAATGAAAAATACAGGGGGGGTGCGCCGGTTGCGCCCCCCTCTTGATCCGCCACTGGTTGTCATATCCCTGTAATCCATAATACATGAGGGCTGGAGGTGGGATACCATATAAAAAGTAGCAACAGTTTCTCCAGAATTTCATGTTTGATGTTTCACTTTGCACATTTACGATACACCTCCATTAGATGATGGTTGGTGGAAAAAAAAATGCAGATGCAGTTACAGTAATTAAAGGTGGCATTGCTCATCAAAAATTCTGAAGTAATGGACATTACTGGGAACACCAAAAACAATGTCACTGATTTCAGTATCAAGCATCATTGCCAAATTACTGTTGTTTGGGATACTTTTTGTGTGTGTTGTAATTATGCACAGAGTTCTTATGAAGAGATAGGGTTCAATTCTCTATCCTATCTGTATGGCCTTAATCCAACCCCATGGAGTAACAATGGAAATATGACATTTTCAAACTCATGTGCTTAAATCTCTCCAGGCTTGTGTTGAATGAGTCCCTCCCTTCCCCCCCCCCCCCCCCCCCCCCCCCAGAAAAAAAAAAAAGTATAAATTTCTTCCCATAGCTTCAAATGCAATAGAAGAGTGGTTTTGTAGATTTCAAAATAGAATAATCCAAATCCTTACAAATAACCTTGACAGTCAAGGTGGAACCCTTGGTTGCAGAGCATAGCTGAGATTCTGACTACTAGTGAATGGCTGAGTGAGATATCCTGACAGCCAGTATGACACAAACTAGACCATGGCCATATATGCAGCAGGGAGGCAGGGTGGGGAAATATATGGTGATTGACTATCAGGTCAGCATCAAACACATGGGCCCAAATTCATGAAGGTGGTTTAAATCTAAACCAAGGCTTATGTAAATTTTGTCTGCGTAAATATGATTGACAGATTGCGTATGCCAACAGATGTCCAGTAACAAATGCGCCTTGATACGCGCATGTCAAAGGTACGCCTATTTCACGCTTATTTCAGACCATGGTCTAAATTTGTACTATGGTCTATTAAAGTTAAAACTACCTTCATGAATTTGGGCCATATTGGTTGTGATTCCATGAAGGAACACAGCTCAGAGCTTAGTTCCCCATCGGTTGCAATTTCTGGTCGCAAGTCGAGTCAGTGTAGAAGACGTGTCAAGTCAGTTTATGAAGTATTGAGTCTGTCCGATATGCGTCAGATTTATGTTGTGTGGCTATCAGGCATGTCCAGCTGACTTTCTATGACAGTCTGTTGAATTCAATTCAATTCATTTATTTCATTCTTTTTTATTCCAGCAAAACATAACACAGAACAAATCAGGAATTATAACATAGGCATGTATTCGACTTTACATGATAGATAATGATGTCCAATGATGACAAACAGTCATTTGACAGGTTAAGCTGAGTCTGGGTCCTAGGGCTATTCTGGCATTGGTATCCTCTTTAGTGAGCCTTGGTTCAAGTCTCTTAGAGCTTGTTGGTTCAGATTTCATCAGAACTCATCGAAATGATGGTATTATTTAATTTGGGGGCTCATATGAACTTCCAATGGTCAGCGGAAGGGGGGCATTGTATGCATCGTAAATGTAAATCCGAGGTGACTATAGTAATGCAATTTACTGCAATGACTGCCATCACAGGGGAGCATCAGGTAAGCCTTTTAAAATGTCAATCTTGACACATTGTTCAAAGCGGTTAGACACATCTTAGGCAATTTCATGTATAAGAATGATATAATACTGTATTTAATCAGAGTGGAGAATGGCACTATAGAAATTGTATGTATGTATTATTATCATTATTATACAAGCACATTAATAGCTTTTATTGAAAGAAAACAGCTGCCTAAGGTACTTTTCCACAATGAGGTTAAAAATGATCCCTTCAGACAAGGACAAGGTAAACTAAGTACATTTTCAATGTCAATGAGGCCGAGAAAAATATAATTTCATAAATATCATCATTATTAATCACAACATCAATATTGGAATCATAAAGGGAATATCTTGTCTGAATCTTGTACAATTTACAAACACCTTTAACATGTGATTACCCACAGATCCTACTAGTCCAGTCAATCTAGCGCTTTTTAGGGGGTAACCCACCACTAATTGCAACAGTAGGAATTTCACTGCAATGCAAGTCGTTGAGGCCTCCTGAACACCATACTAAAAGTCCCCAAAAATCCAGTGGGGCAAAATAGTGAAATTTGCATAATATGCAAATTAGCACATGTAATGAGAGAAAACTGACAGATCTCAGCCTCCCGTTATCCAATTTTAAAGATTTAAATGTATAAACTTACATTTTGTAGGTCAATGAACACGATGGATGCCTTTTCGAATTGGTTATACAAAAGTAATTTACATAAAATGCAAATTAGCGGTAACTGTAAGAGTACATTCATAACAACAGTACTCACGTTGGCATAATGCACGTTTTGCATACAGGGACGCGGGGTTGAGGGGATAACTTTGGGCGCCTCCAAAGGGGCCGCTTTAAATGTGCACCCCTTTTTTATCGTAAAGCAATGTCTCCTGTATAGATAACATTGCATTTCTTAGAAACTAAAGTACCCTTGCTATAAGGCATGATCAAATTTTGACAGCATGTACGTTTGGAACATATATATTCGCATTATATGATATTATATGTTTTCTATATTGCCAAGAGGATAAAGGGCATTTTTGGGGCACACGCCACAGGGTCGCAATTCAATAAGTACCCTCTTCATTGTGTAGATCTTGTAAAGCAAATCTTCTTCTATCATTTTCATGACTTTTCATTTATATAAGAGTTTATTTGCTGTATTGCCGGACCTACTTTTAAAATCATTCACGCTAGAACAACTGTATTTGCGTTGCTAATATCCGTATTTTGTAATAAAGGGCGTGAGTGTAGGTGTAAATTTAGACACCTCCCAGAGATTACATTTGAATGTTCACCTTTTTGACAATGTAGTTATTGTAGAGCAATGTTTCCTCTATTAATTAGTTGCATTTTTTGGATACAAAAGTGCCTTTGCTATACGGCACGATGGAATTTCGAAAACATGTACATTTGGGACATATATTCGCGTTATATGATATTATATGTTTTCTATATTGCCGTAAGGGTGGAGTATTTTTTGGCACATCCCACAGGGTTGCTGTTTAATGCGCACCCTCTTCACTGTATAGATCTTGTAAAGTTAAGTCTCTTCTATCATTTCAATTACTTGTCATTGATGAAAACTGTTTTTGCTGTATTGCCGGGACTACTGTTACAACCATTCACGCCAGAACAATGGTATTTGCGTTGCTAATATCCGTATTTTGTAATAAAGGGCGTGAGTGTAGGTGTAAATTTAGACAACTCCCAGAGATTACATTTGAATGTACACCTTTTTGACAATATAGTTATTGTAGAGCAATGTCTCCTCTGTTAATTAGTTGTTTTTCTTTGAAACAAAAGTGACTTTGCTATACGGCATGATGGAATTTTGAAAACATGTACGTTTGGAACATATATATATTTGCGTTATATGTCATTATATGTTTTCTATATTGCTGTGAGGGTGAAATATTTTTTGGCACATCCCACAGGGTTGCCATTTAATGTGCATCCTGTTCACTGTATAGATCTTGTAAAGTTAAGCCTCTTCTATCATTTCCATGACTTTTCATTGATAAAAAGTGTATTTGCTGTATTTAAAACCATCCACGCTAGAACAACGGTGTTTGCGTTGCTAATATGTGTGTTTTGTCTTCAGGGGCGTGAGCGTAGGTGTAACTCTGGACCATTCCCAAGGGATTCTCTTTTAATGTTCACCCTTTTGACAATATGGATATTGTAGAGCAATGTCTCCTCTATTAACTACAGTGTATTTTTTAGAAAAAAAGTGCCATTGATGTACGGCACGATTGAAGTTTGAAAACATGTACGTTCGGAACATATAGTATATTCGCGTTAATGATATTCGATGTTTTCTATATTGCCATCAGGGTGGTGTACTTTGGGGCACATCCCACAGGATTGGCATTAATGTGCATCCTCTCACTGAATAGATATTGTGAAGCAATGCTTCTTCTATCATTTCCACGACATTCACTGATATAAAAGTGTGTAGCTGTATTGCCGAACTACTTCTAGAACCATGCACGAAAGAACGTGGGTATTTGCGTTCATAGTATCCGTGTGTTGTAATTATGGGGCTTGAGCGGAGGTGTAATTTTGGACACTTACCAAGGGAATGCTTTTGAATGTTCACCCTTTTGACAATGTAGTTAATGTAGAGCATTTTTACCCACGCCGATGAAAATCGGCAGGGGGTTATGTAAAGGGTTCCGTATGTTTGTTTGTTTGTTTGTTTGTTTGTTTGTTTGTTTGTTTGTTTGTTTGTTTGTTTGCTTGTTTGTTTGTTTGTGTACAAGATAACAAGAGAACGGGTAAACGGATTTGCACGAAATGTTCAGGGGATGTTTGGATAATGGCAGGAAAGAATCGATTAGATTTTGGTGATAATCGGTTGACCCTTGCAAATTCTGTGTGACCTTGAAGTTTTGACCCCATGATATATTGACCACTCCGAAAATTTCCCGTTTCTCACTTTGCGATTTTCTGCTACCATACGAACACATAAACTCCCAAACGATCCGACTTCGCTGCTCAAATGTTCGTAAGAATTCCGAAATTTACGTTTAGGCCTGTTTGAGGGACTATGTCCTTCTAGATTTATGAAAGTTCGTTCTCCGTCGTCACAAACTGGCCCGTATTTTGATGGTTTTTCAAAATTAACATTGATTGTTTTTTTCGTTGGAGGAGCATTTGCTCGGTCGCAGTCACACTGCACGATATGCGCGCTCAATGTCAATGCGTGTGCAAGGCCGCTGACAATGCATCGCGCTCTACACTGTTGGTGCAAAATTGCATCGGGGACGTTGCGGCGCTCGTTAGTGACCGAATGCTGGTGCAGTAGACATTGCATTCAACCCTTGCATTGAATAATTCCCGTAGACACTAATCATAGGGGAAATTGCCTGGGGGGTACGTAAATTTTGTTTTTCTTTTGCGCTTTTGTGGATACCATCAAAGATCGTACACTCATACGACCTTTGATATCATCACACTCTCGGCTTGCTATAATCAAAATATCCCGCAAGAAAACGGCGTATTTCTCGATTTTTAGCGCTTTTTCGGCGACTCGTCGCGTAGACAATGCTCTTAAAACTGGACTTAATTCGCGTGCGCTTGGAAAAGTTCCGATTCTGCACTTTTGACGGTGGAATTTGGGATATTCGATGGATTTTTGGAGGAGACTAAAGGACTTTCCTATTGTGAATGAGTGTTACCGTATGTGAAATGATGTGACTTTGCGTGTGATGTGACTGTAGAACCAAAGATCGTACACCTCAGTGTACGATCTTTGGTAGAACTCACTGGCTGGTGATAAAGCACACTGGCAATTAAGTGACCGAATTCTGGTAGATGACCGAATGCACATTATGTTTACCCCGACTTTGTACTTCAGGCGTGGGTCTGCCGCCTTTGACGGCCCCTCTCTAGTTTCTTCTTGTAATTATATTGCATTTCTTGAAACAAAAGGGCAATTGCTGTACAACTGTAACGACTATGTGAAGGCATGGAAAATTGGAACATATTCGTGCTATATGGTAGTGCATGTTTCCTATATTGCCCTGGAGGTTGGATGACTTTGAACACATCCCACTCAGTTGCCTTTGAATGTGCGCCCCTTTGACTAAATGAATATTGTAAAGCAGTGTCTCTACCATTTAAAAATCATGAAAAGTAAAGCGTCTTTATTTACCACCCGGCAAAACAACTTTCTACATGCATGTACAACTGAGTTTGCTTTGGCATATAGTGCATGTTTTGTTGACCTGTTTTGGGACCACGATGGTCAGGGTAGGGGTGATCTGGGCACTTCCCAAGGGCTTGCCTTTGAATGTCCACCTTTTTGACAAAATAGATCTTGTAAAGCAACGTCTCCTATATTACCTTAATTGCATTTTACGAAAATAAAAGCGTATGTGCTAGACAGGCGGAAGAACTTTTCAGAGGCATGTACCAATGGAACATTTTCGTGGTTGTATATACTGCATGTTTTTCATTGCCTTTAGGATGCATGGGGTTACTTTGAGCACCTCCCACAAGGTGGTCTCTGCAAGTGAACCCTTTGGACTGTATAGATATTGCAGATACACTAGTCTGGGTGCCAAAGCCACATTTTGGGCCTAACCTTGTTTCACCGTCCACCCAATGTTTTTTGATGGTTTTACCCTATTTCGGGGGTGCTGAATCCGAATCTGGATGATGCAACTCTTGCATCCTTGAGGATTTTGAGATATTCAAGACGGCCGCCAAAATGGCCGCCGAAACCGGAAATTCCCATGTATTTCCTTCTAAAAGGTGAGAAATTGAAAACAATTGATGGTCTTACCTTATTTCGAGGGTGCTGAATCCAAATCTAAATGATGCAACTCTTGCATTCTTGAGGATTTTGAGATATTCAAGATGGCCGCCAAAATGGCCGCCAAGACCGGAAATTCCCACGTATTTCCTTCTAAAAGGTGAGTAAGTGAAAGTTATTGATTCATCTACCATATTTCAAGGGTGCTGAATTCGATTCTGGATGATGCAACTCTTGCATCCTTGAAGATTTTGAGATATTCGAGATGGCCGCCAAAATGACCGCCGAAATGGCCGCCAATTAAAACTAGAAATTCTGATGTATTTCCTTCCAATTGATGAGAAATTGAAAACAATTGATGATTTTACCCTGTTTTGAGGGTGCTGAATCCGAATCTGGATGATGCAACTCTTGCATCCTTGAGGGTTTTGAGATATTCAAGATGGCCGCCAAACTGACCGCCCAATCCGGAAATTCCCATGTATTTCCTTCTAAATGGTGAGTAAGTGAAAGCTATTGATTCATTTACCCTATTTCAAGGGTGCTGAATTCGATTCTGGATGATGCAACTCTTGCATCCTTGAGGGTTTCGAGATATTCAAGATGGCCGCCAAGATTGCCGCCAAGATGGCCGCCAAAATGGCCGCCGATTAAAACTAGAAATTCTGATGAATTTCCTTCTAAATGATGAGAAATTGAAAACAATTGATGGTTTTACCCTGTTTGGAGGGTGCGGAATCTGAATCTGGATGATGCAACTCTTGATCCTTGAGGGTTTTGAGATATTCAAGATGGCCACCAAAATGGCCGCCCAAACCGGAAATTCCTATGTATTTCCTTCTAAGTGGTGAGAAATTGAAAACAATTGATGGTTCACCCTGTTTGGAGGGTGCTGAATCCGAATCTGGATGATGCAACTCCTGCATCCTTGAAGATTTTGAGATATTCAAGATGGCCGCCAAAACGGCCGCCAAAATCGGAAATTCCCACGTATTTCATTCTCAATGGTTCAAAATTGAGAACAATTGATGGTTTTATCCTATTCCAAAATGGCCGCCAAAATCGGAAATTTCCACGTATTTCAATTTTAATAGTTCGAAATTGAGAACAATTTTTTTGATGATTCTACCCTATTTCGATCACTGTGCTGAATGCGAATCTGGACGATGCAACCATTGCATCATTGAGAGTTTGGAGATATTCAAGATAGCCGCCAAAATGCTCGCCATGAAAAATTGATAACAATTGTTGGTTTTACCCTATTTCAGGTTTTCCTCAATGGCAAAATCTAAACCCAACTATACTCTGCTGATACACGAACGCATATTGTAGTTCTTTTATCCCAGTTTGAACTTGCTTTACAGTGAAACCAGCTCTACCGGATGTCTTGGAGTTGGAACGATACAGCTGTGTGCCAGCAATGAATCCTGCAAGACTACAGATGCGGTTGAATATTTTGAAAGATTACACTTTCATCTACATATCATGGATATGTTTTGAACACTAACAATCAGTGGACAAGACGTGCCCATCTCGATCATATTGTGATAGTGATGTAGAGAAGTTTACTGAGATTCCCAACATTACCTGTCTTAATCTATGAACAGTTCTAATCGTTTCATCCATGAACACTCACATTGGTTTATATTGGTTTATATTGGTGGTCTTGATGACATTGTTGTAGACACGAGTTGGACATTTTTATAGTTATGCTTCATATTTTTCTTCAATATGATGTAATATTATATATATATATATAATTTATGTACTGTATATATATGTACTGTATATATATATATATATATATATATATATATATATATATATATGGGGCGAGAAATCTCGCATCTACAAAATGTCACATGTTCAGGAGAGAAAAACAAAAATTAAAACTAAAAGCAAACAAACATGGCAGCCAAAGCACTATAACAAATGAGAGAACCTTTCCTTTGACATGCCATGGTAGCTTCATTTTTGGGGTAAGACAGCTAAGGTTTGGACAGGACATCATTAACTGATTATCTGACTGTTTATTAAAAAAAAATCATTTTCACCAAAATTTCAGATACAGGGTCTTGTCGCCCAAGAGACAATATCACATACACACACGAGGGGATGGAAAAATCACAGTGAACGCGCGGTAAAAAACAACAACAACAACAACAACAAACAAACAAACGACAACATGTAAGGTAATAGTTGATAGTCCAGTACTTACGAATATCATAATCACGCAGAGTGCTTTTGAAATTGCCCTGATACATTGATATCTACTGTAGTGGTCATGGATGCAACCATTTTTAGTGACGTAATCAGATTATGCCACAAGTTTCATAAGAGTACGCAGCGAGACTCATAATAATACAAGACAAATTTCAACACCAAATGCCAGCAGGCCATAATATGATATTACTCTTATAGCCAAAAAAGATTAGCTTCACATCAGTCTGTGGAGCCCTTATTGGCTACCACAGGCATTACTTTATATCAATTGTGCATAAAGTTTTTGTTTTTTTTCATTACGTGTTAAAGTTCCGTTTGAGACATATCGGAATATCTCAGTATTACAATACCATTGTGACAATCATTTTGGATGCCATTAGTTGTTGGCTGATTTGACAAATTTGCTCAACCGAGTAGAATTCAAGAATACGGATTATTGCTTTTCACCTTGGGTTTAATCCCTCGCTTCAAGTTATGGCGTAATATTTCACAATTTATGGGAAAATATTATGGAATTTCCGTTTATACAGGACATTGTAAATATCTCAAAACCTTCAGCACCCTCGAAATGGGGTAAGACCATCAATTTATTTTCAAATTTTCACCATTTAGAAAAAAAAAATATTAATATTAGGATTTCAATTTCTGCTAATTATTTTGGCGGTCATCTTGGACATCTCAAAACCCTAAAGAATGCAAAAATTGCAACAACAAAATGTCGAGGGTGCTGAATAGGGTCTAAAAAATTCCAATATTAACAGTTATTTTGGCGGTCATCTTGGAATTCTCAAAACCCTCCAAAACACAAGAGTTGCATTAACCAGGTTCGGATTCAGCACCCTCAAAATAGGGTAAAACCACCAATTGTTTTCAATTTTACACCATTACACCATCTTTAACATCAGGGGCTCAAAATAATTAAGGATGCAAGAGCTGTATCCTGCAGCTTCAAATTCAGCAAACTCAAAATAGGGTAAGACCATCAATTGTTTTCAACTTTACACCATTTAGAAGGAAAAAGGGGGTCTCATTGTGAGTTTCCCTTTCTGGTGGTCATTTTGGTGGCCATCTTTATTATCTCAAAACCCTTCAGAATACAAGAGTTTTATCAAGATTCTGAGCCAGCACCCTCGAACTAGGGTAAAACCAGCAATAGTTTTCAATTTCTCACCATTTAGAAGGAAATACATGAGAATTTTCGGTTTTGGCGGCCATTTTGGTGGCCATCTTGAATATCTCAGAACCCTTAACGATGCAAGAGTTGCATCATCCAGATTCGGATTTAGCACCGTTGAAATAGCGTAGAACTATCTTTTTTTTCAAATTACTCACCATTAAGAAGGAAATACAAGGGAATTTCCGGTCTTGGCGGCCATTTTGGCGGCCATCTTGAATATCCCAAAATCCTCAAGGAGAGTTGTACCATCCAGATTTGGATTCAGCACCCTCGAAATAGGGTAAAACCATCAATTGTTTTCAATTTCTCACCATTTAGAAGGAAATACATGGGAATTTCCGGTCTTGGCGGCCATTTTGGCGGCCATCTTAAATATCTCAAAATCCTCAAGGATGCAAGAGTTGCATCATCCAGATTTGGATTCAGCACACTCGAAATAGGGTAAAACCATCATTTGTTTTCAATTTCTCACCATTTAGAAGGAATTACATGAGAATTTCCGGTCTTGGCGGCCATTTTGGCGGCCATCTTGAATATCTCAAAATCCTCAACGATGCAAGAGTTGCACTATACAGATTTGGATTCAGCACCCTTGAAATAGGGTAAAATCATCAATTGTTTTCAATTTCTCACCATTTAGAAGGAAATATATGGGAATTTCCGGTTTTGGCGGCCATTTTGGCGGCCATCTTGAATATCTCAAAACCCTCAAGGATGCAATAGTTGCATCATCCAGATTCGGATTCAGCACCCCCGAAATAGGGTAAAACCATCAAAAAACATTGGGTGGACGGTAAAACAAGGTTCAGCCTTTGGCACCCAGACTAAGATCAATGTTGTTATTTTATCTTTACCCCGGCAATTTTTATAGAAAAAAAAAATTGTCTTGATATGGCAGGATTCAATTCAATACAATTCAATTCCATTTTAATTTCATTTTTCGACAAGAACATAATAGACATCACTTTTTTTTTTGCAACAGAAAATGAGGTGCGTAAAACTATGTACGATGAAAAGAATACGTACAATGATTGTAGCACCTTATGATAATTATACATAGTCATAAAACTCAAGTGATAGTCATAAGACTCAAGGAACTACCTTTTTTTGAGACATGCACTTTTGGAACGACTGTAATTGCGTTGGTATTTGCGTTATAAGGGTCATGTATAGAGGCAATTAATGTGGGCACTTCCCATATAGTAGGCTCCCTTCAAATGATCACCACTTTTGTCAGTGTAAGTCAAAACTGCAGAGCAATATATCTTCTGTTAACCCCAATGAATTTCATTAAATAAAAGTTTCTTTGCTAGAGGACCAGAAGGACTGTTTAAAGGCATGTACCCATAGAACATAATTACGTATTTGCATTGGTACATGATTATTGCATGTCTTAAACTGCCTTTGGGTGGGGTAATTTTGGGCACCCTCCACGTGGTTGCCTTTGTATGTGAACCATTTTTACCTTATAGATATTGTAGAACAATAATTCTTTCTATAACTTCCACTGAATTTTAATTGAAAGGAAACGAAAAGAACGTTATAGAGGGCGGGGGGATTTCGCTTCAAACAGCTGTATTCACGTGCGTATAATTATGTTTTGTACCGGGCTGTGAGGGCATAGGGATAAATTCGGGTACCTCCCTGCGAGTCGCTTTGACTGTGCACCACTTTTTAAAGATATACACATTGTAGAAAAATGTCTCCGCTGTCAATGCCAATTAAATTTCATGGAAATAAAAGAATCTTTGCTAGACGGCCAAAGGACTTTAAAAACAAAATCCTGTACGCTAGAACAACGGAAATCGCGTTGGTTGATGCATGTTTTGTAAATGGTCGTGGGGATAATATGATCGACAGGGATAACTTTGGACACTACCCACAGGGTTTTGTTTGACTGTGCCATATTCAATATCTCAAAACCCTCAAGGATGCAAGAGCTGAATCATCAAGATTCGAATAAACCACCCTCCAAATAGAGTTCATTCATTACAAAATTGGATAAGTTATAGATGTTGACACTTGTTTAATTTCGTATTTTGATTCTATGTAATTAATGGATAAGCTATCATTATCTGTCTGATAACAAACTCTAATTTGCATATAAATATAATTCATGCTAGGTTACTAATGCTGTAAAGTTTGTTTTTGGTGAAGAGAAACTGAAATATCATATTTGAACACTCTTGATATGCTCATATCGGGCACTTTGATGCATTTGAATTTTCTGTTGGCTCGATACCCTTTGCATATTATGCAAATGAGGCCCAGATTATGTACATGGAAATGTTTGCATCGCTCTAACTGACATTGCAAACATAGGTTTCAACACTTTCGGTGTTCCAATCTGAAACCTAGAAGCATAGTTTTCCTGGAAACACTGTATTTTTATCATTATGGGAGCTAATTTGCATTTTATGCAAATGAGGCCCAGATAATGTACATGGAAATGTTTGCAACGCACTAACTGACATTGCAGACATAGGTTTCAACTCCTGCGGTTTTCCAATCTGAAACCTAGAAGCATGGTTTTCATGGAAAAACTGTATTTTTATCATTATGGGAGCTAATTTGCATATTATGCAAATGAGGCCCAGATTGTGTACATGGAAATGTTTGCATCGCACTAACTGACATTGTAAACATAGCTTTCAACACTTTCGGTGTTCCAATCTGAAACCTAGAAGTATAGTTTTCTTGGAAACACTGTATTTTTATCATTATGGGAGCTAATTTGCATATTATGCAAATGAGGCCCAGATAATGTACATGGAAATGTTTGCATCGCACTAAATGACATTGTAAACATAGGTTCCAACACTTGCGGTTTTTCAATCTGAAACCTAGAAGTATAGTTTTCATGGAAACACTGTATTTTTATCATTATGGGAGCTAATTTGCATATTATGCATATGAGGCCCAGATAATGTACATGGAAATGTTTGCATCGCACTAACTGACATTGTAAACATAGGTTCCAACACTTGCGGTTTTTCAATCTGAAACCTAGAAGTATAGTTTTCATGGAAACACTGTATTTTCATCATTATGGGAGCTAATTTGCACTATTATGCAAATGAGGCCCAGATAATGTACATGGAAATGTCTGCATCGCACTAACTGACATTGTAAACATAGGTTTCAACACTTTCGGTATTCCAATCTGAAACCTAGAAGCCTAGTTTTCATGGAAACACTGTATTTTTATAATTATGGGAGCTAATTTGCATATTATGCAAATTTAGCCACTTCGCCCCACTAGATTTCTTAGGACTTTTAGTATGGTGTTTCGGAGCCCATAACAAGTTGCACTGCAGTGGAATTCCTACTGTTGCAATTAGTGGTGGGTGAAACCCTATTTTTACTGGACTATACAGACTGGTTTACTATCATCAAATTTTGATCTTTATAAAGAAAGGATGTTTTTTTGCGAAATGCCCAACAGAGCAGCATCTAATGTGTACATACAAATAGGTAGAATAACTTGTTACTACGTCTTCAGACAACAACCTATCTGTAGATTTCAGTGCATACAAATCTGTAGAATACATTGGTAATCTGGCTTACTGGAAGATACAAGAGATGGAACGAAGAGGAATGAAAGTCTCATGATTTCTAAAACTTTTTAAAGTAGCCTCTTATAGCTTTCTCAAGAGTAAGTTTGAGGAAAAATAATAAATTGATAAGGGATGTGGAGTGACAAATTTTCCATCTCAAGAAGGGGGGATTCTGCTACATTAGCCCATGAAATGAGTTAAACATAGTATTTTGGTTATCTCATAAAAATGCTGCAAATATGAAGTTTATGTGTGACATATATTGGTGATATGATGAGATATACAAAAGAACAAACAAATAACAACTGAAGAACAAAGGTGTGGACAACAAAATTCCAAAAATGAATTTGCTGATGGAATTCCAAAAATGAATTTACTGATCCCCCTTCAATTACAACCTTACTAATGACCAACATAATTTGTCTCATCATATTTGATTTGACTTACTGATGATTTCAAGGCATGTCATTTCTTCAAGAATATATTCAACTACTGATCTTTTATAACATAATTATGATGTATATTTTCAAATGCAGTCAGCTTTTTTTTTTCACTTTCACTGTTCTACATTGGACTTGTGTAAAATTTAAGTCAATTTAGAATAGTCTTTGAGTAAATAAAAATGATTTGAAACACAATAATTGGTCCTTGATCAAAGAACACAACAAAAGTGCGACAAAAGATCACAACGTCAAACCCCAAATCTGCATACTGAGAGCTCTGTTACATCATGTGCCTCACATAAGGTTTTACTGAATTTTATGATAAGCTGATGGGAAATTGGAAGATGAGATTGGACACTTTGTTTACAATACTAAAGGTTTTGTGACGAAAGTGTTTGATCTCATGGCAACATTATCTGGTTAGTTAAAAAGGGATCTTTTAATGCAAACAGTCAACTTGAATATGTTGTGTTGACATTTTAATAGTAGAGGTCAAATTACGAATCTGGCATTTCTTCTAACAATTTACCAATGATAGTTCCTCTTGTGGATCAGGGGGGTGTTTCATGAAGGAACTTGTCGGATAAAATATCTGACAAGTCAATTATATCCGACAAGTTTTGAGAAATTCTTTAGTCTGATTGGCTGATTTCTCTGAACTTGTCAGATATAATTGACTTGCCGGACATTTTATCCGACAAGTTCCTGCATGAAATGCCCCCCAGGTCTACGTTTTGGAAAAACTAAATATTTTCTGTATGAAAAAAAGACAACAGAAGTGTGGACAGTCTTCACTGCTGACCATACATTGCCACTGTGTGCATGCATGAATGATGATGACAAATTCCACTGGAGGACTGGTCCACAGTCTAAATCTTATGCTAGCAACTTATCTAGCGATAAGCAAGTTCATGTACACTGTTGTGGAACACTACCGTACCTGTATGAACCCAATGCTGGTCCCCCCGCCCACACCCCCAACAAGTAGGCCATGAAGAAGCTCAGGGACAGGTTGACAACAAGCCGGCGAGATTCGGAAATAACAATATTGGTAATTATCAACTAGATAGTTCACTCCAATTATTACAGAAAGCAGATCAAGGTTGGATTATTCAGTTTACAATAAACCTTGAAAGTGGAAAGTCTGTGAAAGCGAAAGGGCACAGATGCTGATGATTAAACTCTCAAATATCGATGTGTATAACAGCCACACACGTGGTGTCTTCAGAATCCTGCCGCATGTGTGTAGTCGAATACATGGTCTGAGGTGGCCTGATGCAGCCATACGTTTGTGACTGGACTGTATCTATACACAGAAAATTGAGACACTGGATATCACTGTACAGATATAATCAATGTACACCACAAACCATTCCACAAAGAGGCAAAAGTAACCTCATTTCTCATACCTTCTTGACAACTTATTTTCCTACCATGTTTTTCACTCCATTATCACCATCTTGGTTTTTGTTAAAAGGGCAAGATGGATTTAAAATCAAAAGCAAAGTTATGATTGATTAGGGAACTTGCAAATGACTAGAATCAATTGCAACGCTACAACGAAGTCTTGATACAGTCACATCAGATCCTTTGACTGTAGCTAGCTAGCTGCATAAACACCACAAAAACGTGTATGTGTGACCCTGATCATAACAAAGTGCATACATTATATCTGATAACCTAGTCACGTACATTCAGTAGCACTTGCAGTGTTGTGGCATGTGCCTGTAATCCAGCTACTTTGGAGGCAGGGGTGGTGATATGGCTCAGTTGGTAGTGCATCTGTCTGAAGATCCAAGGATACCGGGTTTGATCCCCGAGTTTCACTGAGCAATGTTGTGTGTAAGCATTCTGTCCCCTCTAGTAAGAGGCAAAACACTCTGTCCCTCAGATAGGACATTAAATGGAGGTCCCGTGTGTAAGTTACCCAAAACTCACACTCATAGAAAAATCCCACTTCATTCATTCATCGCAAAGAGCAGGGTGCCAACCTGGTGAAGTGGTCTCCTTACCCACCCTCACAAGAAAACAAGCAAATGATGCCGACCCCTCATGATTCACCCAAGGTGACTGGTAATAGTCAGCAAACAGTAAAAACCAGGAACATTGTGCCATATATTAGAAAAGGAAATAACACTTGCAACAATGCTGTAAGCAGAAGGGCCATCCCAGTGAGTTTGCATCAGCTAATTCCTCAAAATCAAAATTTTTCGAGTGGCATCACCTTTTGGAAAGGTGGGCAGACCGGCACTATCTTTGGTGCCTTTGCTGCACCCAACAACACACCTCTTCTCTATTTTGAGATATACACTCATATCCAAACGAAAACAAAAATTCCTTGCACCGTAAAGTACACAGTTTACGGCGAGATAATCGCAGTTCACTCCCCTTGCTACATGACAGGTCACCTGACAAGGCATGGGACTGGTCCCTACTTTTTCAAGGGGAAGGACAGACTACCTAATATATGAGCGACCTATGAAATTTTAAAGAAGTTTAACGAAGAGCACAGATCTTCTCAATAAAAGGTATACAAGCAATATTGACACAGTATTTTGATATTGTCATGCAATATCGGCCTAAATGACTTGCCCTTTAACACCTACACACACATATACCAGTTATCATTCAAGGTTACAGGAAACGAGAGCATACGGACTGATGGGAAAAGGTCAATATAGAAATCATGTCTGTACAAAACTTACATTTCTTGTGTCATGGAATCTGAGTAGGTGAAAGTGCTTAATGCATTGCCCCACATACACGAACGAATGCACATAAACATTCACACAAACACAACACAATCTGATAACTGTCATTTTTTTTCTTTTTCAGTCTACCAATGGAGCCTGATTCATCATATTCTTCACTTGTAATAAAATGTATTTGACCTCTTTTACAATAATTTGATGATTAAAAAAGAAAAGACCTAGGCAATGTTTCTTCATTATTTCCAACCACGTTAAGAGTAAAAAAGGTACAATTTTCAAATTCTTAGTAAAGATTCAGTGTCGTCGCATCACACATATATTTTACCTGTTCTAATGTGACATCTCCAGCAATGGTTGTAGCATGAGAAGTCACAGAGGGCTTCCTGGGTTTTCTTGGTTTAGGCTTCTCCTTGGGCTTGGTGAGATTCAGGGCTATCCTCCCTGCCTCTGTCAGGGTGTATGTCTGGTTTGGCTGGATGGAGATGGAAGCATCCTGTAACCATGACAACGCTCCACTTGTAGACCCTGGGTGAGTTCATAAACCAAATGGTATTAAAAGGTTGCATTCAAATCAGATCACTGGTGCTCAGAACAAATGCTAGCTACTTCTATCCTTACAACCAAATACTTCGGAAGTTCTGAGCCCCTCACTCTTACCAGAAGATACAATATGTCATTCTATTAGAAACTTGTGGTAAATTTTCATAATGGCATGCCACTTGTCTTGGTTCTTGTTTGTGCATTGGACTGTTTTGGGCATCAATCCCATAGTTTTCACCAATATCAGTGAAGAAATATATGAGTTCAGTCTTTTTAACAGCTTTGCTAAAACAAGAGACCCGGGGGTCACGCACTCACCTGAGTATCGCAAGTTCACCTTCCATGCATTCTTGCAGACTCTTACCTGAGAACATTGGAAACTTATGGTGGAGGTAGATTTGAGAGTGGGGGCATGGTGTCCATTTACATAATACATCACACTGGTAAAAAATACTTACCAAGTACACTGTGCTTTATAGAATGTTGGATTATGCAGCTTGGGGAAAAAAACAAACAAACTGAAGCCCTATCACTTTTGATTAGAACTAGAGAAAATATTATTGAATATTCATTGGCCCCCAAGGAAAGCATGGTGGCCATTCAAACACTTTGAAATCTTTATCCCCATGGGCATGCTACTTTATTGCCAAGTTTGGTGAAAATTCATTATGTTGTTTTAGGCAAGAAGATGAAAAATCTAGGCCCGCATTTTGGACCCTCCCCCCCCCCCCCCCATCCCATCCCGCTTCCTTGGGTCCGAAGGGGGGGGGTTAGGGCACCCTTGATTTTCCCATGAACAAACTTGAAACAACAGTCATCAATATACTGACTCATTGTATCAACTTAGCTCAATCACTTCTGGTTCCAGAGAAAATCTGTAAAGATTCCTTACAAGGGGGGGGGGGGGAGTGGACCCCTGGGGGCCCCAGGTGGGGCATGGTGCCCATTTGATGGAATTGAGATTCTATCCCCCTAGGGATGCTACCTGCCAAGTTTGGTGAAAAATTTGCGGTAGGGTTTTCAAGAAAAAGATGAAAATTTACAATTTCGGTCCAAATTTAGACCCCCTGGGCCCCCCCCCCCCCCCCCCCCCCCCAGGTCGGGCATGGTGCCCATTTGATGGAATTGAGATTCTATCCCCCTAGGGATGCTACCTGCCAAGTTTTGTGAAAATTTGCGATAGGGGTTTCAAGAAAAAGATGAAAATTTACAATTTCGGTCCAAATTTAGGCCCCCTGGAGCACCCCACGTGAGGCATGGTGCCCATTTGATAAGAATGAGATTCTTTCCCCCCTAGGGATGCTACCTGCCAACTTTGGTGAAAATTCATAATGGCATTTTCAAGAAAAGATGAAAATGTACAATTTGGGCCCCATTAGGACCCCTCCCCTGGGTCCCAAGGGCGGCACCCCTGATTCCGCCATGAACAAACATGAAACTACAGTCATCAATGTACTAATTCATAGTATTAATTTAGCTCTATCACTTCTGGTTCTAGAGAAGAAGATTTTTTAAGATTCCTTAATTTTGGGGGGTTTGGGCCCCTCTGAGGGCCCCCAGGTGGGGTATGGTGCTCACTTGAACAAATTGAGATCCTATCCCCCTAGGGATGCTACCTGCCAAGTTTGGTGAAAATCAGTTAAGTGGTTCTCAAGAAGAAGATGAAAAGGTAAAAAGTTTACGCACGACGGACAACGCACGCCGGACAAAGAGCGATCGCATTAGCTCACTTAACGGCTCAGGTGAGCTAAAAAAGGGGGAAAAAACAGTCACAAAGAGTGTGGCCAGTACAGTAAGCAAGCTAAATATGACCTTTGACCCTATAAAAGATGGGACACTGAGGGCAGCACTACCAAATACAACAGGTGTCTAGATTTGACCATCATACACCTGAGTACGAAATTTCAACAATATCCATTACAATACATCACCTGTATGGCGGACACAAGACACCCATCAAAATACTGTAAAAGCAGTTATTTTCATGAGGGCTTAATTCTCAAGAATTTTGAGAATCACTGTTGGGCCGCAAACTTACCAACACACAAAAATATCGCCCTAAAATAGCAAAAAAATCTGTGACCTCCTCATTCATGGAAATATTTGAATGCAAAATAACAGCTTTTGAGGACATCGTCTTTGACCTCATATAAGGTGGAAAACTGGGGGCAGCATTACCAGAAACAATAGCGGTCTAAATTACACTGCGGTGCAGGTAAATATGAATTTTTAAAAATCAATCAAAAAAGTTTGGAGAGTAGAGCATACACAAGAAATATAAGATGGTGGCAGCCTTGAACCCAATAAAAGGCTGAACATTGGAGGCAGTACAAGCAAAGCAAGTACAAGTCAATTTGATGACACACTCTGTACACTGTACACAACTTGAAGGGAATCAGTACTTTGAGAAATGTGGCCAAGTAGAGTGCAGACAATAAGACCCTACAAATTCAACCATTTTGCATAATGAAGGAACAAGAGGGGTAATAACCACCAAAGGTTACATGCAGCTAGATTTCTAATACACCTTCATATCAAATTTCAATCAAATCTGTCAAGAAATGCAGCCATAGGCTAAATGTCACCATGATGCAACTCCATGACACTTTTGAAGAAAATCGATCGAGATATGTGCATGGTAGAGCACACTCAAGAAATGGTGGCTGCCACTGACACTGTAAAGGTGAAACATTGAGGGCAGCATTACCAAATATTATAGGGGTACAGATTTGACTATGATAAACTTCTGTACAAAACTTCAACAAAATCCTTCAAGAAATGTGACTATTAGGGCACAAACATACACACCCTCAGAAATCAATTTTTTGTGCATGAAGATGGAACAAGCGAGGATGCTAACACCAACAGTTATTGGCAACTAGATTTTTAAATGATACACCTCCATACTGAACTTGAATAAAATCTGTCCAGAAATATGGCCAGCTTTGGGCACACAAATGTGACTCAGAAGTAGCAACGAAACACACAGTGCTAAATCTAAAACTGCTCCTAAGTATCGAATGGTTTGAGCATGAAAACAAAAATCCCTGAATGACATTCCTGATTAACTGACTTGAAAAACAGTCTAGTTCTATCTCTCCTATGTTTGTACCTTTCTGATTGATTGCTTTTTTGGTATTGGTCTCGGCTATGTGTAATCTAAAACAGACCTTTGTCTGACTTCATGCATAACACATTTATACTGTTCATGAGAAGTCCCTTGTTCTATTCATTTTAATCACACATCCTTTCCCTCTCTTCAAACTTTTAGCTCTCCTCCTCCTTCTTCCTCCTCTGTCTTCTCTTATTTCTTTTCCTTTATTCTTTCACTAACTACTGTCCCCTTCCTTCATAATTCTTTCTTTTCTTTCTGTGCTTCAGAGTTCTTTTTGTCCATCCAACTTTTCCTGCAAGTAGCATCTGTGGCATGATAATCCTTAGCTCAAGTCTGTAGCTAAATGTTCTCATATAAAAATGAGGATACAAAATGAAAAGGATACATTATGCTATACTGCAATATAACAGTACTATTCTTACTTGCATGTTACTGTGTTTATGAGCAATATTTCCTTGGACAGGGTTGCAAAAGATCTTAAGCTTGTATCTCTATATGTGACCTGTTCACCGCCCAGCTCAAAACCGAAAAAGAAGGCCATATAATGAAATTCCACTTTTCTACATATGTAGTTTACAAAAGTATAAGCTTCTATGTTTCAAAATGATATATAACTTATTAATATTGGGCCATCCTAACCCATTCTAAAAGTGACTGAAATAGCAGAGACTTAGGAGGTGGAGCTTCATAGAAAAGGGAGAAAAGAGGATTTTAGTCCAGATGACAAATTTTGGTCCATTACATAGAATCCTAATTTGCAACTTTTTGTGCATTTTCAAAGGGAGGCAAGGGAGATCAGTAGCAACTTGGACTGGAAACTTTCAGAATTATACAGTTGCTAGGCTGCATCCCTTTAAACAACAGACAAGGAAGGCTGGTGTGAGCACATGCATGCCACAACAGCATACGTATTATGCTTGTGCAAATTGAAAGAAAAAGGATGAAGTTCCTACTATCCAATATGGAGCATGATACATCTTTAATGAGGCGCCCAATCTGCCTCATTTCTGTGTCCCGCTTCATAAAACTTGTTATCAGTGACAACTGCCACATTTCTGTGACAAATTTGCTCTTAGCCAATCAGATGCAAGGATTTCAGTAGCTTATATTAACTTTGACAACTTGTCACTGATAACAAGTTTTATGAAACGGGGCCCAGGTCTATTGTAAATGAGTTTTTGCTCTTTATTATAAAAAACCAGCTCATGAGAAGCACTTTGTCACACTGATTCAAATGCTGCTTAGATGTGAAGGATTTTTTTTTTCCTCTTGAATTTGAGACAGAGAGAAGGTTTGGCCCAAGTGGACTGACTCACTGGACTCTACATTAAAGCACTCTCAATGTCATTTTTCTTTTGTCACTACCTGCTGATTTGAGTGGCGCTGATGCTTCAGCTAATGCCGCTAGTGTTGCTAGTACTGATGTTGAACTTGTGTTTCCCTTCAGGCCTAGATCAACTAAAGAAAGGGAGGAGACAACAAATGATATGAAAAAAATATCATGCTGGCATTTACAGTGTCACACTTCCACCATCTTACACAGTATACACAAATACATTAACATGATTGTGATTTAATGCAGAGGTACAGAACTACAAAGTCTCGAAAACAAAAACTGCTCTTTTTTCGAATATCAACAAATGACAGACAATGAAAACTCATTATCTATAGAAAATCTCATGAGTCTTCCAAATGTACTTTTCTTTGTTTACAAGACCTATGCAATGTAAATGCATGCTGACTTGCATTGATTTATAATACCCTTATCATCATCATTTATGTGGCCAAATGAGCATCTAAATACATGCCATGTATTTTATCATATTTTTTCTGCTATTTTTCTTCAGATTACTTAGATAGACGAAACAAATCTTCTAAACCAAGATTCTGTTGATGCCATCATCTGTCAAGCACCGCTAAACTACTGATTAAGAAACTACAACAATGAAATAAACCATTTTAGAGTTAGCTCATTGGCACATTATTGGTACGAACGACCTTTCTTTTTTCTCAGTCAGTTAGGGGCACTTCATTTGTTTTCAGAGCAACATAATGCATAAGCTTTACATAACAATTTATAGGTTACATCAATCCTGTTCAAACAAAGAATGAACTTGCGTAGACCAGATGATCAGAATGCTCCATCAATTAACACTTGGGAAAGCATCCATTTCATTAATTTGCATTAAATGTATTAATAATCTCTTTCTATTGATGTTGTCAAATACCACATTTGCTGTCAGGTGGATGTGCTAGCAAGCAGCATTTTTTTTAAAGGATTACATGAATAATCATTACATCACAGATGCTAATCCAAATGAATTTAAAAACCAATATGCCTGTTGGTACTAAAGACCCTTTTTCTGCTCATGCGCAAAGTGGAACTGTGAACTAGCTTTAACATCTTAGCCTACACTGACCATAACTTGCATGTTTTCACACAATAGCGAGCTTTGGATCTGCAACGCTAATCCTACAACATGGCTGTTAGACAAGAAATGCTGTTGTGCACATGCACAAGACAGCTGTTTCCATTGTCCAACCCAGGAGGAGGTACATCATAAACATTAGAGTCACAGATCTAAAGCTTCTAATGTCGGGAGATGTGCACTTCTTACCACTAATCTTGCCAGAACTTGTGATCTTGGCCTTTGGAGTGATGGCCGTGGTAGTTGTTTTGATGGTGTTTGCTACCGAAGGCGACGCAGTAGTTGATATGGTGACAGTACTCGATGCTGATGCCAGTGACGAAGTTCCTCCATTCTTCAAATGCTGAATCATATTTCAACAAAGAGAAGAAATTGCTGTTATCAATTACAGTGTATGTCACTGAGATATTAAAAACTATACAACATATATAAAACTATAAAACTATATATGGTTGTAAACAGTGATATAAAACATAGGATTCTCGAAATAAGGTAGAGGAGACAATGTTGACTTTGAAACGTGAAGGGATGTGCTTTACTTTGCATTTATCGATGTTGATGATTAATATTTAATGTATTTATAATCTGCTCATTTAGACTTGATATGATATGATCTACAATGTATATTCCACTCTTTAAGCTGTCCCGTTATTTCATTTCTATTTCATAAGAAAAGCCCATTTACATATTAAGTCAATGTAGATATGCTCAGTTCAGTTCAGTTCTGTTCATGCATCTGTTCATGTATCAGTTTATGCATCTTGTTTTGGGTAGTAGTAGGAAAGATATTTATTCACACAGATCCACACTTGCAGTCCAAAACTGAATTGTTGTGGCATACACAAAAATGTTTCAAATATCTTTCTTTTAAATATCCAAATAAAAATCATGAAATGTTCAATACTATAAACTGTTGCCAATCTACACAGTAACATATACAAGGAAGTGTTTGATTAAAGATTTTGTTACCAGTCACACCATAACAACGAAGTGAACAGATCAAACAAGACAATATGTTATAGAATGATGCTCCTTCTTATGAACAAAAATCTTCATGCATTTTGTTTAACAGGAGAGTCAGAAAGTGCATGGTTGCAACATTCCACAGGGCCCGTAATGTTTAACAGTTTAACAAAAACGAAAAAGTTTGTGACAGAGTCATCATGGAACCAGCTGCGTGTATGGCACAGATACATGCACAAAAGAAGGCTTCAATTTGTGACCAGGTAAGAGTGACTATGTTGACCTGTTTCACCAATTTTGAGTCCTCACATAAAATCAGGGCACACAACTTTTTGTTGGTTTTGTGATGCACGTCGACATTTATCTTTCAATGACATAACAAGAGTATATATTTGCATGTCATATAATAAACAGATTTATCTAGGATTGTTGTAAGAGTTTACACTCACTGCTCTCTGCTCTAGCATTCATCAAGGTATACCTATATGAACTCACCACAGTATTTGATAATAAGTTAATGATGACAGAATTGTTGTGCTCCCTTGCAATGTCCAGGCAGAGTTTGTCAAACTGGAAAATGAAAAATGAAAATGCATTTATAAACATATTACTTACACATAAAATATCACTGCAAAAATAATTCATATACAAAATCATTAAATCTAAAAGGGCACAGCAATGAATAAATGGTGCCATGTAATACTGGTAATACTACCCTTTCACATTAAAAAAAAAATAATAATAATAAAAAGACACAGATCTTACTTCCCCAATAAGGGCATTTTGTCCTGCTTTCAAGAAATACCAGTGCCCTGTTGCATAAATGCTGAGATTAAACACAATAATAAGTCATACTTGATTCTGGTTGGCTGATACCTGACTTATGTTTGATTGCATCTGTTTATGCATCAGGGCCATGGTTATTGCATATGACAGGCCTGCACAACAAAAGTAACCAGTGTAGAGAACTGTACGAGCTACATCATGGGATAAATGATTACACATGACTATGATACCAATATCATCACTCCCTAAGCAATACCTGGTAATATAATAATAACTTTTTAAAAGTTTTTTTCTACTAGATAACATCTTGCACCAACAATTGTGCCATGTAAATTCCTACCTAGCAAACTACACTTGCTGCCATATAAAACTAGAAATATCCATTGCCACACAATGGAAGAGTATTGTGTATCTCCAGGCTGTTAATCAATAGGAGTTAACCCTATTTCAACTGGGCTATTTCAGACCAAGTTTTTACTGGGGGAGGGGGCAATTTGACCCCCCCCCCCCCCTTCAGATCTTTGCCGCCGATTGCGCGATTGCCGCAAAATTTTGCCTGAACATAGAGCCGGATGTCAACTAAAAGATTACATGGTCATACAATAAAAAAATGTTGATTTTTATATTTTTAATAAATTAATTATGCAAATTTACGCATGAAATCATATTTTCACCTGTAACTCCATCAAAAAGAATGAAGGATTGCTAAATGTTTGTGTCAGAGTTCCTCAAGACACATCACACAATTTTCTTGTAAAAAAAAAAGCGCAATCAAAATCAGTCTTTTGTTTTTATTGTTTTGTCAATTTCTTATGTATTTTATTGTTCTTTCAACCTTTTGTTTTTCTATTGTTTTTTGGCCATAATTTGTTGCAGGTACTTTTTCAAGCTTATCTACATTAGAATTGATTAATTTCAATGTTCAAAAGTTGAAATAATCTAATTTATATCAATTAAAAAAAAAAAAACACAATTTGCATTGGATTTGCACATGAAATCATGAATTTGAGCTGTTTTCGGGTTGACATGCATATGCAAAACATTGCGTGACTTCAGAACGGTGTACCAGGACGTCGTAAATTTGGTCTCAAAATATGCAGGAGACTTCAATGAAAAAATTCATGAAACGACACGACAAAATCTTTGCGCATTGTGGAATCGTGGCGCGAAATGACCCCCCCCCCCCCACAGTTAAAGGACAAGTTCACCTTCATAAACATAAGGATTGAGAAAATGCAACAATATTAGTAGAACACATCAGTGAAAGTTTGAGGAAAATTGGACAATCGATGCAAAAGTTGTGAATTTTTTTAATTTTTGTGTTGGAACCGCTGGATGAGGAGACTACTACAGCTTGTGAGTCATATGCGTACAACAGTATAAAGAAAATATAAAAGAAAATTCAACATATTTTCACTTTTTTTGCATAATAAAAGAGCAATTGACTTGCCTCTTTCTAAAGGCAGGGGGAATAATATTACCCATAACATTTATCGGTAACAAGTCAGGGGAATGTGTACTTTTTTCAAAAGATGGAATTTTGTGAAATTCTCTTTATATTTTCCTTATATTGTTGTACGCATGTGACATCTAAGTTATTCATACACTGCAGTAGTCTTCTCATCCAGCGGGTACTGCAAAAAAACTTCAAAAATTCATAACTTTTGAACGGATTGTCTGATTTTCCTCAAACTTTCAATGATGTGTTCTACTAATATTGCTACATTCTCTCAATCCTTATGTTTATGAAGGTGAACTTGTCCTTTAAAATAGGGTTAAGTATACTGTATACGCTATAATTTTCGCGTACATAAATTTTCGCGAATTTCCGCTGTCACACATTTTCGCGAGTGGTTAAATTCGCGATTGGGGGACCAGAGAAAATATGAAGTGGCAAAGAAAGTGTGAATTTTCAACTTACTAGCAAATAAGAATGATACTAGTTATACACTGCATGAAAAAAACTTACCAAACTCTGCAAACTAGTAAGTTAGAATTCAACATTTTTGAAGTGGTTAAGTCCATCGCGCTAGATTTCTGACGAGTGGTCCCCTTGCGATAATGGATCGGCTCTCTACAGTATTCGTAAGTAGACGTGGACGTGCGTAAACAAGCTTAGCCAGTATGGTCTGTTCGGTAAGCCGTGACATGGTATACTAGTACTGAAATGTTTGTATCATCAAGGCAAGGGATTCATTTTGGAAGGTAATATTTTCGCGTGTTGTTGATTTCACAAATAGCTCCCGACTCGCGAAATTCGTGAAAATAAAACCCCCGCGAAATATATAGCGTATACAGTATACCATAGTGGACCTGCATACCAACTCCCTCCCCCCCCCCCCCCCTCAAAAACAAAACAGCCATAAAGTGTGGCTAGTAGAGTGTACAAGGTGTGCCAGTCAGCAAACCTACATATTATGACCTTTGAACCTACAAAAGAAGAACATATAGGGCAGCATCACCAAAAATTAACAGGAGTCTAGATTTGACCATCACATGTCCAAGTAAAAAAAAAAGAAGAAATCAACAATGTTTGTCTCAAAAAGCCACCTATATGGCACGTCCATCAAAATATGACCTTTGACCCTATAAAAGACAAAACACAGGGAGCAACTAGTTCACATCTGGGGTCTAATTGCACCATGATGCAGGTCCATTATGTCCATAGAGTTTTGAAGAAAAAAATTCCATCAAGAAATGTGGATCATTGAGCACATACATGGTGGTGGCCTTTGACCCAATAAAGGGATGAACATTAGGGGCAGCACAACAAAACTAGTACAGGTCAAGATTTTGATGATGGTACACCTCTGTACAAAACTTTTAACAAATTCTGTCAAGAAATGTAGCCAATAGAGTGCAGACATGGAGACCTTTACAAAAAATCCTTCATTTCTTGTATAAAACCAGAACACATGAGTGTCCTACCACCAACAGTTACACTTTTAATGACATACCTCCATACTGGATTTGAATAAAATCTATCAAGAAACATGGCCACTGTAGATTAAGATGCTGGTCTCTTTTTTCTTTTCTTTTCTTTTCTTTTAGATTTTACACGCAATTCCTAAAAATTAAATCAAGTTATCATGAATCAATGCAAATACTATGTCGTGCTCATCCTTACCTGATTCACTTTTGATCTACCACAAAACTTGTCTGGCTGGTGCAAATTGCCAGAATACTGAATTGTTTTGTAGTATTTTGAGACCAAGGAGTGTAAAATAATAAAAGTTGGTATACCAACTTTTATTCCAGAAGCGCCCTTTCCTGTTCAGTAGTAGGTGTGTAGAACATGGTGATCAAATTGTGTCCTAGTAGTGGTATTGAATGAATCTCACGCAGAACAAACTGCATGCACTTCAATCTTGTGAGCGGTGAATACCACTGTGGCTCGATGAATTGTAATTGATTTTATTGAATTTTAAACATTCAGTTGCAACCACGATCGGATAAGCTCTTAAACTGTAGCACTTCCAGTGAACCTTTTTCATCAATATTTAGCATTTCCATCATCACCAGCACCCAGTGGTAATCGTGTTATTATGGGGTTCTTTCATATATTAGTTATTCATTAATCTACAGTTTGAAGCAATTAGTCAACATTTCTGCAAGCACATGGGAACTTTGTTTTGGCTTTAATGTTAGAGTGAGAGCAAACTACTCTTTAGATACTTACTTTATTGAGTTTAGTGGCATCAGCACCTTTCCTCAGCAAACACTCCACCACATCTACATGTGCTCTCTCTACTGCCCAATGTAATGGAGTCATTTTTAGCTGTGAAGGCGATACAGACCAAACATTATGTACAAACATGTTTTCTCACTAATTAAAAAAACAAAACAAAGAATCAATTACAAATTTCACCCTATTTAGACACAGGACTCTAAATGTTGGCACATAAACAAAACAAATTGATGAGTCCTACATTCTCAATTGAGTGAAGTAACAATTTGACAGAGAGGAGAGAAATTTCCTCATGGGCTTTCTGTTCCTGTATTCGTTTAGAAACAGAACTTCTGAACAGCCTTTTTTTATCTTTCTTTCTTTTTTCTTTTTTCTTTTTTTTTTTTGGTAAAACACTTGTGAATTTCTCTGTATTCTCTTCAGAAACCAAAACTCCTGAATGACTATTTCTTTCATGCTTTCATTCAAACAGGAACAGGGAAAATATATTTATCCAAATGCAGTGCATCCAAGGTTAAACAAGATGGCATTCAACAACTAGGTAAATTATTTTAAAGAAAACACACCATGGTTTGTACATATCAAAGAGGTCTCACAAGCCCTGGTTTGTCTATCTTTCAGCTCTCATTACTGTTAGGATAAAAATCACTGAAGGCTGCTTCATCAGATTACACTGGCACACCACCCAGACATCCTAACAATACAAATGTATTACACTCTTCAAATTGACATAATACTTCCAAACCATTATAAAGAGGATGAGTAAAAAAAAAAGAAAAAAAAGAAAGAACTTCACTGAAGGGACATGCAATAACACTTTTTCACCTGCTAGGGTTTAATTGCTCATCTCACTCACAGAGCAATTGATCACATAACTGCGACTAGCCCCGACGCGAAGCTCCCACAGTATAACTGTGTACAAGGAGCGCTCCGGGATTAATGATCACACATCTTTTTAATCACTGCTGCAAGAGATAGTGGAATTGTTAATTCTCTAGAGTTGATATAAAGTATGTAACAATAGCAGACATTGCAACAACAAAAAAAGAAAGAAGAAAGTGAAGGCAAAATTAATTGAAATTCATTATTATTTACTCACAGACCAACAAATGTTTTGCCTAGGATTTGGCATAATACGCCATCAAATTTAAGAAATGAGATTCATGGACTTTGAAAGGGCTTATAAAGAAGGCTCCCTACAGGGAAGGACTGCCATACAACATACCATGTCCTGTGCATTGATGTCAGCCCCATGAGACAACAACATCTCAGCCAGGAGAACATGACCTTCTTGACAGGCCATGTGGAGTGGAGTCCTATCAACCTTGGTCCTGGCATCTCGGCTGACTCCTGCACGGAGTAGGACTTCTGCTGTGCTTGCATGGCCATGTTTAGCAGCCCAGTGAAGAGGGGAAGACCCAAGCTGTGCAAAGAGGAAGGCACAATAACAGGAAGTTTTCACATTTGTTTCACTCCATAATGACACAAATTATATTTTCTATGAAGGATGGAATATCAACTGGGTGCTTTATGATCGCCATCAGCATCTAGAGTGTCTATAACAGTGTAGACATCATGAAATCTAATAACACATAATTACATGTAGTTGCTCAGGTCACTGCTTATTGCTTTTATTATTATTATTATCATTATTATTATTGTTGTTGTTGTTGGTGTTATTGTTGCTGTTGTTATTATTATTATGATCTCTTATGTACGGCTAACATGTGACGACATCCTGCTCTTGTGAAAAATAGTAAATACCAACTTTGAAACTCTCCGTTGGACCTTGTGTTGATAGCATAGAGATCTGTAATATGTTAATGATTGAAGTGTTTATCACAACAACACAGACCAACTCTGTGCTTCATGGTGCTTCTGAAGAACAGATAACCACAACATTGTGACACATAGCCACACACTTGACACACTTGACTTCTGATTAATAATGTAGAAAGACTGTGATAAGAATAAAAGAATGGCAGTTCAATCTTCACTTACTTTTAACACATACCGGTACATGCAATCAAAGCTGTGAATAATACCATGGTATGCATTTTAAAGCAGGGCAACAAGAAATACAAAATGAAAGAGATGAAACTGGGAGGCTTTGTTTTATTTCCTTTCACTCAAAACCACCAGGCAAGTGCTCTAATCACTGCTCCTAATCACAGCCACACTAACATTGATTCTTTGAACAGTACGGTATTTACCCAGTCTGTGGTGAAAGGTGCACCATTGGTCATGAGAACTCTGACTTCTTCATCTCGACCTCCTTTAGCTGCCTCAAGGAGTTTCTTGCCCAAGTCAACCAAGGACATAACTTATCAGCTTGGCACAGACCACCTGCAAAATAATCAATATAATTTTGACACTCGGAGCTTAACTTTTTTTTTTGTTTTGTTTAATGATAATTATGTCATACCCTTTTTCGTGCATGACCCAATACTACAAGCTATATCAGTAGCACAAATTCAAATCTAATTCAATGGACAATAATTAAACCTGTACCATGATTAATTTGTGTAGAATGTGTATGTGACTCGTCACATGAGAAGGTGTCATAATTCAGCAGGTTTCTGTTAATATGATATTTATCAGTCCACTGCTTTGATATGATACATAATCCAGTACCAGAAGTGTACATCCAGACCATATTCCAGTATAAAAAACACAATACATGATTGTTTAAAATGCCCAAGTAAATGACATTTCACTTGATCCATTACTCATAAAACTTTGGATATTACTGTTGTGATATGCACCGCGCGGGTTCTTTTTACTTTAATTTCTTTACTCTTCGATCTCAGTTTATCGAGTCATCACGCATATCAAAAACAAAATGGGAGATTTAACTTGTGTATATACATAACATGCCTTGTTGCTTTTATTGCAGCACAAGTTTCCAAAACGACGAGTACATTCCACAACACCGACTAGATACATCCGGGCTGGGAGCTATCTATCCCATGGCTATACAACATCAGAGCTACAAGCTAGCCCATGTCTGACCTCCTCAAACTCCAGGTTCAGACTAGCTCTAACCGCAAATCAGAGCTACAAACTAGCCCATGTCTGAACTCCTCGAACTCCAGGGTTAGATTCTCCCTTCCTCCAAGAAAGCTAACCCGCAACAACTCAAAACAAAAGATACTACAGACAAAGTTCATTCCCACGAAGTTAATCCCCACTACGTACAGACCCAATTACATTCAGGGTATCCATTCAATTGGAAACAATGCAACCCCAACCTGTGCACGTAAAAAATTGTTCATGGCCCCAAGATACAAAAGAGCTGTAGATCCCTCTAAACGCATCTAAGCTACTTAATTCCTCTGGGAACACAACTTTACTGCCTACCCTGACAAATCCAAGAAAACAGTGCAAATCCATGAGTCAACTTCACTAACAATACAGACATCCGTAAAACGGGGTGAATAAGGACAAATTTACAGTTCTTATGATTGTATTTTTTTTTCATGCAGCCAAGAGACTCAATCTTATGTGGGGATTTCATGTCCACCTGAAATACCTTTAATTTGGTATTGTGAAAAAAAAAATATTAGGGGGAAAATCATGTTTTTTGATAAAATGATGCTGTCCATGTTGACCCTAAATTTGGGGTCAACAGGGACAACACTAATTTTGATCCCAAAAAAGCTGTTTGGAGGCATTTTTTTCAATCCATCCAATAGATTGGATTAAAGGAACACCTAGAGACTTTAAAAATGATATACAAACATTTCAGAGCAATCTATTCCATCGTTAAATCAATCTTTAACCAAAATTTGCAACAGCCCAACAAAATGAGCTAACATACAAAAATGTGAACCATCAAGTCAAAGGTTAAGATTGAAAAGTAAGTCAAAACTTTACTAATCCGTTGAATTGCACTCAAATATTAACCCACTTCTTCCTCAAGTGGCAAATCATGATGTGCAATGTTATTCATACACTCTAGATTCAGTGTAACTTGACTCTAATGAAGTTGAGGATATTTTGGGAGTTCTTACAGTAATTATAAGCTGGCACCCGAAGTATGGGCTTGACCCCAACAGATGTGTTAATGGCATTAAAACATGCAGAAGACAGAAAAAAGGGTCATGAAATACAAGTGGAAAAGTCCTAGCTTGTCTTAGGCATAGAAAAAATTTCCAAGAGGGTTGGTACCCAGGGGCGGGGTTCCCAGACCCTTCCTGCTCTCGTTAGGGTTAAGACAGCAAAGTTCACTCTCATCTATGCATACAAAAGTGAAGCCACATATCCCAAGATCTTATTGCTCTCTTGTCAAGAGATTTAGAATAAAAATTCACACTTTTGGAAATAGCTGGACATAACAAACATTTCAGGGTAATTTATGACATTATAATAGTTAATCATACAGAAAGTTTAAAGGGCCAATCAAACAACACCGTGGTGTTCCTATTCACCCCAGTCTAACTGATTTTTTGCCCAAGAGAAATAAAAACGTGCTGTCATGAATTCCTGTTGGAATAATTATTTCAAATTCAAAGGTGTGGTGTAGGACCTAACAGGCTAGGTTCATGCACATTTTCAGTGAATTTCATTCATCAATAGCCACAGGAGCAGAAAAGTTTTGACCGCCCTGATCTTTTTGTGATTTTTTGAAAACTTTTTTTTTTTACCTCCTTTACCCTTTAAGAATTTTTTCACATCAGGTGGACCACTTTCTGCACACTGTTGGATGGTCCTTCCACCCTGTGATAAAAATAAGAAAAAAAGTTCAAGCAAATATAAAACATGCACATTCAAAAAACTTTTCTCGGTTTTGTCCCTATTCACCTCGCCGTCCCTGTTTACCCCGTTTTACGGCACTTGATTAAAAACTATACTATAACTTTGTAATTTCCTGCAGGAAGTTTTATACACTCAAGTCTAATTGCAACCTGAACTCTGCTGCTATTATCCACAAAAATTGTGATTTACTACATTACATTAAATTGAGCTTTGAGCAGTTGCTTGAGCTAGGGGAGCTAGAGCTCATGAACCTGCCTTACGACACCCTTGCCCAAGCTGTGAAACCTAACAGACAAGCAAAAAACAACAACAACAACAACAAAAAACACACACACACATACACACAAAACAAAACATTCTTCTAGCATAGTTATCTTGACATTTGGGTAACTAACAGAAAAAAACAACAATAATATTTTAAAGATTTCACGAAGCCAATCTGGCAATAAAGCTAATTTCACTTTCTCTTCCTTGCAGTTCCAACGCATTGTAAATTTAAAAAACAAGCACTGAGGTTCAACCACTTGTGCAAAAATTTGATGGTGTGCAAAAGCATAGATAGTGTTTACGTTGTAAAGGCAGCGGTTTAATTTTGGAGTGTTATTAGTTATGGTCAAATTATGGGCAGCTTGCTTTCATGGGTTTACTGAATTAACATCAGTTTTCTTTTTGAGGCGAGTGGTCACATACATGTGTAGAACATAAAATGCCACTGACTGTTTACAGCCAAAAGAAACTAATAAAACACTTCCATCACTACATAGTACATATTCTAACCGTTTTAATAGATCCATTTATAGACCTGATAGTCCATGCATACTATATCGTCGCTGGGGCGATAAGACCTCATATCTACAAAATGTCAAATGTTCAGGAGAGCCAAAAAACAGGGCGGCCGAAGCACTGTGGCGAATGGGATAGCCTTTCCTTTGACATGCCGTGGTGGCTTCATTTTTGGAGTAAGACAGTTGGGATTTGGACAGGGCATCACTTAACCCATTATTTGACCATTAATCCAAAAAAACTCATTTTCACCAAAATTGCACTTGCAGATACAAGGTCTTATCACCCCAGCGACGATATATATCATGCTAACTTAATAAAATCGTGAAATCAAATGGTGGTAAACTTATGGTTCCAAAAATTTTCACACATATGTATAGAATTTAGATTTTCATCTGCACTGTAAAATCTATCAATGATAACAATCCACCCCAGTCAAAATTTCCACTGGCCATTTGACTTGAGCAACTGCTCCATCCACCTACCCCGCGCTGCTGCTTTGTACAGTGAGCCTAGCCTACGCAGCGCGCAGTCAGTATGTACGTCGGGCAGCTCCAGGCAAGTGCTTGACATGCCAGTCGTCGAGGCCTCGAGAGGTGCGTACCGTCTTGCTTGTCCATATACTATACCACACACGGATGGCGGCGTAGGGCCGTATATATACAGTAGAGTGTGAACGAAGTCTAACATTACATGTTACCATCGTAATAAACGCAGATTGAAGATTCTCAAACCAGCACACCAAAAACATGACTTTGCTTTGGTGTTTCGAACTCTGATTAATTTATGTATTATGAGTTTGATATGACCCGCGTTTTGTTTACGGAAGTGAGAGGACTGCAGGGAAGACAAAAACCCACAGGAAGCATTTTTGGAACCCTCACTCATTTGCACCGGAAGCAAAAATGTCACAGTACATATGTCGAAGAAAGGTGTTACTTACAGGAAAATGCGACTTTCTATTACACACCTCTTGAAATCATTCGGCTGAGTAGTTTCTACGAAAACTACTCTCAGGGTATCAATTCGTAAATCTCTGTGAATTGATCAAAATCCCTCGAATTTAACATGGAGGCGGAAGTTCTCCTTATGTTTCCGGTACACGGGCTCGGAGCTCCATAGACGCCCTATAAATTTAGACGACATGTATATTATGTCCATTCTTTATCACGTACACGTACAGGCAGCAGTAACGTGAGCAGTGACGTACGTACGCGCGTGAACGCGCACGCCATCACACTATAAACGCACACGCCATTATAAAACAGCTTTAGGACTAGACTTTACTTGGTTGGGCATACAATTACAATGCAAGGTAATATTACTCATTACGGGGGGGGGGGGGGGGGGGGGATAAAATGCTATCCAAACAACAAAATTCAGATCAATCGAAATTTATGCTGACTAAGAAATCAAATTTCCAGTGTACAATAATTATTCATTGCAACGACTTTACACCATCTTCGTGATATCTGTCACGCGTAGGAACGGGCCGTTTAGGCCTATATACTTCGACTGTCATGAAAAGGCTAACTGGTCGCGTCGGTCCAGCAGTGTGGGAAAATGTGATAATGCTTGAGGCGGTTTCACCATTAAATGCCTTGAAATTATGTTACATCATATCAAGGAAGGAAAAAGAAGAACACAATAAATTTTCCCGCCAAATGGGCTGACAACCAAAGAGAAAAAAGTTCTCGCATTCTGTTCTTCCAAATTTTCATGTGAATCGGCTCATCACAAGCAAAAAACAAAACAAAACAAAACAAAACAAAAAACAAAAAGGAAGAAAGAAAGAAAAGAAGAGTCCTCACATTTTTGAGGCTCGAAATTGTCTCGCCAAATTGGCTGACAAGCAAGGAAATAAATAGACAAATAACTAATAGTCTTCGAAATTTGTCACACTGACAAATAAATATTAGGTGATCCGTTTAATTTCTGATCGGGGGCAATTGGCCGTATGTGCATGCAATTTCTGATATATTATTTATAAGAGAACAGAATTCGAACTTGGCGTCTTACGATAAGTTTCAGATTCTGCTCAGGCATACACCACGCCTAAAGGTAGGTCTATAAATATAGACAAAAATCTCGGTACATTGAGCCTGAGTTTCAAACTCAACGATTCAACCACATTCTTTGATAACGTAATTGCAACATCCATATCAACGGCCACGTGACAAAAGCCCAAAGTGCCAGTTATAACACAGGTCTATCGAAAATGGGAGAAATCCATCTAGTGATAAGTGAGCTACTGCTCAATGCATGAATATTTTTATAATGTCCATTTGCGTTTCATTGAAAAAGGACTGACATAATGAAAAACAAAACAAAACAAAACGTGAAATGGTCAAATTTGACAAGGGTATTTATGGCCTAGGCACCTATATGTAATTTCAATCGATTTTGTCACCAGGATGACGTCATCAAATTGTACAATTGTAAAGATAATTTCGATTGAGAATTTAATAGGCTACAACATACTAAAATTTTCTGTACTATTTTGATCAAGGATATTATGTGAGACACGTTCGAACAAATTTGAAGTCCGATGGCGTCTTTATCATAGTTCACATGTTTTTGTCGTTCACGCAGGAATTTTGATAACTTTGAATTATTTTGCAAGATGGACGCTATGGACATAGCTGACATCTACCACTCATCAGCTTTTAGCCTAATGTAACAAATTAGTGGGGGTTGGATCACGGCATCCATATATAAAACGAGCTCTAACGGATCTAAAATAAGCGTTGTTTTTCGCACATGTATATTTGCACTGTATAGCCATAGGACACATCGCCATTGACGAATGGGCTGCATTTCAACTTTGACGGGCCCGTATATAACTCTTAAGTTGGATAGACGTGACTTTTTTTATACTCTCCATTATCACAAAGTAACTCCATGCAAATATATGTATTATTCCAACTTGTACACTTGCGAAACAATTATTGGCGCGGACAGGATATGCACGATACAGAGTTGCACATTAATGTCCGTATATAAATACTGAATATCGAAGCCTAACTTTTGATTTCAGACAAGACATGATACAGAGTGTAGATATCAATCCAAGTATTGAAATAATTATTCCAAACACCCAAAGTGTAAGTCCTAAGCTATACAACGTATCAAAATCTGGAAGAAATTCACCGGAAGGATGAGAGAGCTCATCTAGATTCGCTTGAAGAAAACAGTCATGTCTATTGGCATTTCGAAGGGGGGAAAATGGGCTGCAATCGAGATAACACGTAAAATGGTAGAATTTTACAAGGGTTGACAACTTCAATCGATTTTTTTTTTCACGATGATGTCATGATGGATAATAGGTTTTCCCGGCCAATTTCGCACTTTTGTCAGTCCAATTCGTTATTGCTGCATTCAATTCAGCGTATTATAGATGACACATGTTCGGTATTTCAATTTTATGATCTCTTCATTCAAATTCATTTTGGAGCATTCAAATTACCTTTAATCTCATTCTAATTAACACCTTTTCAATTTGAATTCGTAAAACAAACACCATTTCGTTATTCGCAATTTAAAATAAATATTATGGTCACGTGATTACGTTTATGCTGCGCTCGTTCATTCGAATTCGTTTTGGGGCATCCAATTTAACATCTTTTGCAGTCAATTTAGCACGCATGTTTATGCTTTGGTTCTTTCTTTCTTTTATACAACATATTGTTTTGTAACAGGGGCGGCGCAGCCGTGGGGGCCGTGGGGGCTCGGGCCCCCACACTTTTTGTGCACCATACAAAGGGATACATAAGGTGTCATCACTTTTGGCCCCCACACTTTTTTGAACCCGGAAGTACGTAAGTGGCACTAAAATGAGAGGGGAGAGAATGAGCTGAGGATTTTTTTTTTTTTTTTTGCTTGTTAGCTCATGAAACCCGAAGTGGGCCCCCACACTTTTGAAAACAGTGCGCCGGCCCTGTGTAAGCATCATTACACTTCATATTTTAGTATTTATTTTGGAGATTTTGGCAACAGCTTTTTTTTTTTTCATGTGCTTATTGAGTCTCCCAGCCCGAAAATAGTGCATGTAACATAACACTTATCTGGCCGTTGAGCGCTTTATTTCGAGTGTTTTAGCCAGTTCTAGGAAGTCAAGGTTATGATCATCAAAATAATGTTCCTATAGTCTTTCTCTGTCTTCTTGAAATATACGTCTGTATCTAACTTGTGCTGTCATGACTGTAAGAAGATGAAGTTAATCTGTAGTGTTGGTACTTACATGATTTAATAGGCCTATGTGTATGAAACAAAGGAGAGTCACAGAACAACAAAGACCCCGTTTACACCAACCGAAAGGCCGGCCTTTCTGTTGATGTAAACGCACAAAAGTCGAAATGCGGTACCAAATAGGGTACTAAATTGCGGTGTATACCAAATGGCGGCCCGAGACTACCTCGAGGAGGTAGTCTCGGGCCGGCCTCGGGCCTGCCGGCCTTTCGTTGGTGTAAACGCAAGCGGACCCTATGCGCGTCCTGCCCTCTCAGCTAGCTGTCACAGTAGAAATCTTGCTGACGTCACGCACCGGTTTGGTTTCATCAAAGATCGTACATAGTCCATGGGCCAAGACCGGAAAATGGGTTATTTGTACCACCTGAGGTGGCAAAACCATTTTGGTGTCATTTTGTTTGTTGGACATTATGCTTATCAAGCTATGATAGCATTTCTAAATGAGTAGCTTAGTCATGATAAATGAATTTTTAACAAATTTAGTCTCGTTGTTATATCCCTATACTTCTGAATCACGCTATACATATATTTCCGCGTCATCATTACGTTTTGTTCTTAATATCTTGTTTGATTTGTTCCCCCCCCCCCCCCACCCCGTACGTTCGAAACCGTCGGCGTCTTCTTTTGATCCAGAACGAAAGAAATTGCAGCCGTTGCTCTGTGTAACATTTTGCCCGCTAAATATAAAATGACATGTGTGAACACAATAGACATTATCATTTTGTCCGCGTCAATCACGTTTTGTTCTTATCTTCTTTTTCTTTTATATAAATTTTGGTGAACGAGCGCAGCGAGCGAGCCGAAAATTTTTGTATTTTAACCTACAAAACATGGAATTCTTGTCATTTTTTTTGGTTATTCAATCTTACAATTCTAATCAAGATTAGATATAGTGACGGCCTTATAGATAACGGTTTATATCAACAAACTGAGGACTTTAAAAATACTCTAAGCTAGTACGCGCGAGTGAGCCGAAATTTGTATATTTCTGCGTCATCACGTTTTGTTCTTAACTTTTTTTTGATAAATTTTGGCGAGCGAGCGTAGCGAGCGAGCCGAAAAATTTTGTATTTCACCTTACAAAGCATGGAATTCTTGTAATTTCTTCAAATCAAGATAAATAGTGACGGCCTTATAGATAACGATTTATACCAACAAACTGGGGACTTGAAAAAAAATACTCTAAATTAGTACGAGCGAGTGAGCCGAAATATGTATATTTCCGCGTTATCATTACGTTTTGTTCTTATCTTGTTTGATTTGGGTTTTTTGCGCCCCCCCCCCCCCCCGCTTCAGAACGAAAGAAATTGTAGTCGCTGCTCCGTTTAACATTTTTCCTGCAAAAATGACGTGTGTGAACACAATATGCATTGTCATTTTGTCCGTGTCATCATCACGTTTTGTTCTGATCATTTTTTTACAGATATATAAATTGAGCCGAAAAATTTTGTATTTCACCTTACAAAGCATGGAATTCTTGTCAGTTCTTAAAATCAAGATATAGTGACGGCCTTATAGATAACGATTTATACCAACAAACTGGGGACTTGAAAAAAATACTCTAAATTACTGTAAAACATGATATATTCGCGGCACGAAATTTTCGCGAATTGGAGCCGACGACCTTTTTCGTGGTAAGAAATTTTCGCGAATTGCCTCTTGCGTTTAATGCATATAGTGTAGATAAGAAATTTCGCGTGCATTTTAATTTCGCGAATCTTGGCGCTCGCGAAATTCGCAAAATTAAAATGCACGCGAACATTTCTTGTTTTACAGTAGTACGAGCGAGTGAGCCGAAATTTGTATATTTCCTCGTCATCATTACGTTTTGTTCTTATCTTGTTTGATTTGTTGTTTTTTTTGCACCCCCCCCCCCGCTTCAGAACGAAAGAAATTGTAGTCGCTGCTCCGTTTAACACTTTTCCTGCTAAATATAAAATGACGTGTGTGAACACAATAGACATTGTCATTTTGTCCGTGTCATCATCACGTTTTGTTCTGATCATTTTTTTTTTTTAATATACAAATTGAGCCGAAAATTTTTGTATTTCAGCTTACAAAACATGGAATTCTTGTGTGAACACAATAAACATTGTCATTTTGTCCCCCCCCCCCCCCCCCCCCGGTCCGGGCGAGGTTTTTTTTTTTTTTCTTCTTCTTCTTCTTCTTCTTCTTCCTTTTTCTTCTTCTTCCTTTTTTTTTCTTCTTCTTCTTTTCGTCTTCTTCTTTTTTCTTCTTCTTCTTTTTTTTTTTCGTTTTTTCGTTTTTGGCGCCCCCGGGGAGTGACGCCCACGTGCCCCCCTTGCCCCTCCCCTAGATACGCCACTGGTTACTTGTGTCATTCTCAACCTTTCCTGCAAGTTTCATTCCAATCCGTTCACTACTTTTTGAGTTATTTTGAACACGGACAAACGAACTAACCAACTTACTAACGAACAAACCAACGGTAACGAAAACATAACCTCCTCCCTTGGCGGCAGTTCAGTGCTTGGCGGAGGTAACAAACCAACGGTAATGAAAACATAACCTCCCCCCCCCCCCCCCCCCCCCCCCCCCCCCCCCTTGGCGGAGGTAATCTAAATATTGCTAGAGGAACCAAGGTACAGTAGTAATCACAGGCATAGATACTAGTAACTCATAGAGCAGTATTATGAGTAATCCAACTCTTTGGGATTACCGATTACTGTAAACGTCAATATTTTCGCGCGATTAATTTTTCGCGCTGAGCGGCTCGAAAACGTATTCGCGGGTTCTTAAATTCGCGCTCCGCAGCAGGTTACTTTACTGTAGTACACATTCACTGCTTTCATCCAAAGCCTCTGCTACATAGCTTGCTATGCCAGCGTACGACAAGCGACGTAGCGAGCGGCTCGACTGCGAGTACAAGCACTCAAATACGTAGTACAGCTGTGACTCTAGTACCGTAGTCACGGGGGACTGTAGCATCGATGCGTGCGGTGCACACATGCATGCTACAGTACACAGCAATCTATCGTTTCTTCGCACAGTACTAGTAGCGTAAACATGCCTGTACATTGTACTACGTAGCAGTATCATCGATGAAGCGCACACAATTCATCCTGTTCAAAATGTGCGTAGAAAATTGTGAAGATATATTCGCGCGTTTTTGAATTCGCGCTAGCCGAGCGTAGCGCGAAATCCGCGAAAATTAATGTACCGCGAAAATTTCCACGTTTACAGTACAGCTGTACAGCTGTAGGTGCTGCCATCAACGTTCATATATCTATAGCTATAGTTTGGCTTGCTGTTGCCATGCATCGTTACGGGAAGAGATAAGTTTACTCAGCTAGCTAGCTCGAGGCAAGGCTAGGCGCTCAAGAGCAGTTGAGATGGGCATGTGTTATGGTGGTCGAGGTGATCGATCCGCCGGCGACTCGCTCGACCGACGTGTGTATAGTGTGACGAGACTTGTGTCTGTGAGATTGAATCTAACTGGTGTCGTATGGAATGTTTGTGGTGCAGTGTAGAAAAAAATAACAGAGCATCTACACTATTACAAGTTGTCCAGGCTGTTTCAGTGAGGAATCCAGAGTCTACATCATGTTCATGTACAGGATCAGGAGAAGCTGACGCCGCAACTGAGATCGCATGAAATGCCTAACGTTACATACAACTGGTGCGTGGTAGGGGTAGAATCCAGAAACGTCGAGAGTAGTAAGAGACAAAGGCTCCTCAAAGCTAACAATTCTAACAATGTCAATGAGAGTAGAAGCTAACAATTCTAACGTTAAGTTGTTAGACATCTAACAGTAACACTAAACAGTTATGAGTTACCGGTATCTTATTAGAACTAACAAGTCAGGGTCTATTTTTTTTTTCTCATGTCCGTCCTTTATTCTTTGTAAATAAAACAACTGCTGCCGAAAATATTGAAGGGGACAGCAAACCGCTGCTGGCTAATGTGTTTATTTTATTAAGAATGATGTGTAACAACGTTACTTACAAAACGTGTGGTGTAAACACTAGTGTTGACTGTTATCAAGTGTTATATTTGTCTGTTGTCAAAGCAATTTATTAATACCTGTGCTGTGATTGAGTGCATAACTTCTCGGTGGCACAGGTATAGCATGGGTACAAAGGCATGCATACATCCCCTATACATGAGTGTCCCACACATTGCCATATATAGTCAATATTTAGCAAGTGCATGGTATTTCATTCACTCTTAAGCACTAAAATTCTATGAAATCCTACTGACATAGTCTAGATCTACCGTTAGATCTAATGCTGAAAATTCCAATGGAATTAAAAGTTCAGTGATGGATGCTGGAAATTTGGAGCTTTCATCGTCATACAGACAGTGTCATTTAGATACATGTGCTAAGGAAGGGCCCCACACTTCACCACCCTATGTCCCCATTGACATCATCATCCCACCACTTTTTATCTGTGTTTGTTCCTGATAGTGGGGGTTGGCTGGAATTACCTCACATATCACAGCTCTCACAGCAATAGCTCTCACACTTTCTTGCTGTCTCTGCCAAGAATTTGGGGCATCCCCCTTTCTCAAGCCAACCCTCCTGAGCTCTTCCTCCACCTATCTTTTCCACATTTTCTTTGGTCCCCCTCACTTTCTTGGCTCATTCACTTAAACTAAACTCTAGCACATTCCCCAGGATATCATCCTCATCCTTCCTAAACACATGCCCATACCATCACACTCCATTTGCCCTTGCCAGCTGTTCAACTGATTCCTTCAACCCAAGTATCTCCATCATATCCTCAGTCTTCTGTTTATCCATTAGTTTCATACCACACATAACTCTCACCATTAGCTCTCACCATCTTCAAAATTGCCATATTTGGCTCTCCCTCAAACACCACAGCTCACTCCCATACATCATTGCAGATCTCACACAACACCGATCAGATAAACCCTTCCTTTCATCTAGGAAAACCTTTTCCTATGATAGCTCTCCACATTCCCTGAACTTTGCCCAGCCAAGCCTCATTTTTGCTGTCACAGCTGCTTCACACCTGCAGCTGTACCACTTGCATTCTCCTATCCCCCAAAAAGCAAAACCCCTCACTGTTTCCATGTCATAATGTTTCAATTGTATGCGCCGTCTCTATATCTGTCTTCTCGCATCTCCCACAGATAAAATCTCTTGCAAGTCTTGGGGTCACCTTCTTCATTTTCGTACATCTACTATGAATCCCACATGATTTCCCACATTTTGTACACAGCACCAACTTTGCAATGATGCTCTTCCCACACACACCACATGGATTTACTGTACTGGCTGACAATTCTCCTGCCAGTCCACTTAACCATCACTTTTGTCTTCTTGAGATTTACCGGTACTGTCAGCCCTGTGCGGTCAAATGCCACTTTCCACTTCAAAAACTTCTTCCTCAATGAATCCCTCCGTTGTCTTGCTCATCAGAACCAGGCCATCCGCATACACTACCTTTTGTACTGGTACCTATTCCTCTCTTGCACTCTCCATCACCACGTCAACAGCTATTGCAAATGCCTATAACGACAACACAGATCCTTAATGTCTGCCAACTTATTCCACCTGAAACTCCTCCGACAGCTCTGATCCAACTCTAACTCTTGTCTTTGCCCCTGCGTACAAGCTGTACATATCAGCTGACCATTCAACTACCTTCTCAGAACCCTGTCGAATGCCTTCTCCAAATCAACGAAGCACATAAACTCCTCATCCTTACTCAATATTCCTCATTGCAATCTCCTAAGGATTGCAATCACATCGATCATAATTATGTATTTACATACTTGCCAACTCTACCAGATTTGGCAGTAGACTACTGCTTTTGAGAGATTTCATTAGCATTCAAGCTAGCACTGCTCGCGTAGGCATTCTGGATTCTACCACTTTCTCAAATGAAAATGTTGGCAAGTATGGAATAATACCCTGATATAGTATGTATTGCCCTGTATTTCATACATTGATTTGTTTTGCACTTTACAGTTTTGTTTTGCTTTGTTTTGTTTTTTTTGCCATATCTTTGTACACAATGTTTAGGGCTCACTGCTTGTTTAGCCTACCCTCCCCTTCACTCATGCTGTTGCTATTACACTCTTTTCCCATTCTTTATCCTTCTGTTGTCTCTTATCTTGTTTGATGTTGCATCCCTATTCATCTTTATCCTTTACAGGTTGCCCCATAGGATCCCTGGAATTATCACTGGCCCACCTCTGCCTTTTGTGTGTTCACCCCTTGCTTTGATCCCCCTTCCTTATACTGGTTTGTCTCCCTGCCTTTGACTTCTAACAAGTAACAAACGATTAACTTTTGGTAGTGATACGAGAATTTTTGGGAATTTATGAAGGATTTTTGACATTTTGGCAGGTAGGGTCAATGAACTTGGGAGTTCAGGCTGCGCGTATTTGAGGTTGGCATACGCTCACTAAAGTGCGTGCTCTAGTTTCTGCTAGGGCGAGGCGCGCTGTGCCGCTGAGGGTTTATGAGGTAACAAAGGCTTCTTTCTATATTGGGAAATTGGGCAATTTTTCAGCATGTAGACCTATGGGTGGAAATCACTGATCTCTATGGAAGATCCCAAAGAGCTTTTCCCCAGTGGTAGAGAGGAGGAAAAACTCTCTTTGGGAAAAGCAAGATCATGGGTGGAAAGTAACTGCTTGGCGGAGGTCTGTGCGCTCAGAGTGCTTTTCTAGTTTTCCATGTGCCCATTAACATGGATAGGACTTCACCCCAAACTACAGTTTATTATTTGATTCTTTTTTTTTTAATTCTCCTGTCATTTTCTGCAGTTTAGTTTTAAGCATTCAATTCTAATTTACTTTTCAATTTGTTTCTTTTTAGTACATATAACTCCTTACATATAACAGGGCTGCCAACTTACGAATTTGGAGTGAAAATGGATGAAGCGACTGAAGGGGATGATGTGGAACAGGGGTGTTCCCCCATCTATGGTAGAGCTCTAACTTTTAGGGAGCTTTGACAATTTTCCATTTTATATGGTGCAATCTTGTGCATACTTTAGATTGGGTGTAGACTTGTTCTAGTCCTGATGTGAACACATACATAGACTGAGTGAACCTGTGGAAAAATCTTGAATCTTTGGGCTTGAGTATTTTAAATGTTTGAAATATTAGGGATTTTGGAGACCTTTTTAAAACATTTTTTTTTTGGGGGGGGGGGGGGGGGTAGGGGTCAGCATAAGACTTTGTTCACCAGAGTGAGACAGTTAGATTGCGTGAATTGTGAGAATTGGCAGGCCTGTAAAATAAGTGTAGTTCTATCTACACAGGTCTAAATGACTGTACAATGTACCTGCCACAGTGCCAGGGCTGTGGATCAACTGGAGTCTACACATTGATGATGTGGCTGAATTTGCAGAGAAATCTACTCTGTTCTTGTAGTTTGACAGACAAATGCTGTACCATGGTGCTCTTTAGTCTTGCTCTCCTGTTACATGTAACTACCGAGGTATTCTCAACATTTTCTTTACAGTAAACCAGCATATACAGTGACTGTCGGCATCATCGACCATGCCAATAACCAGAGTTCCAGTTGTGCACAAGTTTGGAATCATCTCACAGTCTCAACGAGATGAACTCCAGGCGCGCCTCCTGCAGCAGAGTGTTCTGCAAACCAGGACAACAAATATCCCTCAGACGACCAGGTGATTAAAGTGATAAGAATTTTAATGATACATGTACTTTTAGATTACTTGCTATACATGCTGATGCTGATAACCAGCATTGGTACTGATATCAATTTCACTTTTATTTCATTTTTTTTTTCTTAGTCACAACATTTGAGCTTTTTTCTTTATGTTTACTTCATTCATTATCATTTTTTTTTTTGAGGGGGTGAAAAAGTTACATTTTGCAGCCTAAAAAGTACAAAAGATTTTATGCATGCGGTCTCACCTTCTGAATAGGGTTTCACATTGCCCAAACAGTCAAGGAAATCCCCTCTGTTTTAATGAGATATGACCTTAATTAAAAAAAAAAAGGTTCAAAAATTTGATGAGACTGAAAAATTAATGTTATGTGATTGTTTCTTTGTTCCCTCAAACTATGGCAGAAATCCATTGGAGCTGTCTGAAACATTCATCCAGCAATTCAACAGTCCAGTCAGCGTTGAAGAGAAAGATAAAAATGAAGACACTGCCCTCAAGCTGCTTGCAAGAATTAAGGTAGGTGCAGCAGAATTTGTGTCTATGTCAAAAATACTGATAAATGTTCATTCTTGTTTATTTGGTAAATTGTCTTAGGAGTATCTTCAGATTGCATTAGACAAATACTGGAAAGTTTCATGTGATGCACAATTTTGCAGTGTGGAAATGGATGAAATTAAGTATGAATAATCATCGACATATTGATGAGTGCCACGATACTGATGTCCTAGTGTGTTCTGGTTTCTTTCAGAGAAGAGCAGGGTTGAAGGGAGGTGGCGTTGGGAGCCATGTCGACATTCCAAGGGCCTGGTCGGAACTCTCCATGCTGGCACAGTGCAGAGGAAAAGTGCAAGAAGGTAGTGTGTAGTAATTAAATTAAAAAAAAAGAAGTATTACCTTTAAATCACCTTTAAGAGTGTCTCATGATAGGCTGACAAGGAAAAACATACGATTGTGTATTAATTTTTCAGGGGCGGATGCAGGAATTCCGTAAAGAGGGGGAGCCTTTACAAAATTAAAGGGGGGAGAGGGCACCCCCATTTTTTCTTTTTATTTCTTTTGTTTTAACAAAAAATAAAGGGGTCACGCGCCCGATGTGCTCCCCCCTGGATCTGCCTCTGTTTTTGCCATTAGAGGAGAGATAGAAAAAAGAAAAGGCTATTATTTTTCAATGAAGGCAAGCAAAAGGTTTGATCACAAGCAAATGGTTATGCATATGGATTTCAGCAATTGCTTGAGCTTGATCTTTTGCGTGACAAATTTGTGATTGTGCTTGAAGCACTTTATATACAAATGGCACAGTGGCAGAGTCCTAAACTGTTATTTATACACATTCTGTTTGCAGCATTAATGTGTGCATTTGTGTTTTGAATATATGCAGAATGACAGTGACATCGTGAAAACAGAGCACACACCCTTTTATCTTTAGTACATGATGTTTTGTGCAGGCATTGTCATAAGCCAGAGCTATCCCTTTCGTGTGGTAAATAAAAAACTAGGGGTGAATTATGAAGTCATTTTGAAACTTATAAAATGGTATGTCTAGGGAAGGATATTGTGATTAACTTTGAGAAGTTGAGAGTGTTTTTGTTTGTGCGGTAAGATGCGTAATCTCTGCAGATGTACAGTAATATCGATACCAAATTAGCCCCACTTGAAATGAAAAAACAAAAAAGCAATAAGGATGAACTCTTGCATTAGTTACTGAATATGTACACCCCAGCTAATGCTCAGTTCTTGGAGAGTGCAGACAAAATGTAATATTTACTGTTTGTTACTACCTTACCTTGTACAGAGTGCCTTGATACCCTGATTGTGTCACTACGTCAGGCTGAGTTCTCAGTGGACCACATTCCAAGCCTATTTTATCTAGCTGAAACCACTCTCTACTGGCTAAGAACTGATGCCATGGATCAACCCTTTCTGAGAATAGGGGAGATCAAGTTACTCAAGGTTTGATAATTTTCTATTCCATTTTAAATATCTTCTTATCTATCTCTTCTCTGTCATTTCTTGTAGGTGACTTTGAGGGAAAATATGAAAGAGAAATGGATTTCTATGATTATTTGTTGGACTTACAGCTGGTTGTTTGTATAAGATTTACAAGATTTTGGTGGTAGGTTCATGATATATCATTAACTATTTAACTTTTGAAATACCAAGTCAGAAGACTTCAAAGGAGAATGGTGAAAGAAGACAGTAAATAGAAAGAACAGAAAGCTGATGTACACTCATAAAGCTGTATGTGGATATCTAGTGTGTTTTATAAGGGAGGTTCGTGGTTCCGTTTTTGGAAGCAGATATTCCTCTCTGGAAGGTAGTTTGGGCTACAAGTCATGTGAGGAAATCGCATGTGAACTCTGTCCTGTGCTTCAGCGAAAAAGAGCAAACATTCTTTTGAAGCTTTCTTTGTTGTTGCTTTACCTCAGGCTATTTCTGTTGATACAGCAAAGATGGAGTTATGTAGTATGCCTGCATTGTTCCCAAGTGTTTCTTTTTCTCTTTTTCTTTTGTGCCAGATCTAATGTAATGTGGATGAGATCACACAATACAATTAAAAGTTCCTTGTTTTCACTTTGACAGATGGGCCAAGCTGTTTTTCTTAGGTTGTTCTACCACCACATGGCTGGCCATCTTCAAGGCCGATCTGACTTTAAGACAAGACTTCTTACATATCTCTCAGGTAATACAGCATAAGACAAGGATTTTCTATCACATTGGTAAAGTGTTACTAGTAAAAGTTTGAATTTCAGGCAGGTATCAAAGTGCAGCAAATTCTTTTGTCAAATACTATCCAAGTATTCTTTTTTGTTTTCTTGAAATTTACACCTAAAGTGCATGGACATCAATCATATGAGTCCACTACAGGGTAAAATTGTGCAGTTTTATGAATAAGATGTGGATAAATGAGAATGATATCAAACCCTGCTGTCTTGCAAGTTGTAGCACAAAAAATAAACAAAACCAACAAACAGTGAAAGTGATATTGATAGTCAGTTTGATTTGCTGAACTTCCATCATAGCCCATCCTTGTACTGGTATTCTTAATCTGCTACCTAGCTGTTATATCCTCATTGCAGTCATGTTGTATAAGGTGGCAAGAGTCTGATGCTAGCCATCCATAAGAAAAAAAAAATAAAACCTCAAACCAAACAATCAATTGGTTTTATTTCAAGCCAGAAATGTAAAGAGATGAAATTGGTTTAAGATCAACCACTTTGGTCAAGTGACCATGACAAGGAGATTTGCTGTCATAGCACTCCTCAATTACTGTAGGAGCTGAAATTTTCGCGATGGTTTTATTTTCGCGAATTTCGCGAATTGCCTTTGAACCGCGAAAATAACAACGCGCAAATAAGTAAGTTCAGTTAGACCCTCGCAACTGCGAAATTAACAACACGCGAAAATGTCCTCCAAGTAGCAATTCGCGATAATATCTGTACGCGAAAATTTCAGCTTGTACAGTACATGAAAACTAAAAGATTACGTTCACATCAAATCAAGAATATAGGATTTCAGGGATTATTTCTGATGGTCATTCATGACCTTTGTATTCAAATAAACAACAGTACTGAAAAGTACAGATGCACTGATACTCATGAGCATCTGCATAGTTTCATATATATTTGGTGCCCTCATAATATATATTGCCTTTTAGATATATTTCATCCCTAACTGTGATAAGAACTGGTTCTTCTCATCTAATCTTCATACCTGTCTTGTTACAAATCTTCACACTAGCACTGGAATGACCGACCAGTCAATCAGTTTTTGTTTGACTTGAAGCCACAATCCTGCGTACAAATGGCTGTCTACTCACACTCCATCCTCCTCTCTCTCTCTATTTCTCTCCGAGAGTGGTATTCACAATGGAGTTACACTAAAATTAATTTTTTGACCCTAGGCAAATATTTTTTTTCATTCAGTAATTGGATTGTTTTCAACCATGTTAGTCAAGATCAAACGATGCATTTATTTTCCTCATATAAATCCATGCCTGCAACACAGCCATCACAGAAGGTAAGTCTAAGTGATGTTCAACCATTACAAAAGGACAAGGCAGGCATATCGTGACTTTTTTATTTTTGTTTGTCTGTTTGTTTGTTTTTTATCCTACGTTGCAAGTCAAGTAAAGCTTGCATAATTTGCAAAATATTCTTACCTAAACTAACATCATATGCTTACATTGCTACAAACTAAAATGACACACAACACAACCCTCAGTAATTTTGCAATGGCAAGCATAATGTGTGTAATTTCTAACAGCTGTAGAAATTAAGTTATGCATAAATGCGATATAGTAACTACCTGCAGATAACATCTTTGATAATATTGATTTAACACTTGTGTGTAAAACACTTGTTGTTGTTTGTGTGTGCCTGCGTGCGTGTGTCTGTGTGTCTGTGTGTTTGCTTGTTCACTTGTACACTCATTGCGCAAATCCAAATATTACTGCTTCTAAAACTACACATAATTTGGGTGCAGGTGCAAAAGGACTGGGGTACATGCATATCTGTCCTTTCATGAGGGCAAGTAAATCTTTTCGTGGGCAGGTAAATTGAACGTTTCAGTCCGTGGGTATGCATGGACATTCATACATGGCATGAAACTATGAAATTGCTTTGCATCCTGCATGCATGCAAGGGTTATGCCTGTTTTCATGCTTTAATAGATTGTAAATCAATCATATCTAGCATAGGAGCACAGCATACACACACAAAAAAAAGGTACCCACCAATCAAAAAAGGGTAACCTTTTTACTTTAACAAAGAGGTCTTGAGGAAAATAATTTGGCAGGGAATTCCTACACGAGTTAACTAACTTCTGTGCGAAAATTAGAATGATCTGTTAAGTCATGCATGAGTGAGCACAAAATGGTCACTTTTCAAAAGATGCAGGAGCCATGGGGGTGGGGGGGGGGGGTGGGGGTGAGGGTCTGTGAAACTTTCTGTTTCTGGTGAATGTTTAGATTTTGTTGTTTAAACATCCATCCTTTCACCCCCTCAGTCCTATCCAGACACTTTATGTTTTCTGATTGTTTGGAGAGCACAACTTAGAGGAAAATGGTTCCTGTAAAAGTGGAAATTTTTCGCCAGAAACTAGCACGAAAATAAAACCACGCGAATATTTTTGCTTGCCATACGTTCCTGTGCGTGATGTCTTGATTCCGCGGAATTAAAAACACGCGAAACTCTTCTGACCCGGCCAAGCGCGAAAAATTTGTCGCGCGAAAATATCCACTTTTACAGTATGTTAAATGTTCCTACAACTGCAAAATCCATTCAGTTTATTGGAAGAATTTGAATCCGTATAATCGATGTTAAGTATTGTTAAGTACACAAAATGTGAACAATAGTTATAATAAGAATGCTTCCAGACTAAACCGTCTACAGTTATGGTTTATTGAGAAAAATGCTGATATCTCCTTATATTTTAGGCTATATTGCGAAAATTTTATATGGTAGGATGTTTTGTGATACAACAGACCTACACATATGCATCAAACGTATTATCTTGAACATTTTTAAAATCACTGCTCCCAAAGGTAAACTGGACCTTTAAACATTCACCAGAAACAGAATGTTTGATAGACCTCCCAAAATGACTTTTGTGACTGTTGAAAATTGACTATTTTGTCTTTAATGTTTGCCCACTTATGCATGACTCAATAGATCACTTCTCATTTCCACAAAAGAAGTTTAATAGTCAACAAGTGTAGAAATACCCCTGCTGAATTATTTTCCTCAAAACCGTTTTGTTCAAAAGTTTTGTCATGTTGATTATCTGATTAGTTTCATTTTTGTTGTGTGAAGTTTTTCACATTTCTAAAACATTCATGTTCAGACACCATAATAGTCTCATTGCTAATTACTGATGGCAAGTAACATTCCATGAAACAACTGTCTTAAACTCTGGCCAAAGTATGTGCATATAAACATGCACTCACCATGGTGGAGGTGAAAACAAATTTAAAGGAATAATTTACCATTTGCAGATCGAACAAAAACCCAGCATTAGTGCTTCAAAATAGTTCTAAAATGTGAGTTAGGGATAGAAACACTTTAAAAATTTGAACCAGTATAATCGAAGTTTAAGTATTCCAGAATAAACCGTCTACAGTTATGGTTTGATGAGAAAAATAGTGATATCTCCTTATATTTTGGGCTTTATTGCAAAAATTTAGTATGGTAGGATGTTTTGTGATACAACTGACCAACACATATGCATCAAAAGTGATATCTTAAACATTTTTTTTTAAAATCACTGCTCCCAAAGTTAAACAGGACCTTTAAGCTAAGCTCCACCTCCTCAATTGTGTTTCAGAGATGAAACCATTCAGATTACAAACTTGCTCCCAGAGACGAGTTGAAAATGAACAGGCTATTAAACATCAACAGACCATACATGTCAAAACATGCTTTTAAAACATACGTGTGAGAAATTTCATTAAAGTTTACCTTCAAATTTCAATTAATCATTTTTGCCTAATGAGTGTGAAACATATTTCTTGAGCTCATAAAGAGCTCACTGCCATTTTGAGCGGGAATCGGTATTCATTAATGCAATAACTGTGAGGAGGTCATACCTACATCTACATGTGAGGCTAGCAGCCCATTGACCATGAAGCTGCAGCTGCCATTCTGACCCTAATGCAGAAAGGGGAGCATGTAGAGTGGCACACAGAAGAAGTAATCTACCTAACTGCCAAAGCTGCTTTTCATCAGTATGTTACCAAAGCTGTGTGACAAGAAAAAAAAAGAAAGGATTTTTGGAGTAACTTGATTCTCAGAAACTGATACTGAGTACATGATCATCTGTGCATGCGTGTGTGAGTTCAGCATTACTGGTTTTGATTTTTTACTCCAGTCAGCCATATGACACATTTTAATGTTCCAGAGTGCTGTGATTAATGCTATTAAATGGACATTGCATAATATGCACTTAAAGCTGCAGATGTTACGGCAGTTATTGGTCTATGAGTAATATATATTTCCCTACTACACAGAGTCAAAGAGTAGAGTTTCAATAGTGTAAATGAAGTTTTCGCCTTGTACTCATTATAGAGAGCAATTGATTCTTGGGGCTTTGAGCTAAGCTTATTTCCACCAATAATACCTACAATGTGTAATACCTGGTTAACTATGCATTATCAGTCACATGATGGATAAACAACAACCGGGTAGTGTGATCTCAAGTTTATCTTTTTAAATGATGATACAAAATCTCAGTGAACTGTAACATCCAACATTCTCCTTTGTTGCCTCTTGAGATACAGTTCATGTCAATAATGGTTTTGGAGGCCTTTCCTAAAGGAGTTAGCTTTAATTTTGAACTATGAATTATATTTTGTCTTTTCCTTATAGTGAAGTGATGGGTTGGTGAGAAGCCAGGGAATGCTCAAATTTGTTGCACAAATATTGCTATTAGCATCTTAATTTCTATGATGACAGGTTTTGCTGAAAATGAGGAGGCGTACAATCCTTACCCTGGGGCTCATCTGTGCCTTAGACTCATTGCATCCATCGGCAAGATGATTGTGGGTGAGGTCGTGATGAATGAGCTCAAGAGACAGTCGGTAGATATTGGGACCGATATCAGTGCATTGGAGCGTAAAGTTGATGTAAGTGAGCAATTTATATTATCACTTGTTTGCAAGTGGCCGGTTTTCATCAAAATATGTAATTCACTGAATATTTGATGGGGGGGGGGGGGGTGGGGGGAGCAGAGGGTTTCTCAGAGGTTGAACTTCAGTTTAAGAGATTTCTGTAATATTCAGTGTGTAGTTCATAATGATGTTCCTTCATATCAACTGAAGATTGGAAAAAAAGTATGGGCCTGCATGTAAAGTTTTGTTCAGAAAATCTGTATCTTTCATGGTTGTCATTTGTTATTGTGCCTTTTATAATATACCATGTAACACTTATTAGAGTTACTCCAGAAATTATTTGTTGAAAAACTGGGAAATATGTGCATATTTATATTTTTTCAAATGTATCAGCCAACAGTTGAAGCATATTGACTAATTTGTTACTATAACTGTATACATATATTATGTGAAGTGGAACTTTTGAGGAAATTTTACAAGTGGATGAATTTGTGGCTGAGAACTGTATTGAAGGAATCACAATGAATTATCCCTTTTCAAAAGGCAATATCCACTTTGGAAATGGTAAACAATGCATTTGTGTTATGCAAGGAAGTATTCAGGCAATTATTTAAAAGCAGGCCAACTTATGAAATTTGCAGGAAAAAATGAAATCACTGTGAAATATACCATGTACACAGTATTGTACTGTTGTTGATGATTTTGGTAATTTCCAAAATCTTGGTATTGGTTCATTATTTGCAGAATCTACCAGCAGCTTACGACAAGCCAGAATCCCACTTCCCATCCAGTCCCCCTAACACAATTGCTCACTCTGCCCATGGATCACGAGACACACCCATGACCAAGCAACCTCCCCTCCAGCAGGTCCGGTCAAGCACCCAGCGAAATGCTCATCTGCAATCAGGGCTGTCTCCTCAACACACACCAGTAACGCAGCAGCCTCAGGCCCCACTTCGGCCTGACACCTACACCAGCAGCATTCATGACCTGAGCCCCAGCCTGTGGCATGCCTTGGACGTATGGCGATGTACTGTGCACCTCAGCGCTGGGTTCCCTGAGGCTCTTAAGGCCCTAGCACTATGTGGAACCACACTAGGTTCTGAGCACTGGTAAGTGATACAGCATCTAAGTTAGTCCTCTGGCAGATCTTTCAGCTTGAAATGATCCATGTGCACAGTGGATATACCGTGGGTCAAATATTGAAAACACTTCATAGGCCAATATTCATAGGATGATTTACATCATATTTGTCAGGTACTATCATTGTTATGCTGATGATATCCAGATATATACATCATTTTTACCTACCCAAACCAATGTCGTTGATATCATTCAGAAACTTGAGACTTGTATCCATGATGTCAAAAAGTGGAAGAGCTGTCATTCATAGCAGTTAAACCAGGAAAAGTCAGAGTTGTTATTTATTGGCTCCAAAGTTCTACTTGACAAGGTCAGTCTTCCTTCTTTAATGGTTGACAATGATGTGGTTATTGCTCCATCTAAATCGTGTAGAAATCTTGGAGTATTATTTGACTCTACAATGTCTATGTCTGTTCAGATCTCTGCTGTCTGTAAATCCGTGAGGTATCAGTTACACAATTTGGGCATTATTCGCAAGTATTTAACTCGTTCAGCCACAGAAAAAATAGTTCATGCTCTTATATCGCCCCGACTTGACTTTGGTAATGCACTCCTATTTCAGCTACCACAATCTCAACTTTCATGGTTACAAAAATTGCAAAATTCAGCAGCTGGTATTGTTACCCTTACCAGAAGAAATACTCACATTACCCCTGTTTTGTCCTCATTGCAGTGGTTACCCATTGAATTTCACATTGTATTTAGATTATTACTGTTTGTTTTTCATTGCATACACGGATCTGCCCAGAGTACAATGTTAATTTGCTGACATTTTATAACCCTCCCAGATGTTTGAGGTCATCCGATTGTAGATTGCTTGTTGTTCCAGAAACGAAGAAATCATGGGGGGATCGGTCATTTGCACATGCTGGACCTTACCTGTGGAATCAGTTGCCTCAAGCTATCCATTACATTTTGAATGTTGACTCCTTTAAAGTTGCCCTCAAGACTCATTTGTTCGTAACCGTTTTCCAGTAGGATTGTATATTATTTTATATTATGATTTTTTTTTCATCACCATTATTGTGTCATTCATTTTCTTGTGCATGTTTGTGTAATGATTTTTGTACTTCATAACTCACTTTTTTTACTGCGCCTTGAGCACGTTAGTTATGTGGAATTGGTGCATTAGAATAAGCCAGTTCGGAGTTCCACTTTGCGCATGAGCAGAAACAAGGTCATTCGGACCAGCAGGCATGTTGGTTTTTAAATTTACTGGGATAAGCATCTGTCATGTAATGATTATTCAAGTAATCCTTATAAATGCCGCTTGCCAGCACATCCACCTGACAGCAAAAGTGGTATTTGGCAATATCAATAGAAAGAGATTGTCAATACATCCAATGCAAAATAATGAAATGGATGCTTTCTCAAGTGTGAATTGACAGATCATTCTGCTCATCTGGTCTACGCAAGTTTATTCTTTGTTTGAACGGGATTGATGAATCCCATAAATTGTTACGTAAAGCATATGCATTATGTCGCTCTGAAAACGAGTGAAGTGCCCCTAACCAACTGAGAAAAAAGAAAGGTCATTCGTACCAATGTGCCCACGAGCTAACTCTGAACTGGATTATTACCCCGAATTATTATTATTATTATTATTATTACCACTACTATGTAATTTGTACAGATATTTAGAAGCTTCATGTGTTTAAGTGTTTTAATGAGTGCTTAAATGAAAATTGTGCAACCACTACAGTACCTTATCCTTTCAGTGATTTGGGTGTTGTCGAAGTAAAATCAAAGTCTGAAATATCCATTCTTTTCTGAAGTGCAGTTTAACTTGCAGCAAACATTGTCGGAAAAATTTTTAGTTGGCAGCCAAAATAATGAGTAACCACTGGCCAGGTAAGAAAAACTAGAAACAGTCAACCATTGAAGTGGAGAAAGGTGTGCTTTGGCATTGACATTCTATGTTGTGCTGTTATTTTCTATCAACTCATAGCTAAGAATCCTTCCATTAATCCCCTCTTCGAAAATCATGGGAGTACTGTGTAAGCCCAAACTAGAATATTGTGCTAGAAATAGATGAGATATATGCTGAGATATCTGTTGAAGAAGTATCCTGGCATGTAAAATACTATAAATACATGACTAACTTAGTATACTACAACCTATGTAATAGTCACATTTTGTTTTCTCAGGGTGGATGCTGTAGTTGCCCTACGCATCATCTCAGAGGCAGCCAAGGGCAACATGAAGGTGATGCAGACTCTCCAGAACTTGGCCAAGGGTGTAGTGCCAGGGGCCACTGTGAGCTCAAGAGGGAGCAGTTCAGCACAGTCCACATCTAGTGCCTCACAGACCCGGCCTGTCAGTGGCAGACAGTCTGAAGATGAGCCAGGGTTAGCTGATCCTGAGGACTTGGATGATGGAAGTGAATTGAGCTTGAAAGGTAGATCATTTTAGGCTTTCCTATTCATTCATACTGAAGCATCCATGACCATAGGGCAATATATATGTATTAATATTTTTTCTATTGTAGTTTGGGATAATTGCATGTGTTTGCATGCTTCAAGAAAGTAGGAATAACCCCACCTGTCACAATCTTCTATGCAACATTTCAGGAATATGAGAAAGAAACTGTAGAATGTCACTTTTGTACACTGTCATATCAGCTGTAATGAATGTTCACATTCATCTTTTTGCCCATGAAAAGTAGTTTGTGACTTACTGTGCCTCTGCTTTACAGTGGTGCTGGAGGTATCACACTGCAATGATTTATTGTCACTACAAAAACATGAAAATGATGCAAAGTACCATATAAAATTAGCTATTTCTGTAAATGATCAAACTCATATCAATCGTTGTAATGGGACATGCAATGTGGCATATCTCACTTCAGTAACAACCTTCTATTCCTTTCCCCATATAGAATGTCTGAGTGACACGCAGAGTGTGGAGATAAAACTCAATGACATGCTTGATTCCAAGATGGAAATGCGCGTTGACTCCAAGACCAAGAAATCAGGCATGGAATCTGAACTGTCCCTTGGACCAAAGCAGTTCAGCAATTTGAGCAGTAACTCACTGCTTAAATCCACCAGCCTGCGAAATGCCTCTGTAGCTGTGATGGTAGACAGCCCTCAGGTACGCTTACTGTGTAATATGTGGGATTAGTGTCCAGCAAACAGTGTGTCATTAATAACACACTGTTAGTATTATTATTGTGATTTTATAGATACTGGTAGTGATGTGCTCAAAGTGTTTTACTAGTGTCATTATTGTATCATTGGAATCAAACCTACACTCAAAGTGCACGTGCTGTTCTCCCTGATTAGTAGTCCAACCAGGCTGCCAATATGCAATGCAAACAAGCTGCTTTTTATCAGGTGCTCATTGATACACATTGGCAAAGAGGAGCATTGTCGATAAATAGTGAAATTATCTGGTTTGTTTCACACCTACTGTTTATGCATGAACACTGCAAGTGGGCAAATTATCGTACTTACAAACATTTTCACATTGTGACCATGGGTATGCACCACAGAAGTTACATTTATTTGGTGAAATTTCTACAGTTTTGTTTTGTAGTTTTTTCTGATGCAGAAAAGTGGAGAGTGTATAGATTTTATGTGTTTTTATATCTTACCTGTACACCAGGATAAGCGAGCAGCATCCTTGAGTGACCGGAGCACAGTACTGAAAGGCTCTGGGAGCAGTGTGCACAGTATTCCTGATGTGAGCAGTCGAGAGAGTCAGCTGGACTCAGCTGGGGCCCTCCTTGCCAACCGCATCCATTCTCGCACGCCTGTCATGGAGGAGGATGAAGATGATGTTGACAGTGACCTTGCCCCTGGTGACGAGAGCTACATTGAAATAAATCGGGAAGATGTTACAAACTGTTACTCTGTGCCAGAGCAATCCCAGGAACCAGAGAATGACGATAACATTGCCATGCCCGAACTCAGAACGAGAAGAGAGGTGAGCTTTGACATGAATATTGTTGAGGAGACTATGACAGGAGAGGACATATTTCAGGACAGAAAGGCACAAGTTGATACAAAGCAGCATACAAAGGAGGCCACTAGACCATGGCAAGGAAGTGTGGTACAGGAAGACGTAAGCAACAAAAGCAAATCTAAAGGAGTTGGTATGTCATCACGGAAGCAGACTCCATTAACTAGAAGACTTAAAGCAAAGAGCTTGGTAAGAACATAATGCCTTCAGTATGACCTCATTTTCTTTTCAGCTCTTCCTTTTAGGAAATTAACTCAAATTTGCTAGATTGTAAACCCTGTGAAGGTCATCTAATCTTATCGCTAAAATGCTTGTCAAGGTTTAAGATAGGAAATACAGTGCACTCCTATTATAATGAACATGGTTATAATGAAATTCTGGTTACAATGAAGTAAAAATTCAGGCCACAATATTATCCACTCTATGTATCTTTATTGTTTATTTGTTCGTTTATAACGAAATTTCGATATAACAAAGGAAAACTACTGGTCCTGAGGACTTCGTTATAACAGGAGTCCACTGTATATATTACAAAACACTTTTTTTTTTGGGGGGGGGGGTTGTCTTTCAGTCAGCTGTCTCTACCTCACCCCCCCCCCCCCCCAACCACATAGAAATGGTTAATTGTCTACATTTCCTCTGTTTCTCACTACGTCTTCCAATCAAATTGTTGACTTAACACCTCCCCCATGCCTGCCTGCATTTAGCAAAGACTTGCTGCATAGCCCAAGATTGGTCCACAGCTCCAGGTTTGTATTTAAATTTCCTCCTGCTGCATGCTTTATCAGTCATGCTAGCAAGGTGTCAGGTTATATTGTGTAATGTTTTTTTCCATGATTAGGAGTGAAGTCCATCTAAGAGAAATTTGTGATGAAAAACAATTGAAATTGGATTAACTGGTCTAGAATGACTGTCTTTATCATGGCATAAACGAATCAAAGCATACTGATACCATTTTCCTCTCACTGATAGGTGACAGAACTAGATGGTATCAATGCTTGGTCTTGGGAGGTGGCCTTTGCGTACACTGACCTTATGGGGCAGCTCTGTCTCCATGGCAACACAGCAAACATTCAGAAGAGGGCGCTGGTTGGGGACCGTTTGCCCGACTATCGCACTGCTCCATCTGCATCAGTTTATAAGCTAGGAGGGCTGACCAGTGCAGGCCTGCTGGACATGGCTGAGTTTGAGGGGTCAAAAGAAGATGACCTTGGTGAGCTGAAGCTCCTTTGAACCACTTTTGTTTGTTTCAGGATGGTATCCAACACGACAGATGTGCAAGGATAGTTCTAACGACAAGACTGTCTGAAAAAATCAGTGCTATAACTGAAGAGGCAATCCTAGGTTAAGCTAGACTATGCATTATTCTAGATGTGTCTAGCACATGTGTCCAGCCAAACATACACAAAAAGTAAAGATTACTGATTACTGAGCAGAAGTGACATGCAGTTCTGAAGAGAAAATCTATGTAATTTTATCACAATTGAGAGCAAGTGTAGTCTTCTCTGCAAAATGCATTTTTTTTCTGTTTGAATGATTAAGGTCCAATACTGTTCATGTGGCAGAACCCTGTGTGTTAGTAGTCATGCATGAATTTGGTGTGATGTAGTTTGTATTTTTCATGAAATGCTTTGCCAAGAAAGTGAATACCATCACAATAGTGAATTGATATAATTCTGACACTGTGTTTTGATTCTTTCAGTAATGTCATTAATTTTCTTCTACCATACTAAGGCTAGGTCCTGAGGGTCATGCATAACATTAATACAGTTTCTAGACATACTACAAGGGGTCAGGTGGGAAAAGAGTGTGGAAATATGCATACACATCTTTTTTTCTTGACAAATACATATATTTCATGTAATTATATAAATCATGCGCCCTGGAATAGAATGAATACTGTATAGGAAGCTGCACCATCAATGTGGTTGGATATATCTTGTGTGCACTTTAAAGTAGTAGCCTGGCTAGAGTGGAGAATCACTATTACACTAGGAAATAATTAATTCAAAAATTCCCATAGCAAAAACCAGAATCTTCAATACCTTTCTAACTTGTTAAGTGAATAAACTCTACCTTCATTCGCTCTGTGTTGTAAAACAACATCTGCTTCAGGTCTGCGTGAGAACTGGTCGTGGAGGGTGCGCTATGCTGCAGTGCTGGCTCTGGTCACAATATGTCGCTGTTGTGAGGGTGACACAGCCAAAGAGGGCTTGCGCACTGTGGCATGGAACTTTCTTATGATCAGACACAGCCGGGAAAAGGATGACCGTGTCATGGAGGCCTTCAGGGTGGGCCAGGTGGGTTGACTGTCTGAGTGTTAGACTAATTCTTTGGAGTGTATTGTATCTTATGACTGTACTTTGTGTGGTGCATTTAACAGAGAGACTAAGACATTAGTTTTTGTACTCAATTTGCCCTCTTGGCAGGAAAAAAAAAATCTCGCACTTTATGAAAGAAATGTATTGTATGCTTAAAATGTAGCAAAAAAAGCTGCTGAAAACTGCTTATCCAATAGTGGCGAGCCAATAGAGTAAAATGGAGTCAAAAGGGGCCTGAGCTTTCGATCGTAGCAGAATCTTCGTCAGAGGCAAAATGTATGTTTAAAATATGACACATGGAAATGGTCCAAACGGGAGAGGGGAGATGGCAAAGTGGGAAATTTTCCTCTTTTTCTGTCATGTTTACTAGAAGGGAATAGTAAAATGTGACCCTGCATCACAAAATCAACAAAAAGTTGTCAAACATGGATTTTTTGAATAGTTAAGACAGGGCTCGACACTAACGGTGGCCCGGGGCCACCAAAAACGCACGTCGGGCCACCAAAATTTCAGAAATTAAGAATTTGGTGGCCTGATCGGGCCACCGAAAAAGGTCGGGTGTTTGCCTTTGGGCCACCAAAAATAAAAGTTAGTGTGGAGCCTTGGTTAAGAGGAGATTCTAACAGAGCAGACTCTAAGCTTTATAATAATGTGTAACTCAATTCAAATGGACTCTCCTAATCTATAGAATACTGAAAAGAAATCACAAACTCTGAAAAAGTGTATACTGGGATAAGAGGCTCTAAAGTATAGGGTCTATTCAAGCACTTAATCTGACCGTGAGTCGTGCTGTGTGCAATGAATGGACAAAAACAGGATGTAAAACTTCATAGCAACAACAATGAAGGAATTGACACATTAAGCTGAAAGTGATCATGCTCACATTCTAACCAGGACTAATACCAACCTAGTACCAGCAGTAGCATCATCCTTTCAAAAGTTTTTGGAGTTTAAAGTGAAGAAAGTGTGAAGTGTTTTTTTTTTTAAAGAAATGAAAAGGAGACTCTAAAACACACCTATTTACACTGTTCTAAAAAAAAAAAAATGTTTTAGAAAAATGGTGGAAACATAATTTCCTGCTCGTTTTATGATCTCAAACTTTAGCATAATGTAGAAGAAGACTTGCTTTTTCAGAAAATATGAAAAACTAAAGATCGATGTGGTTGACCCATTTCACCTATTTTGAGTCCTCACACAAAATCAGTGTGTGCGATTTTTGTTGGTTTTGTGATGCACGGTCACATATGTCTTTTAATTTCTTGAAGCTGTGTTTCAAAACTTTGACCACAGTTATGGAAAGCATCAGAATAATCATTGATATGATTATTTACGGTAAGACTCCTAACACTGACCTTGCATTTAGGTTGATGCCCACCTGGAAAGTGCCATGCAGAAGAATCCAGCATTGCACAACTTGAATTCTCGTCTGGCAGCAGGCCTTGCCACCACATACCTGCCACCTCTCACCCCTGCAGTGTCTCAGCCCAAAAGACCCCAATACCCAAAGGTGGACTTACCTAAGCCAGCTGAGCCACTCAGAAAAGGTCCCAATCGACTTTCTCTTAGGTAAGGAACCATTGCATTTTTGTTCCTTTTTTTAAATATCGTTTGACTTATGATGAGCTAATGAAGCATTAGAAAAACACATGGAATCAAATGTACATCTCCAATGATAGTTCTTGCTGCTGGTGATGTTTAAGCTGCCATAAAGGTCCTTCTGTAATTTGCTTGGTCTTTACTCAACATTACCGTAAGGATTGGCATAAAGTTTTGTCCCTTAGTTTAAGTTCGGTAGCAAGTTGTTTGTATAGCCTAAACTTTGCCTGTTTTGGCCATTGACAATTAGGATGAAAACTTTACAGGGTATATTATCAAGTCTGAAACTCTGATTCTGTGGGTTCCCTGGATGAATGTGAGATATGTTTCTCATTTTGCACAATATTATTGCAGAAAGATGCCAACAATATCTATTTGGTTGTTTGATGTAGTGCTTTGTAAAGTGGAATCAAACATGCTCTGCCCCACTCAGTTTGCACTTATATGATTTTGTAGTAATGGCTTCTCCTTACTTCGTCTCGTCCCCTCACTTTAGGCAGGAGATTCAACTAGCCACAGCCCTGCAAGACCAGTTGACTCCCCATGCTGACTTTTACTCAAGGACCAGCATGGACCTCAAGCGCATTGTGGAGGATCAGGTACATTAGGTTGGACTGTATGGTTTGTCTTTTGGAGAGGCTGTGCCTTTGCAGTGTGAGAGTGGTCTGAAGTATGTGTTTTTCCCCAATAGCTTTATCTAATAGTTAGCATTATAGTATTGTTATTTCATCTGTTTGTTTTGTTACAACATACTTCAGACCAGGTGGAATTGCACAAGATGACAAACGTTAAAAAATCAATGCAGTTTGCTATACAGTGCACTCTCGTTATAACGAAATGCTCGGGACCGGCAGTTTTCTTTCGTTATAACGAAATTTCGTTATAACCGAACAAATACAATTATAACGAAAACAAGGAAGCCACGCATATATGATATTCTGTTTGTTGAATACTCATCATACACTGGAAAGCTATGTGAACAATAAAACAAATACAGTAGTAAATCAATTTCAGATTATTGTATTTCAATAACGCAAGTTCCCCTCGGAAACTGTGGGTGACACACCAAGCAAAGACACAGTGATGTGACGCGTTCGCCCATGCAGAGACGCTGTAAATGCCTTTTTTTTTCGAAAGCAATCCACATTTCGTTATAACGGAGCACATTTCTTTTGTTTTTCTTTGTTAGTGGTGTTCGGAAAAAACTTCGTTATATCGAAAATTTTGCTATAACCGTGTTCGTTATAAGCGAATTTTGTACCATAGACTTTAATGGCGATAATTTTGGGACCAGAAGTTTTACTTCGTTATAACGAAATTTCGTTATAACCGTGTTCGTTGTAACGGGAGTGCACTGTATTAGGTAATTGTCCCCGCCGAACCAGTTCGAGCAGGGGACTATGAAACGGGCTCCGTACGTGTGTGTGTCCGTGTGTCGGTCCGTCCGTCCGTCCGTCCGTCCATGTGTGCGTCCGTGTGTGCGTCCGTGTGTGATCAAAATCTTCAATTTGCTACTTCTCTGTCATTTATGAGCCAATTTTGATTCTGTTTGCTTTATATGATAGCACTACATGGGAGCTTTGAAACTTGTACACAGAATTTCAGTCGTGACCTTTGACCTTGACCTTTGACCTATATTGTACATTTTGCTACAAAATGCTACTCCTTCGCCATTTCTAACCCGATTTCGATTCCGTTTGCTTTATGTGATGGCACTAGGTGAGGGCTTCAAAACGTCTACACAGAATTTTGACCTTTGACTTCTTTGACCTTTGACCTTGATTTTTTACCTGTATTGTACATTTTGCTACAAAATGCTACTCCTTCGCCATTTCTAACCCGATTTCGATTCCGTTTGCTTTATGTGATGGCACTAGGTGAGGGCTTCAAAACTTCTACACAGAATTTTGACCTTTGACTTCTTTGACCTTTGACCTTGATTTTTTGACCTATATTGTACATTTTGCTACAAAATGCTACTCCTTCGCCATTTCTAACCCGATTTCGATTCCGTTTGCTTTATGTGATGGCACTAGGTGAGGGCTTCAAAACTTCTACACAGAATTTTGACCTTTGACTTCTTTGACCTTTGACCTTGATTTTTTACCTGTATTGTACATTTTGCTACAAAATGCTACTCCTTCGCCATTTCTAACCCGATTTCGATCCGTTTGCTTTATGTGATGGCACTAGGTGAGGGCTTCAAAACTTCTACACAGAATTTTGACCTTTGACTTCTTTGACCTTTGACCTTGATTTTTGACCTGTATTGTACATTTTGCTACAAAATGCTACTCCTTCGCCATTTCTAACCCGATTTCGATTCCGTTTGCTTTATGTGATGGCACTAGGTGAGGGCTTCAAAACTTCTACACAGAATTTTGACCTTTGACTTCTTTGACCTTTGACCTTCATTTTTGACCTATATTGTACATTGGCTACAAAATGCTACTCCTTTGCCATTTCTAACCCGATTTCGATTCCGTTTGCTTTATGTGATAGCACGAGGTGAGGGCTTCAAAACTGCTACACAGAATTTTGACCTTTGACTTCTTTGACCTTTGACCTTGATTATTTACCTATATTGCACATTTTGTTACTAAATGCTACTTCCGGCGGGGACATATATTACGCACTGCGTAATTTCTACTTTTCCTTGTTAGCTCACCTGAGCCAAAGGCTCAAGTGAGCTATTGCGATCGCCCTTCGTCCGGCGTCCGTCGTGCGTCGTGCGTAAACTTTTTACATTTTCATCTTCTTCTTGAAAACCCCAAGACCGATTTTCATCAAACTTGGCAGGTAGCATCCCTAGGGGGTTAGGAACTCAATTTGTTAAAATGGGCACCATGCCCCACCCAGGGGGCCCCCAGGGGGGCCCAAACCCCCCAAAATTAAGGAATCTGTAAAAATCTTCTTCTCTAGAACCAGAAGTGATAGAGCTAAGTTAATAATATGAGTTAGTACATTGATGACTGTAGTTTCAAGTTTGTTCATGGCAGAATCAGGGGTGCCCCCCTTGGGACCCAGGGGAGGGGGGTGGGGAAGGGTTCTAATGGGGCCTAAATTGTACATTTTCATCTTCTTCTTGAGAACTCCATGACCCATTTTCACCAAACTTGGCAGGTAGCATCCCTAGGGGGTTAGGAACTCCATTTGTTAAAATGGGCACCATGACCCACCCAGGGGGCCCCCAGGGGGCCCAAACCCCCCAAAATTAAGGAATCCGCAAAAATCTTCTTCTCTAGAACCAGAAGTGATAGAGCTAGGTTAATACTATGAGTTAGCACATTGATGACTGTAGTTTCAAGTTTGTTCATGGCAGAATCAGGGGTGCCCCCCTTTGGACCCGGGGGGGGGGGGGGGGGGGGGGGGGGGGGGGGTGGGGGTGAGGAGGGGTCCTAATGGGGCCTAAATTGTACATTTTTATCTTCTTCTTGAGAACCCCATGACCCATTTTCACCAAACTTGGCAGGTAGCATCCCTAGGGGGTTAGGATCTCAATTTGTTAAAATGGGCACCATGCCCCGCCCAGGGGGCCCCCAGGGGGCCCAAACCCCCCAAATGAAGGAATCTTTAAAAATCTTCTCTAGAATCAGAAGTTATAGAGCTGAGATAATACTATGAGTGAGTACAGTAATGACTGTAGTTTCAAGTTTGTTCATAGGAGATCCAGGGGTGCCCCTCTTGGGGGTGGGGGGGGGGGGGGTGGTTGGAAGGGTCCAAATGGAGGCCTGAATTGTACATTTTCATCTTCTTCCTGAAAACCTCATGATGGATTTTTGTCAAACTTGGCAGGTAGCATCCCTAGGTGGTCAGGATCTCAATTTATCAAACTGGGCACCATGCCCCACCCAGAGGGCCCCAGGGGGCCCCAATTCCCCCAAATTAAGGAATCTTGAAAAAATTGGGCCCTTATTGTACATTTTCATCTTCCACTTGAGAATGCCTCGTCAAATTTTGGTAGAGCTGTGAATAATTTAGATTAGTGACTGCGTGAAAGGTGAACTTGCGATACTCAGGTGAGCGCTAGACCCGCGGGTCTCTTGTTCACTAAGCCATAAAATCAATCATTAATTCAGTTTAAATGACCTTCAAGACAGTTTTGAGATTAATCAGTCTTCAGAAATTAGGAATTGTTTTACTAAGCCATTGGGGAGCAACATTTAGTGCCCAGGCATCTAGCCATGTTCTATGTATCCTTCCCAACTAGATTTGATCTGAATCAGTCCCAACTGTAGTCATTGTTTGGTTCCCTAGACACTGTGTACTTCTTATGTTAGTAAAACAGGGTCCAGATCTCTGTTACATACTTCTAGAAAAATCTTTAGACAAAGAATCAAATGATATCCCTCTACACAATATAAGTACGAAGTGTATTATAGGAAATTATTGTATTGATGATAATGACAATAACGAAAACATGCTAATAAATTGGCAATGGCATCACTTTCCACCAAGCTACCCCATTATCACCAAAAAATAAAAAATAAAAAAAAATTTGTGAGGACCTTCTGTACATAGTGCCCATCAGACGGCATACTTTTCCAGAGTACTTCAAGTTTACAAGTATTAGCATTCCTTTTTGCAAAGTGGAAGTTTCTCAATTTCACATTCATTAACATTTCATTAAAGATTTGGAGATTATGTAATCTCCCCCATCTTTTTTCCTTTTTAGCTCACCTGAGCCAAAGGCTCAAGTGAGCTATTGCGATCGCCCTTCGTCCGGCGTCCGGCGTGCGTCGTGCGTCGTGCGTCGTCCGTCGTCCGTCGTCCGTCGTGCGTAAACTTTTTACATTTTCATCTTCTTCTTGAAAACCCCTGGACCGATTTTCATCAAACTTGGCAGGTAGCATCCCTAGGGGGTTAGGAACTCAATTTGTTAAAATGGGCACCATGCCCCACCCAGGGGGCCCTCAGGGGGGCCCAAACCCCCCGAAATTAAGGAATCTGTAAAAATCTTCTTCTCTAGAACCAGAAGTGATAGAGCTAAGTTAATACTATGAGTTGGTACATTGATGACTGTAGTTTCAAGTTTGTTCATGGCAGAATCGGGGTGCCCCCCTTGGGACCCAGGGGAGGGGGGGTGGGGAGGGGTCCTAATGGGGCCTAAATTGTACATTTTCATCTTCTTCTTGAGAACCCCATGACCCATTTTCACCAAACTTGGCAGGTAGCATCCTTAGGGGGTTAGGAACTCAATTTGTTAAAATGGGCACCATGCCCCACCCAGGGGGCCCCCAGGGGGCCCAAACCCCCCAAAATGAAGGAATCTTTTAAAATCTTCTCTAGAATCAGAAGTTATAGAGCTAAGATAATACTATGAGTGAGTACATTAATGACTGTAGTTTCAAGTTTGTTCATAGCAGATCCAGGGGTGCCCCTCTTGGGGGCGTGGGGTGGGGGGGAGATTGGGAAGGTCCAAATAGGGGCCTGAATTGTTCATTTTCATCTTCTTCCTGAAAACCTCTTGATGGATTTTCGTCAAACTTGGCAGGTAGCATCCCTAGGGGGTCAGGATCTCAATTTATCAAAATGGGCACCATGCCCCACCCAGAGGGCCCCAGGGGGCCCCAATCCCCCCAAATTAAGGAATCTTTAAAATTTGGGCCCTTATTGTACATTTTCATCTTCTACTTGAGAATGCCTGGTCAAATTTTAGTAGAGCTGTGAATGATTTAGATTAGTGACTGCGTGAAAGGTAAACTTGCGATACTCAGGTGAGCGCTAGACCCGCGGGTCTCTTGTCTTTTTCTATTTTATTTTTGTTCAATGAATCACATTTTGTTTGTGTTGTTACATATATACAGAGTTCAATAGACAAGCATATCCAGTACCATCTTTATTCAACTCTGCTAGATATGATGCCTTGTTACTGAATATATTGACTGTACTGTACTGGTATGATGTTGAAGGCTATGCACTAAAAGAAGAATAAAGTATGGTTGGTCCAATGAGAGCTATCATGTGTGCTGGGTGGTGGTATTTCCATCAGGGTCTTATTGTAACCACTTTCACTTTCTAATTCATTTTGGCAGTGGAGGAAGGAACTCCAGGAGCAGCTGGAGGAAGAGGAAAGAGGAAAGAGAGAGTACCTAGAGGAGCAGCAAGCTATGGTGGAAAAGAAACAGAGAGAAGTGGCTGATCACAAGGCTAGCAAATTCAAGAGTACAACTCCACAGCCATAGACCAATGACCCTTCCTTCACAATATGCAGGTGAACAGCTTGGCCATGCTATAAGTAAACTTTAGACTTGATTAGGGTATTATGTTAAAAGTGATATGATAAATGACACACAATACTAATATTGTAGAGACATTATACAGTGGACTTCCATTATAACAAAGTCCTCAGGACTGGCAGTTTTCTTTCCTAATATTGAAATTTCGTTATAACCGAACAAAGAAACAATAAAAAACATAGAGCTGATAATGTTGCAGTCTGAAGTTTTACTTCGTTGTAACTGGAATTTTGTTATAACCGTGTTTGTTATAACAGGAGTGTACTGTAGCACAGTTCCATTTTGTATCACTTCATGACTGTTTTCAGCATTTATTTTGTAACTGTTTGGATTCTATTGTAATCAGTCCTCCCTGACCGTTGCTTCCCTTTCACTATTTCCAGGTTGGTCATCATAGCAGTGGAAGAATTCAAGCCTCTAGCTCTATTTCCATCAAGGACACAAGAGGTCTTTATGTCTTTCCCGTTGGCACCACCAATCATCAGTCCGTCCATTCCAGTTTCTGTACACATGTCTTCCAGATCCATTGTGTGCATTGAATTGCTTGATAGGTGACGATCTGAATTCTGCTGCACAAGGTTTGAATATGACAAAGCAATTGCTGACTAAAAATTGGGAAATATTCACTGAAAGGGGTAAGCAGAGCAAAATTCAGTGAAAGTCATTAGTATCAGTCACATCCCAATGTTTGCTGTTCCTGCAGGTAACTCTTCTGTGTGTTTTTTTTTTTTAATTTCAAGGATATAGAATAAAGTGTCAGCAATTTTTTAAAGTCGATATTCCAAGATTGCTGTGTCCTTTTTGTCAATAAATGATGAACAACAGATGTCAGTGGGTATGCTCAATTTCTCTGTTCCAATAACAGCAGGGTTTGGAATTTCAAGATACATACTGTAGGTTTCACCAGTGTACAAGACAAGCAACTGATTGGACTGTGTGTAAAATACAACATTAGAACTCAGTGGTACACACCCAAGGACACATGGGCAAGGTAAAACATTTTGTGGGCAAGCCGTTTTATCCATCTTACGATGTATAATCACTGTGAAACTCTGTGTGTGCAAGAATGAAGGTCAAAAGTATATCATACTATGTACATGTATGAATGCATGTTGTGTTGTAGATAAGCATCATGATTCCAATTCTCTGGCATGTTACTCATTTCCTTGTGCTTCTATCAAAATGACATTCTGTTTTTTGCTGTAACATCATCCAGTGAAAATACATGCAATTCTTGCTCTTTTAAAGGACCTAGAGGACCCAGATGACCCTTTTTCACATTACAGGTCTATCTACACTACTGTATATGTTTTTATTTTCTCAAGAAAATGAATCTGGCCATTATTTCTAATAACATCAATCAGTTTTAGAGTAATGTGTTAATAGCCAATCGCCCTGGGAACATCCCATTTAGATTGCTGAAATTGATATACCACCATCTCTTGGTGTGACACCATCGACAGAGCTGAAGACCAACTCGTTTCACAGTCTGAGTGGCCTGAGCAATGTAAAACTAATGCTATGATCAATTAATTGTATATTTTTGTCGCCCTGGTCCATGATAACCTCAAAACTTTACATTAATGAGTCAAAAATGAATATGAGAAAAGCTGGCAATAAGCTTTATCATTGAATTTTACACAGGTTTTCTTTAACGGACCAATCAGAAACTTGTTAAACAGGCCAATCACAACTTACCATGCTTGCAGTCACACCTATTCTCTGCACGTACATTGGTAGAAACTTATTATTTGGGCCTGTGAAAGCTAGCTGCCACTCCTTCATTACTATCAAGATTATTACACAAAGTACATTGTACCATAAACCTGTAGTATACAAAATTCTAAATAATGACAATTTTTGTATGTACAGCACAGTATTTTTGTACATATATATGCATAGCACTGCATTTGCAAAGCGTACGCAATACCAGCAGCGTACTACAGGAAGGTGGAAGATTTCACCTACTTCCCTGCATGGTGTATACATAGATGCAGCTGTGTAATATGTCATTATTGTGTTGGATCACCCCAGAAATTTGACCTCATTTTGCTCAACTTTGTGTGATAGACTGAAATCCTTTCTCAAAAGTATAGAGTATGGCAAGGCTGATCATTTACACTTGAAACTGGAGTGCAGTCAAGATTTCATGTTATGTTCATGTGGTCACCCTACAGAATGTATTGTATAAAGTGCACTCCCGTTTTAATGAACACTGTTCAAACAAAATTCCGGTTATCACGAAATAGATATTCAGGCTGCAACATTATTGGCTGTATGATCTGTATTGTTTACTTGTTTGGTTATAATGAAATTGCAATACGATGAAAGAAAACTGACAGTTCAGAGGACTTCATTATAACAAGAGTCCATTGTATGTGGACTGGTATCCAGGTTGAAAAGGTCAGACAAGCGTGGATAGCTATGCCTATTTTGCCTGCATACAGTATGTGGCCACATACATGTACATGTATTGGGTATGGCATTGCAAACTCAGTAGCAAGCAAACGTGATGCACGCAATGATCGTACTTGGGATCATCGGTTGAGCTCATGCCAGTGTGCTTTGTAGTGCATGCACACATGTATGCTACTTCACTCAAAGCTATCGCGGACATAGTGATGAAGCCTTGGTTGACTGCATCGAGGTGGTGCTATCAGTGTAAAATTCAATATAATTGCAAATATTGCATTTCGTTTATACTTTTATGGCTCAAAATGTAAATCATATCTGACTTGCAGTACTGTAGTCATGCATTTGGTCGGCCACCAAAATGTAATACAGTTATGAAGAGGATATTATGACATTCCCTATTGTGCCTGTTGTTGTGCATTTGCCATGGGGTGAATTTGTCTTGTGTAATTATGGCAATGAGCTGATTTTTGTGGGCGGGGCATAAACTGGCTGAATATCAAGGTCTGGCATTAAAAAAAAAAAAACAAAAAAAAAAACAAAAAAAAAACAAGCCTTAAACTACGTCATGTGTGTGTGAGCCCCATTTTTCTTTTTTTCTGCAGACCTCGTTTTCAGGTCCAGAACTATGAAATAAGAGCCAAAATGTGTTGCATTACATAGGTCCTTTAACTCCCAGTGATGTTCAGCTTCAACAAACCCCTAAAGCCTTCCTCTATGTGCTAACTGTAAGGTACTCTTTGATCTTTAACCATTGTCTTTATTACTAAGATTTGATCCTTGTATAATATGTATTATAATTATATAGATATCTTATTAAAAATGCATATTTTCCATAAGTGTAAGTACAAATGTACAGTGTAGTGCTATAAATCAAATACATTATTAAAGAGCACATAAATGCTACCAAAATGTCATTTGTGTTTTGCAGTGGTCATTCATAGATGTGCTGCAGAATGTCTCCTTCTGTTCCTTTGCTGCTTTCCTGCTTTTTAAACTAGTGCTTGCAAGTAGCCACTGGAATTGGAATTACGTCATACATCTGTCTTCAGGGCCATTGTGTGAATTACATATACATGCTGCTTGATGGAGTTTTTATCAAATAGCTTAATACAGCATACTTGATATAGGTCAATGGAAGTGATCATATTAAAAAAGCTTACAGCTTTATGATGCTTTAGTAAAAATTACTTGAAAGGAAATGTTTTTACCTATACCATGACAAGAGGAAAGAGAGAGAGACACACACACACACAAAGACTACAACTTGTATTTTGCAGTTGTACTCAGTGTAAAACATTGTCAAATTTTGCAGACTGGGCTGTATAATGGTGATTGATTAGGTGAATGAAATAGGAAAGCATACACATTTCTAAGAAATTATGACTTCAGTATGATAATATCTTTGGAGTGATACAACATGTAACCATAACAATGACCTATTTCTGTAATGATTGATTCTAACAATACAGTCAATGGAAATATTGGGGAAGGAATATTTGTTGGTCTCGGATTTTCACTTTTTAACATACCAATTGTAATTACAAATGTAACTACAGATGAAGTTTGATTATTTTTTGTTTGTTTGTTTCATGAATTTGTTTTATCAAATATCAAAGACACTGGTTGCATGTGGAGTCATGCTGCTGAGACTTATAAAACCAGAAACATTGTCCCACAATGCCATAACTTACAGACATTCGATCAAAGTTAACATTAAAAAGGCCTACAGTCAGGTGGTGAGAAAATGAAACACACTGTCGTGTAATCATGAGCGAGAAACTCCACAAATTTGATTTTGAAAGGATTAGTTCAGTCAATTTTCCAATTTTTGACAGGGTTACCCACCACTGATATACAATGTACATTGCAAAAGAAGGAATTCCGAAGCAGTGCAATTCGTTGTGGTCTCCTGACCTCATGAGAGAGAGAAAAAAAATCAAACTTCTATTGAATTTAGGCTTCCAACTATCCAATTTGAGCAATCTATACACAAAGAATTTATATTTTCTAGGTGACTTAACACAATAGATGCATTTCAAAATGTCCTTGTAATTGTATAATTTGCATAAAATGCAAATTAGTTATCGGAATAAAAAGCAAGAAATAATGATTCCATTTTTTTTTCTTGATTTCCAATTTGAGCGATTAAAATGTCCAGATAAATGTTTTTAAGGGTCAGACAATGAATTCATAATGTTTGATTTGAAGTTGATGCATTTCCTTATTGATATTATGACACTAATTTGCATAAAATGCATATTAGCATGTAATTAATTGAAAGACAATAAGGCCTTTTGATTGTCGGTTTTGACAAAGTACCCAACTCACAGCAGATTTCATGCAGATTCACCAATCTTTTAAAACCAGGTGACACATAATAACTCGGATAGAAGATAGAAGGAAATGATAGAATTAATTTATTTGAGACGATCAAAAGGAGGGACCTCGTGTGTGAAAAAAAATGATATTTTTAGGTCAGGATCAAAGTCTGCAACAAAACTCTATGTCCCTATTCAATCACTGCTTATGAGTATCCATGAATAACATGAATATCATCTGTTGAAAACTTTAGCTTTTAGAAGGGGGGGGGGGGGGAGAGAACTAATTGTATAGGAGCTAGAACATACGAGCTATAAACCAAAGAAGATTGATTATTTTAGGTTTGCCAGTTCAGTGAATACCACTCAATCTCCGCATGACAATAATATGTTTGCATAAAGTTCTAATATAAGCAGGATTATCTTTCTCATTTCTAAAATAAATGTAGTTCTATGGAGCGCAAAAACTCCTTCTAATCTCCACACTGCGGAATATACCTCATCTAAAAATTTGGTGGAATAATAAGTCCCTTCCATGACATTTCTGTAATAGGTTGGTGTGCGTGTTTGTGCTTGTGTATCTGACTATCTGTGTGGGTTCGTTTGTGTGTGTGTGTGTGTGTGTGAGTGTGTGTGTGTGTGTGTGTGTGTGTGTGTGTGTGTGTGTGTGTGTGTGTGTGTGTGTGTGTGTGTGTGTGTCCGTAGCGGTCCTTCATTATTTTTTCATCATTCTTTGTCAATAATGCAATACTATGTACATGTATTGCATAAGATACCTTAATTTCTATGTATTTAGTGTTATGCATTCTGTAAACGGGAATTCTCAAGTCTGCGGACTTTTAAAGGGAACGCAAACCCAAAGAGCAATGTGGATTGAGTGAAAGCAGCAACATTAGTAGAACACATCAGTGAAAGTTTGAAGAAAATCTGACAATCGATGCAAAAGTTATGAATTTTGAAAGTTTTGGTGTTGGAACCGCTGGATGAGGAGACTACTAGAGGTTATGACGTGTGAGTAGACAACAATATAAAGAAAATAAAGAGAAAATTCCACAAAAATGCATTTTTCATGAAAATGACAAAGTCCATCAACTTGATACTGACAAGGGTAGCAATTATTCCCCCTGCTTTCTGAATACGGTTAGTCAAGTGCTCTTTCATAATGCTAGAAAAGTGAATGTTGAATTTTCTTTACATTTTCTTTGTATTGTTGTCCGCTCATACGTCACTCTTAGGATCCAAGAGTTAATTCATCCAGATTCGAGTACAGCGCCCTCGGAATTGCGTGTTTGTTTGTTTGTTTGTTTGTGTGTGTGTGTGTGTGTGTGTGTTTGTTTTTATACTTAACCTTACAACTCGCATGAAATGTCACTTCTAAAAGCCAAGGGGTCAACAACATGGTTGATACGCTGCCAAATTTAATTGAGTGTGATGTAAAAATGCAAAGTGCATGGATGGTTTTTGCGGAGGTCATTGCACACTTTTTGCATCTTTTAACAGAAGTGAGCGTTAGTAAAAATAGACCAGCTCACCAACATATAAATTTGATACATAGGCCTACGTGTACTTTCATAACAGTTGACTTTTTTGACGATCGGAAAGCTTCCCGATTTTTCGGGAAAAGGGGTGTATTTCAGGGGCTCAATTCGGAGAAAAAAATCCCGGGGGGGGGGGGGGATAAGTCCTCAGAGAAAAAGATGGGCCATAGAACTTGAACGCACTTCTGAACTACCCTTTCTTGTTATTGTTTTTGTTTTTGTTTTTGTTTTTGTTTTTTGAGAGAGAGAGAGAGAGAGAAAGAGGGGAGAACACGTTGTCATAACATGACACACCGGTACATGATGACACATAAAAGCCGGTTTCGGTAACATATTCAAATTGTATGCATAACTTTTAAACAAAGGTTGTTCTTGACAACTTGAAAGCTTATCGGGGCTTGTCCAAGGCTTGTCCGACATAGCAACAAGTAATACATGCAAACTGGACTCCAGCAATTGAATTTCATTTTGTGTAAGAAAAGCAGGTTAATGAAACAGCTCGTGTCTACGTTCTCGGAAATGAAACACACATAAATTTGAATACATTAAGAAAACGATCTATTGCACGACATTTGAGAAACAATGCTGTAAACCAAAAACTCTTGCGCTGGAAACCCCCCCCCCCCCCCCCCCCCCCCCCAAGTAAAATTTGCATGAATTTAATCAACAAAGTGGAAAAATAAGAAGAAAATGTGACTGGAAGGCGACATATCCTCTGTCCGTGGTACTACATTCCCATCGAAGCCTTGTGGAGCGCTGCATGTGTGATACCAAGAAAGTACAAGAGAATGGAGTCACAACTGTCTATTTCCTTTGTTAAATTTGGACCCATGTTCAATGTCGCCACTCGAAAATATCTGAGGCATGTGCTAAACTGGATCTAGAAATGGAAGGACAACTGATTCGTGTCTCATCGTATAATCACACAGCCACTTTCTAAGAAAGATTTGTTTTGTGTTTGCAATTACTTTTCGCCATCCCTACTTATAAAAGATATGTAATGTATAATGGTAAAGACACAGGGATGTGCGAATATAAATTGTGCAAAAACGATGAAATAAAAATGAAAATTACTTGACTGGGAATGCCCCGCCACTAACCAGACATATCCATTTATTGTACTTGAAGATTATTCCATTTCAAGTGTATTTGTCGGAATTATGTGGAAGAGTGATAAAATCGGCTTTCCAGGAGGATACAGTTCTAAACATTTTCACATGATACAGCTCGGATTTACATTTTTTATCTGGGCAGAATTGCCTTTTGTTTTGTATGCTTTATCATTCAGTGAGATTTCATTTAATTTGATATGTAAACAAGCAAAATATAGCCAACATAACGTTAAAGGGATTGGTGGAGATGAAAATTGGGCTTTTAACTTTTTGCGAGATACGAAGAAAACACATGAAATAGTATAGAGCATACCATTTTAAGAGGAATTCAATGTTTATTTGATCAAAATCGGGTTTGGAATTACTGAAATATCCAAAAACAAAGTAAAACAAAGCGATTGTAATAAAATGTGGGTCCCACACTTTATTAGAATCGCTCTGTTTTGGATATCTCAGCCATTTCAAAATCAATTTTCATCAAATAAACGTTGAATTCCTCATGGAATTACATGCTCTTTCACATTTCATAAGAGGTTTCTCATTATCTTACTAAAAATGTTAGAAACCTGAAATTAGGTCTCAACCAAAACTATACGATCCCTTTAACGTAAAAAAATGAATATTCAGATTGCTTAGCAAGACGGCGGCATCGAACCCCATCATCAAAGGCACAATGCACCTGTGGAATTCTTTTGTGCACCCTATAGAAAACTGACAACTGTTTGAATAATTACAGCCAATTGAAACTCCATTTCTTAAACCTCCTTGGTGAAACATTGTTCAGATTTTTTTTTCCTTATCAAAGCCTTTAAATGCACAGCATATCCTGCATTTTAAGCAATTTGCCTACACATGTATTACGCATACAATTTTATTGGCGTCAAAACATGCATAGGCCTAGATTAAAGTATGTAACTCTTCATACGGATGTGATTTATATGGGGAATTTACATTTAGAACAGACTTAATAATCAAAAATTGGAATATGAACCATCTGGTGAAGGAAAACAAAAGAAAGACGGAAGAAAGCCTCCAGCATCAACTTCACGTTGATCACCATGTCATAATGTAGGCCTAGTGCTGATAGCACGTTAATTCCTTTCGAATGAGATGCGATAGTTTTCATGTTCGACAAAATATGGTAGTGGAGTTAAATAATGAACACAAGGTAACATTACTATTAAACAAAATGAACACAAACACATGCATACATACACACACACGCACGCACACACACACACACAAACAGAGTTAATTTTTGTCGACACTGTCCTATCTTATTTCCTCGAGACACAAAGCGCTAAAGTCAGATTAGGAAAAGCAAAAAAAAAAAAAAAAAAAAAGTGTATGTGTACCTGCTCACTAGACTGTCACCAATCCGTTGCTCTTGATGTGACTTTCCATGCACCTGAATCCTCTCATTTGATTGGTGGGATAAGCTGTTTGTATTGCGGTATTGTGCGCAAACATGATAACGGAAAACGGAGGGTTATGATTGACAATGCCGCTGATCTTGGGCGCTGCTTCCGGCTCTGCTGGGTTTCGAACCGCAACACATACCAAATCAGGGTATTAAAGTACCATTCAGTGGCCGGTCGACAACTGGTGACGGAAAATCGATCGGAATATTGCGTGGAAATCCCGTCGCCCGTCGCCTATTCCAACGGAAAAATGAGTAAAATATCAATATCCTATTTTCAACTGAAAATGGAACACAGGATAATGGATTTGCTCTTGAATTCTGTTTTTCGCGTTTCATTATAATGAAATGTCAAAAAAATGACTCAAAATCCTATTTTCTGAACATTTCAAAAAATAGGAAATGGAAAACAGGATATCGGTTCGATATTCGTTTTTCCATTTTCCATTTGCAACGAGCGACGGGATATTGAAGACCGCCCCATTCAGCGTCTAGAAGAAGAAGACTATACCTTGGCTACGATATGCTACGCACCTCATCAAACTATCCAGCAGGCACATGGCGTGTAGCTCTTTGTAGCGACGTGCTCTGCTGCGAAACGACTAGTTTGTAGAGACTTCCGACCGTAATTATGCGATATTCCATCTACTGAAAACCTTTTTCTTCTCCGACTGAAACTGAGATGAACTAAGGAAATAATTTCAGATGAAATCCTCGAATTTCAACAACTTCACCAATCACAATGTCGGTGAAAACGGAGAAAGGAGTTGCGTTTCCCTTTTCAATGTGCTAGGACCAGGATTGTGATTTTGTTTTTGCTGTTACTCTTTATGTGACTGCTCTTGGTTGCTATGACACACAGACTATTTTTTTTTTTTTTGGAGGGGGGGGGGGGGCGAACACCATTCACTACGGGATTTCAGTTCGAAGGTACAATTGAATTGAATTTAAGATTATTTTTTATACATTTTGATTTATGATTGACTGATTTATATTTAGTTTTGCTTCCGATCCAACCTTATTGTCCCTGGGTTTCAGACTTTAGGTGTAGGACATACATATAATTGATCCAGTATTTCACTGTTTTTGTCTTTGGTTGTTGTTTTTTTTTAGTCATTCTTCACAAAACCCAATAGTATTTATGAATTTCGGTGCGTATATACATTGTTAATTGCACAGTGGTGTATGTATTACCACATAAGGATTTTCATAGAGAAAACGGGTCATGGAGCCTCAGGTTAACGATACACGAAGCTAAGGGTTTGAAATCATTTTTTATTTTTATTTTTATTGTGTATCTAAATGGTTTGGGTATGTTGATGATACCTGGTATCGTGAATTTGTTGTCTGAAGGTGATTTTTTATTTGGGGGGGGGGATGGGGGCAAAGGTTTTGGGTCATCGGATAGGATTTGGGTGCTTAGAATATATTATTAGTTAGCAGTGCAGTTATATTTGTTTTTGTGGGTTTTTTATCAGAGATGTACTCTGATAACACTTTTTTTTGGTATACTGGAGTGACTTTTTTATGGGGGGGGGGGGGAGGGACGAATACCATTTCCCACAATGATATTTCTAGTTTTCATGTACAATAATTCACCTGGTGTACGTGCTCAATTTGAAATTATTTGTATTATTATCTACTATTATTATTTTTTATGTGTGTGTCTTCAAATACTTCCTGACGTGCTTCCTTCAGTTGAGTTTGATTGCTTTTTTCCAACCCGGCAACATAGGGAAGCTCACCATCAAGGAAAACCTGACATCTTGTATCCTTAAAGTAATTTGTTTGCTTTGTTTGTTTATCTGTTATCACTTGTATTGTATTGCAAATGTTGAATAAATAATGATAATAATGATAACAATAATAACTTCGTTTTATGTTCACCTGTATTTTTCTTATATCTGCAAACATCTAAGATTAGATTCACAAATTTATACACAAAACATACACCAAATGAAACCCTCTGTTGGTTGTGATTCATCATTTTCTCACCATTAAGTTCTTTAGGTGCCCCTTCTTTTCTTGCTTTCTATGTGATCATTTCATTTCAATTTCATGTGATGGTGTATGTCCAGAAGTAACCACCAGGTGGACCATGAGACTACACTCTATTTTGTTTTATGGACTGTCCACCTGACTGGTCATGACAGAAAATTCAATGTAACATATCGTTTAAAAGGCACCTTTTATAGAACAATATTAACTGATTCAATACATGTCCAACAATGAATTCGAGACAACTCACAAGCGCGCATACATAATCAAAGAAAGACAGTTTTCCTCTTTATTATCTTTTATTTTATTTATTCGTTTTCCACTCATGGGAAGAAATTTGCCCTTTCAGCTAAACTTAGGGCTAATTTTCAAAGAGAAGCATGAAAAGTAGGGGCAGCTAAAAAAACATGCGGTGAGAAAGAGGTGAATCATAACCAACAGAGGATTTAACTTGGTGTATCCATTGTGTAGAATATGATTATAAATTTGTCAGACTAATCCTAGATGTTTGCATAATAAGAAAAAAACTTAGAACAAAGTATGTAGCGCAATGGTCTGGTCATAAATGATAAACAAATTCAAAACAGAGTCTCTATAATTATATAGAATTGCTGAATAGGTTTGGAAATAAGATTTACCAGTTCCATCCCCCCCCCCCCCCCCCCCCCCAAGAAAAGCTATGATTGGTACTATTCTCCCTGTTGTCCTGGTAAGTCAGTGCCTTATATACGGCACATACGGCACTGGGTACAGTGACAACGGAAACGCAACTCCTTTCTCACGGTTTTCACCGACATTATGATTGGTGAAGTTGTTGAAATTCGAGGATTTCATCTAAAACTATTTTCTTAGTTCATCTCAGTTTCAGTCGGAGAAGAAAAAGGTTTTCAGTAGATGGAAACATCGCATAATTACGGTCGGAAGTCTCTACAAACTTGTCGTTTCGCAGCAGAGCACGTCGCTACAAAGCGCTACACGCCATGAAATAGGCGACGGGCGACGGGATTTTCACGCAATATTCTATTTTTCGACACCAGTTTTCGACCGGTCACTGAATGGTACTTTAATACCCTGATTATACCCCGGTGTGCCATGAACATGAACCGTACTGTCATCGGAGGTGCTGCATGTGTTCATCCACTGGTGCCGGTTGGGTACAGACGGTGGACAGTAGCAGGTGTTTTTTGTTTTGTTTTTGTTTTTGTTTTTGTTTTTGTTCTTGCGGGCGCTTTCCTTGCCGATTCCAAAATGAAAAACAATAATGTTTCAATTAAGCATGACTAGAACGTCATTTTCTCGGGATGTCGTATGTATAGACCTACTCCATATTTATGGTGGATTTGATTGCCAGTTACGAATCTCAGCAATATTGCAATTTTTCTGATATCCCAAAATGCAGTGGTTAGAGATACTATAACTTCGCTCTTAAATGTTTACCCAAAATGCAGTGGTTAGAGAACTATAAGGATCCGTGATGACATCAAAGTATTTAAAACAAAGAAAAAAAAAAAACCACCTTCATCCACACTGCAAGTTTCCTCTGAAAGTTTGCGATAGCAGCTAGGCTTAATATTGACTAGACCTTGATCAGTAAACGACCAATTTGCTTCCCAATTTGACGTGCAGGATACTTTCCAGTAACCCTCACAATATTAATTCTGTGTGCATAGCAAAAACGAATGGTGGACGTGTGAATGCGGCTCACGGCTAAGCCCCCGCTTAGACTGGAGGAATGTCTGCATGTCGGAACTCTCTGTAGGTCATGGATTTCCTCGTGTCTTTTAGTCGTTTTTCTTCTGTTTTTTTTTTTTTTTGTAAGAGCCTATAATATGTGTGTATGTATGTGTGTGTGTGTGTGTGTGTGTGTGTGTGGGTATCATGGCTCCTGATCTTATGTCGTACATGAACACTGGTTCATTTTGATGAAATAATTTATCTTGCTCTTTTATCAAGGATAGGTCTGCACAAAGGAAATATTTTCCAGCTTATTGTGATGTATTACACACAAATTAATTTGCATTGGACATACCTAACAGCATCAATGGCCAAAAACTCATATCTAAACTCAATCTTGTTTCCATCTTGCTTTCATCCAAATTATTCTAGAGATTTATATGTGTACTCTCTTCTTACCAAAGAGATACTGTTCCTCTGGACATTCCATCTGCAGTTACACAGGAAATCTCCCTTTATTTTGTTTTCTTTAAGTACAGTAACCTTTGACCTTCACTTACTTTCACCATTATGTTCATGAAAAAAAAAACACCAAGTCATATCTACCCAGTCCACAAGCATAAAACAGCACTGGCATTCCTAGTAGAAGTTAATTAGTACTGGGAGTTTTGCCTTGACCTTTGACCTTTCACTGCAATCATAATTCATTCACAATTTTCTTTTCATTTCTACCAAATCATATCACAACTTGACATTCCTAAATTAAATCAGTTGAAAAATGCAATTTTTAACTAAACTGAAGTAACCTCTGACCTTTAATCCTAAGTGACTTTGCCCCAAATCTAGTCATCAAGCAAAGTACACCATACAAAATCTACGAAACGGTTTCTCATAAATCATGGTAACAGGATCTGGGTAGGGTGGACAGACACAAAACATGAAACAATTTTTCCAACACCTTTTAAGATGATACACTGTAGTCGAAAGAGGAACACCACATACACTCACCCTCACACACTCATTACATATGTGAATGGGAAATTTCTTGACAGTGGTAAATGAGTACAGGGCACTCCCGTTATAACGAACACGGTTATAACAAATTTCCAGTTACAACAAAGTAAAAATTTAGGCTCCAACATTATCAGCTCTATGTTATCGATTGTTTATCTGTTCAGTTATAACAAAATTTCGATTATATAACGAAAGAAAACTGGTGGTCCCGAGCACTTCATGACAACGGGAGTCCACCGTACCCATCACGCTGTAAAATGACTAGGAGTCATAGAAACCAAGCACTGGCTTAGAAATATTTGTTGATTCTCAGACCAAATGCCTGTACTTTATTATAATTTGTTAAATTCCATAAATATTTAAAACCTCATATATCTTCCATAACCCTTTTCACCAAAATTCACATTCAATCTTCACATAGTAATTGTTACATATCAAAACATTTACAGTTCCACAAGCAAAGCATCAAACAGTTTGTAAATTTGCAGTTTTTCATCGTAGGTTTGGAGTACCATTAACAGTACTGAAAAACCCACAATAAATCTATACATTTCTTAGATTTTTAGCGGCAGGAACCTCTGAGGTATAACATTGAGATTCCGTAAGACATAAGACATCATCCATGAAAGATGGTGTCATTATTCATAAATTGAATGTTCCTTCCCTGTTGATAGTTACATGCACATACCACATCATGGTCCTTAATTGCTTTTCTAAGACAAAAAACCCCCAAACTACATTCAGTCGATAACAACTGGCTCACAATGTAAAAAGGTATTGAATAAAAATAATTATAGTTAAGTCGCACATCCTTCACCCTATCAAACAACAAACAACACACATCCATTTTGCAGGAAATAGTTGGTTGTTCAAACAGGATGTTACTCATTTTGTCATTCACAATTAAACATACACATATCGTCACTAGGGCGACAAGACCTCGTATCTACAAAATGTCAAATGTTCAGGAGAGCCAAAAAAACATGGCGGCCAAAGTACTGTGGCGAATGGGATAGCCTTTCCTTTGACATGCCGTGGTGGCTTCATTTTTGGAGTAAGACAGTTGGGATTTGGACAGGACATCACTTAACCCATTATTTGACCATTAATCCAAAAAAGTCATTTTCACCCAAATTGCAGATACAAGGTCTTGTCACCCCAGCGACGATATACAAAGGGAGGTGTTTCTTCATAAAACGTTATGCACTGCAAAAGTCCGGTGTTAAATAGTGAACACCGAGCTGGTGTTAAATTTTCGGTGCTCATTTATGGTGTTAAATCAACACCTCCGGGTGTCATTTCCAAATATAAAACTGTTTTTTGAAGAGTTTCTTAGTAACTGCACTTCTTGTTGATTTTGAATTTAAACAAGATGATCAAGAATTTACATTAAAATACTAGATTTTTGAAAAAATGTGAAAATAAATTTACACCACAGTAACACCAGCTGGTGTGGTTTCTTATTGAAGCTGGACGGGTGTTAAACCATTGATATTAACACCAACAAATATCAAATCAACACCATGTGGTGTCATTTTTTAATTAACACCAGTACAGTGTCAAAATAACACCAGGTACAGTGTCAAATTAACACCACGAAGTGTCAGGTGAACACTTTTCAACACCATCACAGTGCATTTTCTACACCTGTGGGTGTGGTCCTCTATTGAAGTTTGATCGGTGTTAGATTTAACACCCATGGTGTTAAATCTAACACCGATGTTTTTACAGTGTGCTATCATTAGAAATTTTGGGAGCATGGAGTGTTTGAATGGTATGTGGAAAAGGTTCACATTGAATAATTAGCAAGCCTTGGAAGCAGACATCAGTTAGGTATACTTTCTGTATTGGCTAAGTCACTTCAATTTGGTACCTGTATTCCAATATAATTTATGAGTGATAGCATAATGATCATGTTCTTTGCTTATCAGTGATGAATGGTCAAATTCTACTGGCAGTTTATGTGATGGCCAATTAATTCTCCATACATAATGGTCACACATTTTAGAAACACCGTCTGACTTGGAAGATGTTGCATGTATATTGTACATGTACAGGGGTATATTACCAGTGTGGGATTTCTCTGAAACGTGTGCAATATGGTCCCATTAAGGCTAAATATTTGTATATACTGGTATTTCCACAGGGCATTTCTCATGAAGGATTATGACAGATAACTTCACATTTTATCTATAGAATATCAGAGGGTGTGCACATTTGTTTGAACGCAGTAAAATAATGCATCACACAAAGAAGCTTAAACGCACTTCTCACAGGAACCAGTTGTGCCATGCAAAATGACCCTGTGTAAGTTACAATATCTCAGAAGCCATATGGGTTAAAGGCCATACAAAAGTAGAATGAGGTTTTCCTGTAAGGGTGCATGGCAGCATTAATGTCTCTTTTCCTTGCACAGAAGCACTACATAATGACTTTGTCAACATAGAGCTGGCAAAGCCAAGACATGGCAATATAGGCTTACTGCCAAATTGGTCATTTGTTCATCCACATGTACTGAAATGAGAACAAAATTACACTTTTCCCCCCAAATATCCAGCTCTGCCAGATGATGACCAGCTCAGGCTCTGCTGACACAGTGTGGCCAAAAACACTCCATTGGGCATTTGATTTAATCGCCATCATCTCCCCAAGGATCTGTAATATATAAACTACAAATAATAGTTTAGATGAAAGACAGCCAGACATGAGCCAGATCACAGTTTACATTCATTCACTTGCAACTTACTTTTCCTATTCAGTCTTTTTGACCACTTTGATTGCACTTGAGTTTCATCATCTCTTGATGCTTTCTAGTCCTGTCAGGTGTTCCATTTCATACTGTTCGCATTTAGCACTTTCATGTATTGTCAGTATATTGTTCTGTCACAATGTACATTATATTTCTGTTCTTTGCTATTATGATTCTATCATGGCTTCAGTTTCTAGTTACAACTACTGGGTACATGTATCTTCAAGCTTTATTAACAGTTGGACTTCTTGTTTCAAACAGATACATGGGATAATAATACACGTACAAGCAGGTACCTGCACACTGACCTACAATTAAACTACCCGATACTGTGTAGCATGCCATATATCATAAAAAAAAAAAAAAATCATAACATGCAGGTGATGTCATTGAAATCAACGGATGTTGATAGGGCCTAAGCAGTAAACTGAAACTTGCCCTGAATGATATTACTTGCAATAATGACACATAGAGCCATAAACCAAACCTAACAATCTGAAATTGTGACTTTGGCTAAACAGGGGCAGTTCAATAGGCAGACATGCTAATACTATCTGCCAAATCACACAATTCCAACTGAAGGTGTAATATATCCTATAAAAGGTCATCGGTCATGTTATTGCACACGGTGATAAAATCTTAGCAGCCATGGCATACAGTGATAGGGATGGGAGTTGGCTATGCATTGTCTGGGCAAAGTTTGTCACAGGGCATAAATGATCGGCTTACGGAAAAATAAATCAAGTTCTGCATTCCAGCCTACATGTAAGTCAAAAGTCAATCCTGTTCACACTGCCACTGTTCCATTTCTTGGGTAGCTATCACCAGGGTAATGGGCACTGGAGAGGGATCTTCTGCTGCTTAATCATGACATGCAGTTGCAACATTACGCCATAAGTGGTCGCCTACAAGCCCATTTGTAATAAGTGCTTGCAAGATTCAGTAACCAGTAGGCCTTTGACAAAGGGCCAGAGATTCAAACTGGCAGTGGTTACACACAACCTCATGAATGCTGCAATCAGTACCAATTAATGACCAAAGAATGGTACTCTCTCATACATAACTCACTCATAAATGAAAACAGTATTCGATGTTACTACCTTTCTGCTCTGAATGGCTCTTTTTGCCCATCATTGTTTGTTTTTGGATTTCCTTGTTTGTAACTGTTTGATGTGTAAGCATGACCACTGATATTCAATACACTCACAGAGCCTAGAACCAATTGATAAGCATGGCCTGAAATGACATCATACTGAATGTGGTCTTATATATCTTGAATGCTTGATGCACCTACAGTATTGGAAAACAAATATGCAGAAGACACAGAGCATTAATTTCCATGATTACAATGCTGCAGCAAAAATATTTTTGTAAGAGTTGAATTAAAACATTGACAAGGAATGGGATATTCACAGACACACTGCAACTGTATGAACACACTGTGGATAAAAATACAAGTCTTTTTCAAGTTTGCATGATAATCTCATAGAATTATACAAGCAGCACTAAAATGCCACAAAATCACATAACACCTCATACATCTTCAAAATATAATACAAACAAGAACTCCAGACACAAAAGTGTGGACCCTTTTGCCTGTTTTTTCACTCAACCATAGCATGCTTGTGGGAGTGATCAAAAATCCATCTATAATTGTGTTTAATTCCCCTGACCATTCAAATAACAATCCCACAAATCTAACAGATTGTATCCCATTTTCCATGGTCTATTCCATCAACAATATTCACTGACTTTGCCAAATATTTGTGGTACTTTCTCATACAGACATATGTCCCTTTAAATATTACTTTGATTTCAGACTCAAAGGTTTAGACATTACATCCTGTCTGCATTGAGAGTATGAATAAATGGGATGGTAATACGGGCAAGAAGTATGAATAATTCTCCTCATGAATATCAGACTTTTAGAATCTGATCTTGACTAGTGTCTCTCAATTTGATCAATCAACCTTAGTGTAATCATGCCTGCCTGAGTCACATCTAGTAATTTTCATATTACTTTGTTTACATAAAGTTTGTTACACATAGACCAGACACCAGCACCAGTAAAAACAAAATGGCCTTATCCTGTAGGTATCACTGCAATGTGGAGGGACTTCCTTGAGAGATTGTGCATTTTGAAAGCTAATATTCATAATATCAGTCCAAGTTTTGCTGATTCTACGTGAAGTGGTTGCAAAAATGTTTGCTGATGTCTATGAGAGTCAAATGAATACAAACTTAGTTGGTAAATTTACCTCATGTGGTTGATACTGTTGCCAAACCTGACTAGCAGTTAAAGAATTATTGCACAAACTAGCAGTGTTTACCTCCCAGTTAATGACCAAAGGCATACCATAATATGATACTGCTTTTTTGTAGTTTGTGCTGGAACAGGCTGTAAAGCATTAGATATTGTTTCCTGAGTGACCACAAATTACAGCAAGAGTTGAGACGAGAAAGATTTCTGACTTACAAATCAATGTTATCTTGTAATTACTATTTTACGGTACATTTCTACACCAAGTATATGAGAAACACATTTTCAGAAGGCTTCTTTATGTAATGCATGAACAGTGAAATCCAACCTTTGAATTTCACATGTGACCTGTCCCACAGAAGCTTGTCCTTTCATATTTGTATAGTCATACATTAACATACAAGAATCTATTGATACATATATGACAGGACAGAAAACCCTCAAACATGCTTCCAGCATCACTTTGCATGTACATGTACATACAGCAGCAGAAGCAATAATATGCTCACAATGCATGGGAAAATCAATGTTCCTCAGGAATATTCATTGATATGTGTTCTTATTACCATGGTTTGCCCTTGCATAAGGTGATACATTAATATGCCTTTTAACCAAAAAGGGAGGTGAGTGATATCAAAAGTGCATCACATATAATTTCTCTCAGACAGGGATAAGATGTTAAGACTTTTCAATGGAACATATGACTGATCCTTCAAAGGATAGAATAGAAAGCAAAGCATGTTCAACCAAAGCGAAAATGAAAGCAATTAATGTCAAAACCGGAACAGTATCATATCTTAAGTTAACATCTTCAAGCCTGTCAAACCACTATTTCCTGAAAATATCTGGTGTATTGAATTGCTCTTTTGTAGTAAGTTTGAAGAAAAGAAACCATCCACTCATACCTCATTCAAAGCACAGAGATCATAACCCATCATTGTGTCACAAGCAGCTTAAGTGGAAGCACACTATAATAAAAATGTACAAATTCAAAGGTGGATGTGAATAAAATTTTACTATCGGTATATTGATTTCACTGGAAACAATATTATTCATTTTGTCTCTACTTGCAATGTTCAACACTGTTACACACAGTTCTGTGTAAGAAGGAAAATGAATTTCTTCATGCAAAACAAATGATTTTGGGGGATGTTTTGTATACAAAACAAGGGGCAGTCCTGGGATAACAAAGTAGGCCTGATTGTCACTTGAATAAGGAAGCAAGTTTACAGTGTTCATAGGATGTAATGCAAGAAGATCACATGCATGACTTCCCCAGAAATTGTCCCACCCCCCTGGCTTTAGTAACTTTCTTTTTCTAATACACTCATTTTTGTATTCCACTGACTTTGCTTCACTACTTCTGTATATTTGTAGTAGCACTTTAGCACTGTAACAAAACAAATCATATGTATGATCATAATCCTGTGGTCAGCATGATATACTAATTTCTGGTGAATGGTCCATCCTTATTGTAAGTGGCTTGAAGTGTAAATGGGAAAAAGTAAAATGTATGTAAAACTTGGTATTGTAGATCAACAAATAAAGTGGATGTGTCAAGGGTAAAGGCTACAAACTTGATGGATTACTTATCCCCTCATATGTTTCCTTCTGTGTTTTCTGATGAAAAATTATCCATTTACCTATGTTGCTCAAAAATGTATTCTCCTTTCTACTAACACAAAACAGAGGAGTTGGTTACAGAATGACACAGATATAAAAACAAACCAACCACCATGCATGCCCACTAAATACTCTCTCAAATCCCACTTCGTAAACTATTCCTCTTTATAGTCTCATATCCCAACACTATGATAAGGCTAGTGGGAATGGTGGAAAGTAGTCTTGCAGTCAGACCCTTTGTCAGTCCTCCAAGGCCCTCTTCCCTCATCAGTGTTTGAAAAGTGGTGACAATAGACCTCTGCCCAGTCACCTGAAGAATAGAACAGAATGAAACATACACTGTTGTAAACTAACACTAGAGATCCTGTAATCATAAATGCCTGAGTTCCTTATCATATTCTGCATGTTTGTAAATTACAATAGCAGACTTGTGGAAAGAATTAGATTCATTGCTGTATGCCTAATTTCATATTTGCTGTTATACAGAAACTCCAATTCCTCATCTGAATTATTAACAAAGAAATTTTGACTTGGAACTGTTTCATTATAATAATAAGCTAGTAGACATACCAGATGCATCAATATCAGAAGTATTTGACATTATGTGTATATCTTATTATTTTCTTACTGAACTGCAACCTCAGTTGAATACTTGTACCATGAAAAACGCTCTTGTAAAAGAAATAGCTTATCAGATTTTGCTATACTGTAAAAGTGGATATTTTCGCACGACTAATTTTTTGTGCTTGGTTGGCTAGAAGAGTTTCGCGTGTTAATTCCGCGGAATCGCGACATCACCTACTGGAACATATGGCACGCAAAAATATTCACGTGCTTTTATTTTTGCGCTAGCTTCTGATTGCGCGAAATGCGCGAAAATTTCAACACCGCAAAAATTTCCACTTTTACAGTACTACATTGTAAATATTGCTGCATTTTAAATGAAACTGCATTCAGAGAGACCAGGTTCAACCTGGAACTGCCTTTGAATGTCCCACATCTCTTTTGCACACATTCTTATTTTCAAGAAAATGTTGATGTACACCCAAAATTTCGGTGGGCGTTCTTCATCACTATTTCAATCTGTTTACAGTTCCAATGTAAGATGCAGCGCACTCACATTATAAAGAACATGGTAAAATAACAAAAATCTCTTTACAACGAAGTACACATTCCAGTTCCAAAATTGTTATTCATTTACTTTATAGTTTGGCTTAAATGAAATTTTGATATAACAAAAGAAAATTGCCAAATCCAAGGACTTCATAATAGTGGAAGTCACCTGTATATGAAATTCATTAACCATGTTTAGATTCATCATTTTCCATCCGAGTTGCTATGACAAGGAAACATGTCAGGTTTCCTTTTGACCTTTGTGTGTCATCTTTGATACAAAATGTCTGCAATCCCATCATTTGAATTGTTTTCATGCCATGACTACTGTAAATGCTATCACTTCTATCATACATGTAAAGATATTTTTGCGAAGGAAGAGGTCACATACACTTTTGGGAGATGTTGTTTTTGCGATTTGACACCAAGGCTATTGTAAGTGCACTAATGACGGTCAAATCACTCCGCCACTTTACTGCACACCCAGCAACCAAGATCACTACATTTTCTTGCGCTTGAGGTTTATCAATAAGGCGGGATGTGCATAATGTTAGACATACAAGCATGCATGTTTCTGGCCAGACATGGCCATGGTTTCGCCCTACCTCAGACAACATCTAATGCCACAAAATGAGCACATCAATATTTTGCCAGCACAAAATCAACACAATCAAGATAAGGTAGCCATATTTGTGCATCATGTTCAATTCGCGGCCTAACAGTGATCTGCAAAATTCACAAAAATCAAACCCTAACAAAAATAACAGCATTTACAGTATTTGATTGCTAATGCTTTCACAAGCTGCTTAAATGGGTGCAATCTTTGACGTAAATCTTGACATACAATGCAAAGGGGCTGACCTTTACACAGTACACCGTCTTGTAGGATTTTTAGGCTGAATCACACTAAAATGATTTTGACCAAATGGCTCAAGTTTGACTACCTTTCTTTTGGACAATGCATTCACAACTCAAGTTCCTCTTTATCTCGAGAAAAGTGTATACCTCTTTCTATTTGGCATCACGAATACTTGACAAAATGACTCTTCTGAATAGTGAACACATACAACACATGACTTTGACTACAATAAAGATTATTAGGATTCTTGTCACAGTTGGCCAATTTGCTCAAACTGCACACATTGTTGTTTATTGTATCATTGCTTCCATTTGTTCTGATTCTCTGTATGAGTAAGTTCTCCTCAATACTGGGCATCTCTCACCTGCAGCCTAGTCCGGATGGTGTCCATGGGGTTGGTGATAAATGCAGCGCTGCAGCCTGCACAAGACCCTGACACAGCCTGGACAGCAAGGGAAGGCACTTGAAGATGAAGACTATTCTGGAGGAAGGAAGCTATGCATTCTGTGAAGAGGAGGAGGGGATGGGACAAACAAACCCACGAGATTAGCGCTGAAATACAAAATATCCACAACTAATTGGAAATAGTGTACGGCAAATGGGCTGTTGGGTAGTCAACTGTGATGCCTAGGCTTTCAAATACAACATGTAATCATTATCTGCTGTAAGAACAGAACCCCTAGTTTACATTTTGATGAGACTCACCAATCTTGACCACCAATCAAGGATAGACCTTTCACCCTCTCTGCACCAAGAAAATATTAATTATCCAATTCATATCCATCCTTTACACTAAATAACAGTCTCATTGAACTTACACATAGTTGAATTCGTCGGGTGCCCGTGCATTGGCCGCTAACGCAATACAATTTGTATTGCGTTAGCGGCCAATGCACGGGCACCCGACGAATTTGACCAGAAAACGACAATAAGTTAAATATTGGTAAACATAACCTGTAATTCATGTAGTAATTCATATAATTGGTTTCCAATCATCTCATCAAATGTTGAAAACTGAATCCCCATTTCTGCAAAAAACTATACCATCCCTTTAATGCTGATTTTTCATTGTGTATTTTGCCATTTTCCCCTCCCCCTTTCTGAAAATTGTTCAGTCAAGTATTTGTTTAAAGTGTCTATAACTCAAAAAGTAGCTACAATGTTGGGATGCTTTCTTCAGGATGATTTACCATTTGTGTACTGAGAGACCTTCCCAGCTAGCTACATGCATTCACATGCATTATGTATGAGGATGTCCCATACGTAACGCATTTGTCCCATACGTAACATTATTTCAATGCCTAATAAAAAATATTCCTTTTACTGTTTTTTCTTTTTTCTGTGGTATTTAATTTCTCTAAACAATAAATTAGAACTTTCCAAAAGGGCATTAATATAACCTTAGCAATTTCAGAAAAAACCTTAAAAAATGACCTCAATTTGTTACGTATGGGACATCTCATGATAGGACACGAGCTAATTTGCATAATCATTTGCATAATCCCTAAATTTTCATACCAAGTTAAACTATTTGATGAACTTCTTATGTCCACATATTAATCAAATATCATTTGCTTTCCTTTGAATTAATATGAATTTTTATAAATGTCAAATACGTAACGCTGTGTTTCACATTTATGCAAATGAAGCCCTTGAAATTTGCATAAATTTACGTAATATAATTTTTTCCTCCATGGAAATCAAAACTTCAACTCATAAGCTTCAAAATGATACCAAACATGTCAATATTGAGCAAAGATGAAATTTTGCCTTCTGAGGGGACCTTATCTTGGACTTGCCCTAAATGTCTCCATTGTCTGTTAATGACATTTTGCTGTACTTTATCAAATGGAACAGTCTTATACAAACTTCTACATCAGAGCCTTGTCTTACCGTAGATCAAATATTTGACTTTATCTTTACATTCACTTAAATTAAATGTAGGCGTCATCACAAATTATATTGATTCTATTTCTAAAAATATGTCTGTGACAATATAAATGTAGTGAACACTAAACTGGAGTGTATAAAAAGTAACACCTTATGAAAACTAACCAAGATCAAATTAGATTAAGCTTTAAAAAGATAATAAGGGTAAAGTCCTCAGACATTGACCCTGACTTTTAATACACTTATATCTACAATGTACGTAGTAACCCAAAATAACATCAGTTGTACCATTCTACAATTTGAACTCCTGTGTGAAGACTTAATATGCACAATGAGATTGACACTGTGAATTTGGATAATATGGTAATTATAAAAGACAATGGAAAATAAAAAGAACTGTAATGAAGACTTGTGTATGGACACAGCCCATACACAAGTATAGTACAGAGACACACACATGACTACATGACAATGCTTTTCAAATGAATCATTCAATTTCTATTTTTTTCCTTAAATGCATACCTTCATGTAATACCTTACAAATCATCACCCGAGTCAAAATACTAGGTTTACCTCAAAACGCATGTACTGAAAATGTGTGATTCATTGCAACACTCAGTCTGATGTTTGTTTTAATTTGGTATTGAAACATGTTCAAATGCAAGATTGATGAGAAGAAATAAAGTTGGATGGTATCATACTGAACATACTAAAATGTACATGAATAAGCAGAATTCAGGCCTTGTCATCTCAGGGCTGTGGATAAAACATCACAAGTACTGGGATTATGCAAATATGCTTCCTTTTATTTGATGTGAAATAATTATGAAGAGGATTCATGCCTAAATACCTGTATAATTGTGATAAAATGTCCACCATAGGGCACTGTTTGGTACAAATGTCATCAAGGATGCAACATAACCACGATAGAAACCAAAGAAACCACTTTGATGGTACGTCGCTCGGGCGATCTGCACTACGTCCTTGAAGTGGACTTCCTTTTTGACAGTCTGTGCATCCACAGCCAGTCCCAGCATCATCGTCCTCTGTGAAATGACATCCACAGGTACCCGTATTGTCTGTGAGACCAGCGAGGCAAAGCCTCCTGCGATGAAAGTACGAGGGGAGTTGTCCATATCCTTGCATGCTGTTCGCATCAACTCGTAGCTTAAGATGTACATCTGCTCAGAGCCAATGGAAATCAAGTTCACTGCGAAGCCCTTGTACAAGCCACGGACCCCCTCATACTTGACTATTTTTTTCAAGGCATCCCATGTTCCCTTGTACAGACTGTTTTGCTGCTGCATCTGAAGCCTTGTCTTGATGAGATGAGAGGGGTAGACTGATGTCCGGACAGCAAATGACAGCATGGCCCCAAAGCCAAAAAACTTTCTCTTGTCCATGTCATCCCACTCAATAATATGAACCACACGCTCTTTTGTTGACGTCATGGCTGCTTATTTCTCAGTACGCAGCCAGCAGTGATCATCAAAGCATCTTCTTGCTCATGAATAGTAATTCTCTCCAACTTGTGCTGATCTTTTCACCTGTGTGATTGAATTCAGAAAGAATGCATGATCAATGTGGGATATGATACCTGCTAAATTGGACAATTTATCTCATGTACAATGATGTCACTAATCTAATGACATCCCTCAGGGCTCTCCCCTCGCTGCAAACTGCATGAAAAGCATTTTTATGAAGCATCAGAAATATCAGGACACATCAGGGGGAAAGCAATTTCTGCCTGCCAATCATACCTGGTGCTGTCCAACTCCAACCACTCAGTCAGTACCCTGATTTGGTCATGGCAACACAATTGCACATACGCTGTAGCTCTGTTTGCTATTTGTTTTATTTCCCTTAATAGGAATGAAATTCAAAGAGAAGACATACACAAGAAATTAAAGTAGCTATAGATGACATCTTTTTCTCACAGGTTATTCAAGAAGATGAAATTCCAAATGATTTCACTTTTGTTAATGTTTAATTTGTCAAATTGAATATTTATGAAAAGCACAGTTGCTAAAATTTACATTTTCTACCATTAGTACAAACAGCTGTGTCAAATAAACTGCTGAAAAAGAATACTCTTTGATCAAGGGATATTTGAACAAAAACAAAAATAACAATATACCTCACCATTCATACAACTTACTACAAGTGCAGAAAGGACGTAGGGTCCCTATCTGCATCTCCATTGACTATCTGTATCAGTGTGTACACATGTATATGTAGCCTACCAGGCCCACAGTAGTTTGTAGTCAAAACATGGTCGCGGCGGAGAAAAGGCGACACCATCATTTCACAATTGGCAAGCTATTGGCCAGAATCTTACATTGTAGTTATACTGTTGAAATGATACAAGTTTCAGAGGCATAGAACTCTACTCGCAGCTCATGAAATAGGTCCCACCACTGCGTGTATGCAGGGCTGCACACTAACCCATTTTTTCCTACTGGTCCCACCAGTCTGTAGCACAGTGTAGGACCAGTAGATAGTCTAGTAGGTAGAGTCCACCCATTTTTTCCCAATTTTTACTGGTCCATTCCTGAAAAAGTTACTGGTCCAACAGTGATTTTTACTGGTCAGGGACCGTCGGACCAGTACCAGTGTGCAGCGTTGGTGTAGATGTCATCTATGACAGTATGTGGTCTAACGTTAGTGATACTACTAACAGGTTTGGCAGCTTTCCTGTACAGTGCAGTGTTGTGAATTCAGCCCTAGTACTGTGTGTAACGTTAGATATGTCTAGTCTAGACCGTAGTTCGAGTGGAGTAAATTACCTTAAGCACAGCGGTGGGGCTTTTTTCCCTAAAACTTGTGAATGCGGCCCAACCAAATGGCGTTTACAAATTTACGCATGATTGATAGTGATTGGTTAGCCCCGGAGACCGCGCCGCTATGATTTGGGGCTGGTCGCAGTTTGTGATTGGTGAGACAGTGGCCGTGGTGGGGTCGATTTCCACAGCATACCTACATGTACATGACCTAGAATAACCTAATCTTTCGTCCTTTCTTCTTTCCTTTTTCCCTTTGTTCTTTCTGTTCTTTCACCCTTTTAATTCTTGGAATCGAAGGACTTCCTAAGAAATGTCCCTCGACTAATTTAACCATGACTTTTGAGTCCTGGTAAACCTAACCTAACCGAGTAATGTTAGGCCTGGCCCTGTATTGACTTTGTCTTTGGCCGACATACTGAGATGGCGAGTCTAATGCTAGGCCGACACTTGCACGACTTTTGGCCATGATTTTGTCGTGGCAAGTTGTGCCACTTTGGGGCATGAACTGGGAGGCTCCCGCACTGTTCACGACGAGTTCACGACGAGTTCACGAATAGTTCACGAATGCGTGCCCATCAGTGTCCACATTGACACGAGTTCATGCTTGGTTTGCGCATAGTTTGCGCATAGTTTACGCACTTCCCGCATTGGCACGACGAGTTTGCGCAATTCGGATGGTGTCGTGCCGACTTGGGCACGCCATATAAAAAGGGGCCCCCCCCCCCAACCCCTGGTCATTTTTGGATTGGCTGTGGAAGAGACAACATGCTGAATACTTACAATTACATATTTGTTGTTTGCTGTTTTCATGTTAATAAATTGTTATCTTATTTCAAAACACTTGTTTTTCTTTTTAACCTTAAAATAAAGTTAAAGAGAAACAAACTGAAAAAAAATAAACGAAAAAGAAACGAAAAAAGAAACGAAAACAAAAAAAGAAAAAGAAGAGAAAAAGAAACTAAAAAAGAAAAAAAAGAAGAAACGAAAAAAAGACACGAAAAAAGAAACGGAAAAGAAAGGGAAAAAAAGACAAAGAAAAGGAGAAATGGAAGAAAACGAAAAGAAAAACGAAAAGAAAGAGAAAAGGAAAAGAAACGCAAGAAATGCAAGAAACGAAGGATTTCGTTTTTTGGGGGGTGGGTGAGGGGACTTTCTTACGTTTCTTGCCCTATATATAACCCCGCACCGACGCGAGCGCCACTGTCGCGCAGTAGTCGTGAACTGCTCGTGCCATGCGCAAACTGTTCGTGAAGTGCGTAAACTAGTCGTGAACTGCTCGTGCCATCAATGCGTGAAGTACACGTGACCGTGTCAGTGGGAAGGCACGGCCACGCTGCGACGCGCACAAATTCGTGAACATGTCATGAACTCAACGTGAGCTGTTCGTGAACTATTCGTGGCAGATCGTGACAGTCTTGGCATGGCGCGCACTGCCACGCACTGGCACGCATCCTCCCGCATCGTCCCGCATCGTCCCGACAAGTTCATGACGAGTTCACGAACAGTTTGCGCATAGTTCACGACCCCGTCGCGAAATTTTGTCGTGACCAAAATTTTGAACATTTCAAAATTCTCGTCCCGACATGGCACGCAGTCACGACGGGTTTACGCACACTTCACGCCAGTTTACGACTAGTTTGCGCACTGGCACGTCTCGAGTCGTGCCAATCAATGCGTGCCACAGAATCGTGCAAGTGTCAGCCTGGCTAACTCTAACGTTAGATCTGTCAGTGTCAGTGTCACCGGTTATTTATGGTGCCATTTAGTTATGAGTATGACTAACGCAACAGTGCTCACACAGTGTTAGGAGTAGGAGCTCTAATCGTGGCGACGTTTAATAGATTTTCTATGTCAACTTACTGATACTGTTACAAAGGTATCGGACATGGCCGAAATATCATCCGTATTAATTTCGTGTCACAAAGTTGCTAAGATCTAACATTTACACAGCTGGAAGACAGGCAACGTCGAGTTTGTTGGTTAACAAACAGTTTTAATACAACGTACTGTACAACTTACCGGTGTTGTAACTGGCTGTCATGACATGGGCCGGGTCATCAGCTGGCTTATTCGGCTTGTGTGTATGGATGGCTTGCCACTGTATGCCACACCGTTGCACCGGCCGCCGGCGATCAGTTCATGGTCTCTCTCGTGCGATCGCTATGATGATGACACAAGCTCTGGAGAGTATAAAAATCGCGAGCGAGTCGAGCAGACTATGGTGGCGCTTTTCTCGCGGTAGCCACTTAGTAATCTATTTATATCCGGTAATGCGGTATCCCCTGCTGGCTCCCCACCACAGTTGTAATTTATATAGTAGTCTTAATGAAAAAAGAAAGAAAGAAAGACAAATGATCAAACACTTGGTAAAGACGGTTCCATGATATATGCTGCCATGAAATATCTACATGCTAAGCCAGAAACCCATGTACATGACCCTAACTAACTCTAATCCTCACAAAGGGAGGTGATATGATCACAGACATAATTTCTTATGAAAAACTATATACCCTAGCTAGCTATATCAGAACCCTAACCTTAACCTAAGTCCTTGGAGAAAATAAGATTGAAGCAGTTGCCACAGGAGCAAATGTCATGTCACCTGTACCAGAATGGATAAATTCACTGATCCTTTATTCATGAAATCATTTTCACTGGTGTACATCACAGCATGCAAGTGACTAAACATAATTATATGATTGCTATGTTTCATAAACCATTGTGAGTATAGAATCATGTCTACTGCATGTGGTACATTGATCGTCTGTGCTGTAATATGTATGTACGAAAAAAAACAACACACACACAAAGCTATAGTGATATTCATTGTCAGTAAAAACATTTTGTAATATATCATAACATGCACTGAGCCTCTTGTGAAATTACTATGGGTTCTGGGTGACTGAACGAATACCGGCAGGCCTACTATTTTCTTTGCATGGGGGCTGTGTCCCTCAGAAAAATAGTGCTATTCGTGTCATCTATAGGAATCAATCATTTCAAATAGAGGCTCTCACAGGCTCAGTGCATGGTTTGTTTACTACATCTGAGTTTCTGAAGAATTGAAAAGAATATGTGATGATTAGGATTCCATTGCTGTTGTTCAGTTGTTTAATCTCGTTATTTTGAATACTGCATGTGATCGTGCATCCCCACACTGGAGCATTGGCATTGTTGTTCCTATTTATGAAAACAAGGGCTCAGTTGATGACCCTAATAATTTCTATGGGATTACTCTGTTTAGCTGTCTTGGGGGAATTGTTTACCATGGCTATTAATGCTCAACTCATGTCGATCATGCTTAAACAGTTAATGTTGGTACTTAAGGGATGTGCAGGCAGGCTTTCTACAGGCTACTCTAGCTTTTGTCATAGTTTTAGTTCTCCTTTATAGTTTAATTATTTATCTATATTCATCTAGTTAGTAGCAAAATGTTTTTGTGCTTTTGTGGATTATAGGAAAGCGAATAATAAAGACTTTGATTTGTTAGATGCACTTATTTTGATGGTAGGTAATCACTGATGTTGTCAAGGGGACAACTTCAATTACTATTTGCCATTTATCCAAATGATTTTGTGTTGTTGGATGTTGTTTTTTTATAAATCACTTTTGCAGAGGCCGGAGTTAACGATGATGTGGAGTTTTATTAACGGATGTAGTCCTATATATTATTCAATGTAGACACTACTATTGGTATTGTTATGTCTGAGAGTGCTAATGACATAAACAAAACAAAACAAAACAACTGGATGTGTATGGGAAGCCTTGTGGGATCTCGCTGTGATCTCTCTGGGATCTCACTGTGAATACTCCCAAAATAAAAGGCCATGGTTTATTCTACTAGAGAGAAAATAAGACACATACCAGTGTTAACTTTTCATGAAAGTGAACATAAGGTAGTAGATGATTAGACGTATTTAGGTGTCACAATGGATATAGTGGTCATCTCAAAAGAGCTATAAAAAAACAACAGGTATGTCAGTCAAGGACATCCCTCTCTCAAGAGGCATCTTCCAAGGTTGTCCTATTTCCTCTTTACTTTTTATCTTAGCTATAGAAACATGGTCAATATCTATCCAGAGCAACACCCACATTAAAGGAATACCTGTTGAAGATTATGAAAAAAAGCTGTAGATGTATGCAGATGATACTGTTGTTTTTTTTTTAGATGGTGAAGCAGATTCTTTTCAGAACCTATTCAATACCTTGGGGAAATTTGCTGAATTTGCAGGTTGTAAGATAAATATGTCCACGCCAGAGGCAATACTCATTGGCTCTTTGAAGGGGTCTGAATTTAATGCTTTTTCTGCACAGGGTTTGCAATGGACATCTAACTCATTTAAAGCTTTAGGAATAATTTTTTCTTTGAATACAAAATCTTTATATGAATTGAATTATGTGCCAAAGTTGACACATATAGAACATGTACTCAATTGTTGGCGTCATAGGAGTCTATGTCTTATCGGGAAAATTGCAGTCATTAAAGCACTACTCCTACCTCAACTTTTATACATTTTCTTTGTTTTACGCATTGACATACCCCAGAGGTGTTTTTTTTTTACGATCAAATAGTTTATTTTTATTCAATTTATATGGAGAGGTGGGAATGATAGAGTAAACCAAGCCTTGATGTGTAATGACTATAATGCTGGTGGTCTGCGCATGATCATGAGACCCTGTGGTGTATGCTAAGTCTCAGAAAATGAATTGGGTTGTTAAATTTTTTGACCCCTTGTACTCTAGCACATGTAAGTGAATGGAAAATTTCATGTTAGTGAGATTTCATGCAGATAAGATGGTTTTGTGGAATTCTACAGGCAAATGCTCCAAGATGTGTTTTGAATAAATTAGGCAGTTCCCAATTGGTGAAAAACTCTCAAAGTTTGGTACATTTACAGAGATAGCATTCTCTCAGATACTGGTTTATCTAATTTTCACCTTTCATATGGTGGAACAAAGAAGTTAGTCTGAAACACAAGCCATTTTTCTTCTACCCTGAGTGGTTTGAGAAGGGAATATGTACCATAGATGATTTAAGAGTTCGTGGTAATATTGTAAAACCCTTTGAGGACCTAGTTATTGAATATGATATGTCAATAAGAGATAGAAGAAGATATAACTCTTTGATGAATGGTATATACCTCAGATGGTTTGGTGTATCAAAGACAGTTGATGAAAATCTATTTGATAAGATTGTTTCTGAGTTGGTGAGAAAAAAGAAAATTTCTAAGTATGCTTAATATACGTTAAGAAATTCTCAGGAACACTCATGTGGGTAAAAAGTAGGGAAATGGAATGAAATATTGGAAGTAGACAACTGATGTTAACTTGGTCCTCTGTTCATTAAAAAAATGTCAATTGTACAATTGAGACTCAACTTGATTCTTTTTATTTTTCTATTTTTCATGAAACAGTATGTCTGAATGCCTTTTTACACAAAATTAAGAAAAAAGACAATCCTAACTGCTCATTATGTCATCAAAGCCCAGAAACAACTTTCCATTTATTTTGTCAATGCCCAAAGGTTTTACCCTTATGGCAAAAATTATTCAATTTTATTGATGAAAAGACAAAGAAAACTAATGCATTTTCAGTTTTTAATACAACATTTGGAGTAAATAACAATCAGAGGCTAGATGCATGTATAAACTTTTTATTTCTTTGTTTGAAACTTTATATTTACAGGTGTAAATTCCAAGAAATAAATTTAGTTTTTGAACATTTCCTGGCCTTGGTAAAATATAAGCAAAAATACAGAGTACTGGATAGCCCAAAAGAGGGGGAATTGGGAACCCACCTTGAGAAATGGTCCATGTTCTCTATAGACTAATCCTCTGTACGAGAATAACAATTACTTTTAATAGAAAAATTTACAAGATGTACTGTTGTTCATATGTTTTTGTGATTGGTAGGTGTATATGTGTGTGAAATCACAAAATATATGATTGTACATGTACATGTATGTCCCTTGTTTCTGTTTTTGTTTTTGTTTTTTGATGTCTATATACATTGTACACGGTATATACGTTTCAATAAATACAGAAAAAAAAAAAAGAGCAATGCTTAGCCTCCTGGGAAATTGGATGTCTACAGTTACCAGTTGATATTCATTGAGATGTTTTGTAGAAATTTCTTTAGTAACATCCCCAAATAAGTCCATAGCTAGCTGCATAGTGTATGGATAAACAGGAAGATATGAATTAGCAAGTGTTCTGGGGATCAGAATGGTATTTTTTTCAGACTTTTGGTGGGTAAGCAAACTACACTGCCTTGTATGATGTATAAAGCTAATGAAAGTAATGGATGAAAGTGATGTTTAGCATCTTTTCGATCCCATTGGATTACAAAGTTTGAAGATCTATTGGATATCAATTTTGAAATGTTTGGCAAGAACAAGATGTTAATTGGTCAAAATATGCACTAGAATTACAGCTACGAGATATTGATACATAGAACTGGCATGATGTTGTCAAAGAAAAAGGCCAATATGTAATGTATAGGATTTTCACGGAAAATCTTGAGATTGAACCTTACTCAACTCAGCTAAATTATAGCATGGACCTAATACACATGGACATTCATCGTATCGTTAATTAATTCATGCACCCGTACATCTCAAAAGCGCCACAAAGACATTTTCAGCATGCTTCACTGCTTTGATCCCATGATCGTCACCGCCAGCAAGCCGGGAGAAGAAAAAGATGGAGATTCGAGAAATCTAAAACTATATGCGCAGAAGAAAATAACTCACAAAAATCAAGTAAAGTGAATGTGCAGTTGTGGTGTATGTTAGGAAATCATACCTCAAACAATTTCGCTTGGGAGAAGCAGGCAGTTTTTAAAAGAAAGCTAACATTTTGGCAGAATGATTGTCATTTGTGATCTCAATATTTCACTTTTCTCCAGCTTATTCCAGAGCAAAAAGGGACGGTAATGGTAGAGAACAGATATATCTTGCCATTAGGCAAGGTCTTATGCGTGTGCGAAAATGTGCCAATCAGCAATTACCCATCTTTTGACACAAAATTTATAATAATCCAGGTTTGCTGCTCCTCATCATCTGCATTTATTCAGACATTTCCATCTGAAAAAAGGTACATCAGCAAAACAAGACTGAAATGAGGGAAACAATTCGTTTGTTAGTGACGATACATAATTACACAATCGTTATTGTCAAGACTGTGACCTGAATGTACTCATTAAGATGCACATAATCAGGTGTCGGTGACGATCATTACATCAAAGAAAGACTGCCATGAATAGTCCATGTTATATTAGGTCCATGATTATAGTAATAGAATCAATTTGTGCAAATTTAGATGAAGTAGCTACTGTCTTCCATAATTTGTTCCTGATCATTATGCGAACATCACTACGTCTGAGAGAATATGTAGCCTTTGTAATTTGAATGTACAGCGCTGTAATGGTAGACAAGTTTCATCTTGTTTTCAATGTCCTTATCCTTAAAAGTAATAGCATTAAACACAATCCTTTTAATTTTTGAATCCACCCAATGACTTTAAAGCCCAAACAAAGTTCTGGTACGCCTGCAAAAGTTGTCAAATTTCGCTCCCAAATGTGAACGTATGCTGAGGAAATGTGCAGGATAACGATGTTATTACAAGATACCCGATGGGTAACGACGAAAATGCGAAATATTAACTAAAAAGGTTCAGTCTCAGAACTTACCCAAACGGGGTCAGGCTAAACTCGGACTCGGGGATAACTCGGCTTCGCTTTGACGGCGGGATGAGTTGTAATGGTTGTCCCTCTGATTGTACAGTGTTGTCCTATGGGAGCGGCCTGTGATAAACTAGCGCTTCGTGTTCTGGCTACTCGCAGTAATGGTCCGAGTTGTTACAACGCGCGCATCAAAAACCTCTTATGCGCGCATGCAAAATTAGTGTGCGCCTATCAAGCACCTCTAAAATAATCAAAGGCGCTTGAAAAACAACAACAAAAGACCGCGCGTCTCAGCAACTGAGGACCGCGCGCTGTCATTTTTGTTTTGTTTTGTACAGGATTTACGTAATACGTTAGCACGCACTTTCCTGTCCATTCAGTTAGGCCTCATTTGGTATTATGCAGTGGCCAGTAGAATGTGGCGATCACGAACTGCGTGTGAATTGTCTGAAGTAGGGTCGAATTTTTCCCGAGACCGAGTTAGTCTGGAGCCTTCTGGAATAAAAGTCGGTTTTCCTACTATTATTATTTTTCTCAAAATACTCCAAACCGACTCATCATTCCGGCAAACCGCGTCAGCCAGGTAAGTTTCTTAGTGGACTCTTTCGATATATTGCAAGAAAAAATGAAATGGTGCTAGACGGGTTCTCAAGCACTTACCGAAACTTAGTTTTCACTTTAAAACTGTTCGTCTTATTCAATGCCAAATATGTAACATTACTTTATCAAACTTTCCAGATGAATGAAAATGTCTCATTGTCTAGATAGCAGAATTGATTCTCTTGGTATCCTCCTACAATACGTGCCAAGAAATTATCACATACAGATTAGTGGACAAGTGGGCATATAAAAATCCACAGGAATAATGCCTCTGACATCACCAAACATGAGTACTAGAAACATAATATTTATATCAATGATCCATGTTTCAAATATTAAATACCTATGAAAAGACTTAAATATGGTAATCACAATCACACTCACAAGAAGAAAGTAGATGTAGTAGTAGGCAATGGATGTCACATTAAATCACCAGAATGACACTTGACTTATTAACAGTATAAGAATCATATTTTCATTTGTCAAATGATATGATTTCACAATTGCATGATAATCACAACACAATCTCATTTACATTCATTTGACCATGTTATCATCCAGGGGACATTCTGCAATGATGAGTGACCAGAGTTTGGCAACTCTAGAATAATGTTTTATAATCACTACCTAATGATGTTTGACACTGTCATGCCCTATTCAGCCAAGAGACAGCAATCCCACACGTTTACTACCAAAATACACTTTCCTCATTTTGTTCTTCACATCACCTCATAAATATTCAGATCATGTGCATTCCCATTCAAAACAGTCATCACTCACTGCACTCCTTTATCATTGCCTGACGCACTTTCGATAATGATCAAATCATCAAGCCAAATCAGACATAATCTCTTTACATCGATGAATTTATTTATCCAGTAAAACACATCGTATTGTGACACAAAACACAACATATATTGCCAAAAATCACTCATCCTCAATGTTATCCCTACAAAACTCTCATTTACATCACATGGGGCATTAACATTAATACACAAGTATTGTGTCCTCTATTTATTCACAAGGAATATTATGCTTTTAATTCATATTCTATGCTATTCATATGCATGATATAATGTCACCATGTAGCTCCTCCTGCTGCATGAGATAAGAACAGAGACACGCCTCACTTCATCCTCGACTGTCATGTGCAGAGACTCCAGCCCAAAGCACCTTCTGCTCTGGAGATTCTCCCGCCTGAAACCCCTAGCAAACGGGAGACTCCAACTTGATGTGTACGAAGCGCGAAGTTCCTAGGGTTCTAGATGCTCTCTGGTGCTATCTAAGGCTTATTTTTTCAACATACGATAGAAATAAGTAAGAAATCTTTTCCAACGGGAGACAAAGAGCCAGGGCGGGAGAAATCAAATCTCAAGCGGGAGAACGGGAGATTTTGCAAAAATAGGTTTTCGGCGGGAGATCTCCCGTCGAAAACGGGAGAGTTGGAGTCTCTGCATGTGGTGATCAGGGGAGGACTAGTCAGTGGCAGTCAAGAAAAGTGACTTATTCAGAGACTTGGAATTAAATCTTACATTCTACTCTGTGTCCCTCTCAATCTCGTGTATTCTTAACAAAACCTGTTTGCCTTGCTTTTCTTGAGAGCCACACTATGCCCATTTTGTATAAAGTTACCTGAAATATGAATACAGTGCATGGTATGTGTTATGCAGTCTAGTTTACGTGTTATGCACTGCACATAGAGAATATCATGCATCAATAAATGCTCTGTAAATAAATAATTGTTATAGTTATTACAATATTGGTTGGTTACACAACTTATCTATATTCTCGTCTCTGACAAGAGGTTCCCTAGAAAATTGTGATATACGCAAATGGAAACCGAAGGGGGAAAAGCGGGTGGATATTACAATGTTTAGAAATTATTTCCTTGAGAACTCAACAATTTCAGCACCCTTTAAATCATATCTTATCAAAGTCCTATTTGGTTGTATCATGGATCAGTTTTCTTCCTTTCCTATCTTTCCTCAGCATGACTTTCTGCTATTTTGTATGTCGAATACCTTAAAGTACATGTCAATGATTTAAATATTCCCCCCCCCCCCCCAACATCATACTTGTTAAGAGAGAGAAAGTAAAGGCATCCTGATATGTTGACTGAAATGCCTCCAAACATTTATGATGCAGGTAGTAAACGAAGCACAGTGTGTGCTACCCTACCACCCTTGTCTGCCCACTAGTGTCAGATTTCGTCCCATCATTCACAGCTAATCTGATGAAGTCATATGAAATGCTTCTTGAGTTAATAATGGAAGCACTAGTGCATAAACAGTCAACTTTACACACTTCAACTGACCACATTAGTTTGCCAGCAATCTAATCGGTCAATTGTCCTGTCATCTCTCTCTACAGGTTTGATGACCCTTTGACCTATTCTTGAGTTGACACTTAAAAGAGTTACTGCTCAGAATGTAGAATAAACCTTTGTCAAAGTACTTCAGTTGATGATTTCTGTCACATACTGACTGCTTATATGTGAGTGGTGAAAAACTCTGGATCTGACTTCAACCATTCCATCTGGGTCAAAACTCTGAAGAGTTCATTGCTTTGCATTATTTCATCTCCTTACCATGAAACTGAAAGTCATGCTGACTGATACAACTTCCATTATAGCGAAAAAAAAAAATGAAACTGGAATAATGACCTTGATTTTTTACCAAAATTTTCTTGAAATCTTGCCATTCAAATATCATAAAATACTGTATAAGCTGTTATTTTCGCATACAGATATTTTCGTGAATTAGGAGGTCACAGATATTTTTGCGAGATGTTGTTTTCGCGAATCGACACCGAAGCTATCATAAATGCATTGCTACTATAGTGTATGGCAACATTTTTGTGTGTTGTTAAATTCGCGATCCAATAGTGATTCGCGAAATTCGTGAAAATTAAACCCTCGCGAAGATAACAGCTTTTACAGTACAGTGTACACATAGTGCTCAAGACTGGATAGCTGAACAGATTTTAAAAAAATACAATATCAAAAGAAAGGAAATTGATTTAGACTGAATCTGAAATGGACCCCTACAAAGAAAATTCATTCAGGTAATTCTCAAAATGCATTTGCTTCACAAAGGTTGATCAGATGACATTCACTGAGTAAATGCAAGTACAGAATGTGATGAAATAGCAACGCAAGACAAAACACTGGAACAGTGAGTCTGCCTAATAAAATAGGGAAACATAATCAGCATTACTTTAAGTAGCAACTATGATGAGTAATACAAGTTTACAAGTGTGTAAGACAGTTACAACACATCATAAATGTGTATCATTTTCACAGAAGTAAATAAGAAAGGAAGTGAGTATACCTCTCATTCACTGTTTGTCAAATAACTCTTGACATTGATCAGCTGCTTGCACAGTCTGTCTGTCACATCCATTCTATCTTTGCCTGTGAATATACACTGTACAGCTGTAATTAACTCTCTTGTGTCTGATGGAATGAGATGAAGAGTGTATGTGAGTTCCTTCTATTTTTTTCATCTCAATAGATGAATTTCAGCAGTGCTAACAAAAAGGCTAAAATTTGATATACAAGGTACGAGGATATTTGTCTTTGCCTAACCTCAAATATCTATGTAAGGGTGTCAGTAATTCTTAGGCACTAGCCATTTGTGGTTCATCATGTCTTTATTTCTTCAATTTGGGTCTTTTTTTTAAAATCTTTTCCAGACCAAAACACATCCAAAAAAGAATTTGCTACACGATGAACCGAAAACCAATAGTGCTTGATCCTCTCCCACCGGAATTTTTGAAAATTCTCCTTGTAATCATGTTCATATCGCTGATGAGATATATAAACTACATAATGAGTATTTTCAGTGCCCCATTTGGGTTGAACTTTATCATCATTACAAACTATTAGCTAGAGAATGGAACGAGAAGAGTTTGGGTGACTCACTGAATGGTGACAAATATCTATTCTCTACCAAATCTTTGATCATCATCATTTCACAAAGCAGTTTCTTCCACATGTCTTTCTGTGCCTTTCTGCACATCTTGATTCACTACAGCAGCTGGCTCAGAATCCACTTCCCCCTCATCCTTGACAGCCTCTGAGCTCGCATTGGAGTTCATGTTTTCATTCTGAATGGTCTTGTTTTTGACGGTGGTGCTATTTTTGATGGGTTCTGCTATAGTCTCATCCTTTGCTTTGTGTGCTGCTTCTGGCTCTTTCTGGTTTGCCTCTGGTTCCTCCTTGAGATCTGTTTCCCTAGCAACCGGCTCCTTCTTGAGACCTGCCTGGGCCAATGCCTCCAACATCTGGGGCATCTGTTGCTGGAGCTTGATCTGGACCCGCAGCTCTGCACACGCCTCTCGCTCGTTGTGGATGTTGTAGCTCAGCTGCATATTTTTCCTCTGATATGATATGTACGCAAATCAATACATAACAAAATAAATCAAACAGTATACAAACATTTAAATTTGCAATGAAACAATAATTTGGAGCTACATGTTATGACAGTCATGCAAAAAGGGCATCTTCACTTCCTACAAATACCTACTAGTGTTCGCTAAACTGGACTGCAAGAACCTATATGTGACCCTAAATCACAAAACGAACAGAAAGTCGCCAGACATGAAATATTAGTTAATATCATATTCTGAAAGAGCAGACTTTAAAGACAGCCAATCCCTTTTGCATGCAAATTTTTGAAAAATTGGTGAGAACACTTAGGTATTGAAGAAAACACTATTTGGAAACCTCCTGTAAATTTTGAATTCAAGAGGGTCTTTATTTGTTTAGTTAAATTGACCGTTAAGATTTGAATAATTTTTGCGTACAACGCAAAAATTACAAATCTGAATACTAGTCTAGTTTTACAGACCTGTGTGATGCACTTAGTTGTACATGTGAGTTCATGTAAGTGGTGTGTTGTTATTTACCATTGATAACAAAGTAAGAGAAGCTAGTGAATTCTTCTTTTCTGACAGCTTTAACATGCATATATCTGTTGTTCGAAGTATAAGTATCAAATTACAACCACAGGAGGATTAATGTATGCAGCTGTGCCTAGTACACAGAATATGTTACGGTGAGCGTTTGGTGCATTACTTGAATTTTAACGGCTAACAACCTTCAAATATCACAGAAATGTTATAGATTTACAATAGTCTTGTCATTCTGGTGGAATATATCATGTTCTGCGCTATTTGGGAAGGAATGCAAAAGGGAAGGGCCATCTTTAAGCTTTAAAATGATGCATAATTCAAATCAAATGGACTCTCCTAACCTATCTAAATATTGGAAAGAAAGCACACACTCAGGAAAAGTGTGAACTGAGAAAAGAGGCTCCGAATCACAGTGTCTATTCAAGCGCTAAATCTTTACCAAGCCGTGCTGGCTGTGCGATGAATGGGACAAAAAACAGGGTGTAAACCACTGGAGTAACAACAATGAAGGGATTATTGGATTAAAGTTAAATTGAGCATGCCTTATTAACACATTCTTTCCATAATTAATGCCAACTTTCAAAGCAGTATCATCATCCTTTCAAAAGTTATTAGAGTTCAAAGTGAAGATTGTGTACAAGGTTTTTAAGAAATGAAAAGGGGACTCTAAATACACACCTAATCACACTATTCTACCAAAAAATGTTTGAGATAAACTGCTAAAAAACACACTTTCCTGCCCGCTTTATGATCCGAAATTTTAACATAATGTTGAAGAAGACTTGCTCTTTCAGAAAATATGAAAAAGTCAAGATCGGCTAGGTTGACCCGCTTCACTTATTTTCAGTCCTCACACAAAATCAGTGTGTGCGACTTTTTGTTCGTTTTGTGATGCACAGTCACATATGTTCATGTGTAACTAAAATCAGCTGCGATTCACAAGTTATTGTGCGTAAATAAAGACAAACTCCACTGTATATTTCAATGCAGACATTCTGTCTGTGTTACAACAAGTGATAAACTGTTGTAATTGGTGCTTAAAGCTCTAGCTGTAGTAAGTTAGTTAAAGCATGAAATCACACATTAAACAATTTCTTGTTGGTTGATTGTTTGCTCATTAGTTTATATTTGCAGTGCACAGTCTGTAGTAAGTAGGGTAGACAGTTAGTCTGGCTGTTTCACTAAGTACGGAAATATGGTTGAATACCAGTTTTAATTTCAATCCAATAATGCAAGAATGAAACTAGAAATGTCACTATGGTGACTGGTATGCCTCCGCCATAATGTATGATTCTCCTAATAGGTCTATTGTCGTCTTGACAATGTGTGATGACAGTTTCATCTAAAAATATTGTGTTGAGTATTCACTTTCCTTGAACTAGATTTAATTGGATGAATGGCTACATTTTCTAAGAGAGCATGTATTTGGGGATTTGAGGACTTTTACTTGACTTTTAACCCTTTTATACATATAGGTCTATGCATTGGGCAATTTCAAGGTATAGAGAAGTGTAATTTCTGCTGTAGAGAGTAAATTGTTAGAATTTTGACCTGGCCTTTGATCCTTGACCTTTGACCCCATGACCTTCAAATTCCCAAGAGACTCACTGTCAGACAGAACATGCATAAATAATAGTTTCATGATGATACCTTCAGCCACTTCCAAGATATGGAGGAAGAAGTGAAATTTAGCAATTTCACTTGACCTTTGGGCCTTTGACCTTCTTGGCCAAAAAAACATCCCACAGAATCTCTATTGGGTAATACATGTATTCACCAAGTTTCAAGAAAAATCTTGCAGGCATTGCATTAATATGATGGAAAAAGTGAAATCTAATGAGTTGACCTTGACCTTTGACCTCATGACCCAAAAATTTTCTAGCTAATCACTGCCAGTCAGTACATGCATATGTACTATGTTCCATAAAGATACCTTTAACCATTTGCGAGATATGGAGGGAAAAAAAAAAAGAAATTTTCACTTGACCATTGACCTTTGAACTTTGGCCTCATGACCAGAAACTAGCACTAGAGAATCTTAATTGGGTAACACATGTATGCACTAAGTTTCAAGAAAATACCTTCAGGCATTGCATGGATATGGGGAAACTAGTGAAATTTTTAAGCATTTGACCTTGACCTTTGACCTTGAGCATCTGGACCCAAAAGTTGATAGGCACAACTTCACCCCCTCATACATATACCTGCAAAGTTTCATTAGGATACCTCAAATGTTTTTTTTACTTATGCTGTCCACAAAATTGATTACGGACGGACGGAAGGACAGACAACCCAAAAACATGATGCCTCCAGTGACACTTCGTGGTGGAGGCATAAAAATGAATGGAGCAATCTTTATTGGTATTCCTAGTCTTTTTTATAAAGTTTTTAAAGGATTGAAATTTGAGGTGAACAGTAGCACAGACATGAATGAAAGTACAGTGGACTCCTATTACAATGAAGTCCTTGGGACCAGCAGTTTTCTTTTGTTATATCGAAATTTCATTATAACCAAACAGATAAACAATAAAAAACATAGAGCGGTTAATGTTGCAGCCTGAATTTTCACTTTGTTGCAACCAACATTTTATTGTAGCCATGTTCATTATCACAGGAGTGAGCTGCATAACAAAATTTGTAAAAGCTGCATTAATTAAAGAATGTACACTGAGAGTTTATACCTTCTAGTCTTTTTTTTACATCCACTTCCTTTCATATATCTTAATTATCATAATAAGGACTGTCAAATTCATCTACCAAATAAATGATATCCCTGAAATCCCCTTCAAATCTGTTGGTGAAGATCTGTTATCTTGTTTAAAGTTTTGTATGAGAAGTCATAATGCTACCTACCTTTAATTCCTCATTTTCCCTGATAAGTCCTTCCAATATTTTGTGCAGCTCTTCTTCATCTTCCTGAGGATTCACAATGTTAAGGAAACTATAAGTGTCAATTTGTGTAACAACTGGTCAATAAAATGGGGGGGGGGGGGGGTTTCATCTCAGCTTCAAGGTCAATATGACCTTGACAAAATCTCCCATAGGAATCATTTGAGAGTACACTTTATGTCATTATAACAATTGCAACATCCTGTGCCTTACAAATAATTGACCCTTAACTAAAGTTACTATCACTACTGACATGAATATTGGTTATGAAAACTTGTGTGCTTTGGTGATCCTTATACCATAGTACATTGTTTATAATATGAAAATACACAGTGTATTGGCTGTACAACTTCTGAATCTGGAATAGAAGATGGTGAAAATTTACTTACTTCGTGGTACTAGGAGCCACCTGTACCAATTGAATAACTCTATACCCCCTGTTCCTAAGAATGATTTCTGTCAGGCTTATTTGAAATATGACCACAAGATATGCAAAAGCATATGCAAAAGCACATACAAAACTGTACTAATGCAAGTCATCTAGCAGGCACAATTTTTAAAATTCTAAAACAGAAGTGTAATCATGGCTTCTCGTATCATTGAGTTGTACTACCTTTTATAAAAATGTGTCATAAGAGTCAAAACACAATTCTTTAAAGGAAAATGTATCTATATAAAAACATATAAATCTTTGGCTATAAGGGGTTGTTTCATTAAACCCTGTTCAACCAAACTGTAATTTTGTGTATAACATGTAATCATTCTTTTAGCATTATACCAGCAACTTGACAATTTATTCAGATGCTTGCAGCAAGGACTGGTTTTTTTAGTTGAAATTTGTAACAAACGCAAACAGAAAAACTGACCAGAAATGAATAATATTTATTAGTGGAAAATTGAGCATAGAAATTTGTAATTGACAGACAAGGCTGTTTGAAAGTCCTGATGTAGTTTGTGTAATGAATGTTGATTGATGTATTTCCAATATTTAAGGTTAAGAGAGTTCAGCATGATCTTGCTTTCATCATGTGAACAAGTGGCATTTAATAAAAGACACATAAACTTGCTCATGATCATGTATAAAAAGAAGAAAAGTCTTGCACCATGTAGTGTTTAGAATACAATCATTTAAACAACTTAGTGTTTGAAGCATTTTCCTTGCACAGTATGTGTTGTATGCTTTTTTATACAAAGAAGTGGGGGAAGAAAAGATTTATGGATTATCTTTAGAATATTACAGCCACTTTGTCAGATGAATGCCCTGCAGTAAACCTTGGTAGTAAACCATGATAAATCCTAATTATGTTTTCTCGAATCAGCCCTTAATATCCTCCTTGCTATTTGTCAACGACATGCAGTTAAGGATACACTCTCACTGCTGCTCTCCGATGCTGCTGAGCTGTCAATGCTGTCCACTGATGCACCTCTCCTTCGTGCTGCCTGCTTGGCCTCAGTGATGGCTGACTGTAGCCTTGCTATTTCCTGCTGCTCAGCCTCAATGCGCTTCTGGAGATCATTGCGAATGTTCATGAGCTCTTCCTTCTCAGCTACCACCTCAGCTTGGGAGAGGAGCAGCAGCTTTACCATCTCTGTCATGGGAGAGATCGACAGAGGCCTGATAAGAGCAATTCAAACCTCTTTGCAATACACATCTAATGTGCCACATACAATCATGAAACCTATGCCCAGGAAGTTAAGGCCTGCAAGAATCTCTGATGGCTACAACTAAAGTAAGTTCAAAGAGAGAAAACATTTTAAAAACAATTCAACTAAAGGACTTAGCTTTTAGACAAGATTCTGTATCATTCAGACTTGGTGGCACAATTTTGTACTTGAGTAAGAATAATTCCTGGATTTGACAAACACAGCTGATATTAAATGCAACCTACCAGTCCACAAGATTCTTTTCAAAACCTGCACTCCATAAAAATACTTATGAAGTGATAAGCTCCTTTGTAAGGGATTTGATCGATAACTGATTCATAACTTTTATTTACTCTGTCAGATTTCTATCTGGTCAAAACATGTTCAACAACATGAACATGGAATACAAATAATCTAACTCTTGAGGGTTTATAGTGTGCATTCTTCATGAGAATAGAGGAAACATCTACTGCACATGTCTTCTCACCTAGATCAGGTTCTGCAGACTCATTCACACTATCCTCAACCTTGGTTCTCTCTTCAGCCTCTTCTTTGATTTCTTCTGGTGGTTCCTTGTCTTCCTGTGTCTCCTCGGCCTTGTTGCCATCTACTTCTGTTTGTTCCGGTGCACTGGATGCTTCTTCATTACTTGCTTTCTCTTCGGTTTCCACATTTGATTCTGAAACAAAATTACCCAAAATTCACTATTTCCCGCTTCTTGATTTGTCTAGAAATGGCATCCAGTATCACAATGACATGCACAATCTCCTAACTGAGATTTCACTTGCATTTAACAGTAAGAAGTGAAGTCCTTGAATCAAATTTCAACCACCATGGACATGTACCAGTAGCTGATTTTGGAACTGAAGGTGCAGTGAGATATACAGGAGGGTAAACTCCTCTTGATAAATAGCTTGCTCCTGGCTAGGTAACCATTTCGCTGGTGATAGTTGGACAAGCAGGATTTTGTAAAAGGAATATTGCCATTGCATTGATCAATTTTGCTTTCTCTTTGGGAAAGCTTTAAAAAGCCAGTAAAGCTTCAGTTTGTTTCATTATGATGAAAGACATCACAGCAAAATCTCTGCAAAATCCACATGAAATTTATTACAACATAGAGCAGGACAAGAGTTCAATGAGCTGTAATGTCAGCAGAATTGGCTAATTCCAATTAACAAATGTATTTGTGTACCTCAGAGCTAATCTTTGGAGTCAAAAGGGGCCTGAGCTTTCGATTCCTAGCAGAATCCTCGTCAGAGGCAAAATGACCGGTCATTTTGCCTCTGACAAAGATTCTGCTGGGATCGAAAGCTCAGGCCCCTTTTGACTCCATTGGCTCGCCTTTATTGGATAAGCAGTTTTCAGCAGCTTTTTTTGCTACAGCTAATCTTTGGGATACAAAAAAAAAAAAAAATAGATAAAGCAAGAGTACTAATTCAGGGTTAATATGTTTACTTTACCTCCCTCAGTGAAAATCTGTTTTTGATTTTGAACTTTACATCAAGCCATCTCCTTTTAACTATTTTGAAACTTACCAGCTGGCACATGTTCCTCGTTAGTCTGCTTGCTGGTCTCTGGAGGAAGAGACACACCCTTGGCTGGAGATTTCTCCTTGGATACCACCTTGGCATCCTTCCCCTCCATCTCCTTCTCTTTAGCTGCTAGTCTCGTCTCAGACACTCTTCTACTAACTCGCAACTGGATGACAATTTGGGAGAGGACACCAAGGAAGACAACACAGAGATCAGGACTACATGTACACAAGTTTTCAAGAGTGAAATTCTACATGTAGATATATGATTCTTATGAAAAAAAAAAGTATATCAAAATTATCAAAAGATAGAAAGTTCTTTAAAATATGTTCAATTACTATTCTGCCAGTGCACACAAGTAAACATCAACATATTCAATTATTCACAAAATATTAACACATTACAAGAGCTTTCTGTTTTTAACTGCCATCTAACATTGTAAGTTTCAATATTCCTTCTCATTCTAGATTTGAAAAGATGTGAAGGTGCCAGTATAGATCCAAAATTTTACTTTTCAGGGAATAGCAATATTTTGAATACTGCCATTCTTAATGTCTTGTTTTATTTACATTCTGAACCATTCTAAAGAAATTTCTCTTACACTTCATGTGGCTCATTATTCTATTTCACATTTACACTTCTAATGGTAATGTCATCTACATAATACGAAGCCCAATGAAACAAAAAGGCAAAAACTATGACTTCCTTTAATTCTAAGGAGGTCATCTTTCAGGCATGATGTGCAAAAGTAGGCTGTTATATTGAATAATGAAAGCAATCCATTAACATTAGCCCACATTTATGGAGTAACTTACCTTCCTCTTGAGCTGAGTGACCACTCTTTGTACTTCCCATAAATGGTCTTCAGTGCTCTGTAATCAATCACAACAACATGCGGAAAAATTTACAAAGTTTCAGCAAGAATCAAATATGCATGCCACTCTTTTTGGCCCGAAAACTGCAGAACAATTCTTGACAACTTGGAACAAGCATGGCAAATTTTTACTAAGTGTACATTACAAGAAAACAATCTGCAATCATTGTGCTACACATGGGTCAAATAATTACCATGGTTTCCGTCAACAACACCTATGATTCTTACCTTGTCTTCAGTCTTTCTCATCATGATTGTGACAGAAACACTTACAATTTACAGAGAATGCACAGTCAGTTGAAATAAATCATCTACGCTGAACAGACATATTCACTCCTTTCAGAATCATCAGCAGATAATTTCTGAACCTAGCATGACTCATAGTCTGCACGTGTTAGAAACATGACTGCAGCTAATTTCTCCTGGCATTACATGTATGTCTCAATGTCAACAAAAATCTTCAGCTAGATACTTGTCTCTCATGTTGTCAGCATAGAATCACACATAATCCTGTGTTCAGAATTCACCATTAAAGGCTGCCCAAGGATATGGGAAATCACTTAAAGGCAGAGCAAACTTTCCCTCATTCATTTTCCCAGTATGAAGTTACAGATCAAGAGAATAAATCCAATGTAAGGCTTCCATTTATTATTCCATATTAGGACAAAACTTAGACATTAATATCACTGAAATATTCCTTCTTCTTTTCTTTTTTTTCAAGAGTGAGACCCAAAGTATGCAATATTAATGTTAGCTGCTTTATCGGGATAAATTTTACTGGCAAAACCTCTAGTTCTTAAATGATGTTTTATCCTCCTCCTCCTCCTCCTCCTCCTCCTCCTCCTCCTCATCATCATCATCATCATCATCATCATCATCATCATCATCATATAGGAATCTACATACCTATTGTACAACTGAATATTCACATTTTTTTTTTGGGGGGGGGGATATATATTTCAAATGAGATATTCCTTAAAAATTATGCTAGCGCTTTACGAACCTGATTGATTCTTGCAACAACTTTATAAGTTGTTAACATTATCTCTCCAAACTTAGAAAACCATTCAAAGTGGCATGGGAAGACACATCTGTGCATGAAATTTTAAACCTTACATGATGTTATCTTTCTGTTTCCATATTTTAGTCAATTTAATACACTTCTTTCCTCTGCACAAATATTTGATATCAATATCACAAGACAACAGGAAGGAAACAATGTTGACTCATTTTCTAACTTGGCATTGAAAGATGTTTCTCTTTATGTTGACTGTATAAAGTCCACACTTGAAACATCATATTCTGGATAAGCTTACTGCATTTCATTGCAGTTCCGTCATATAAGGGTGTAGCACCTGGCTCACAAAAGAATGCTTAAGCTGCCAAGGATAAGAAACAACCCAGTATCAACAGAATTGGGTTTATGGATAATACAAGTTGTAAAACAAGTGAATCTAGCTGTTTTCAAAGAGCCACCCAAATATGAATAAAACCTCTACAAAAACTTGATGGATATATAATCAAAGCATAAACTTTGATTCAAGCTTATACCATGTGCATCTGGATTCAGGTCCAGTAGTTGTTAAAAATCTGTGTGACAACTGTAAGTCTTTCAGAGGAGTCATGATAAAATCCAGCTGACAAGAATGATGGGGGGGGGGGGGGAATGAGGCAGACAAAAGGTAGGAACATAGAGCTGTTTGTAACCCTCATATCTTTGAAAATTAAAAGCCATCAAGTGTAATGCCTAAAATTAGACACCTGCAACACATGTCTTTACCTTGTGAGCTACGCCGTGGTTCAAGTCTTCGTGCATCTTGGCAAGAATGGTTTCATGTCGCAGCAATTCATCTTCAATTTCTCTGCAATGACAGCAAAATAACAGATCACGAGTACTTAAACATTTCAAGTTGTCCTGAATATAAAGTATTGTAGACGAGTTGATTCATGGCATGATTCTGCATTCCTCAGATTTTCATGTTCTCAAAGGGTATTTGTACTTAATTGTACAGGCATGAACATATCACAATTTTTATACTGAACACTTATTCTATATAGCATAGGTAATGCCTGGATATAGTGGATTCATGTACTTGTGGAAATACTCTAGCATGCTGTTGATTTTGCAAATATCAGTTAAGTCGGCTTATAAATCTGTGAAAACAACTCCATCTTGAAATATACAACATATACTATTCTATGCATATCTGGCTGTGTGTAAGAAAAAGTGTATCTCACACTTATGCAGGGACTGGTGAATCTGTCGGCCAAGGAACACATGCACACATTGCTATGATACTCACGCAGTAGTTTCTGGCATCTCAAACACACTGCCTGGAATCCACTCAAGTGGCTTGGGGCACCTGATACAGTATAAACCAATGATATATTGTCATGTCGCATATAGCCCACAAAAGGAAAAAGCTATTTCAGTTCTTTTCTCTAAAAACACAATACCCGAAAAGTATACTAACAGTATGATTACAAAAATAAAGGTACATCATTCTAACATTTCTGCAGAGTTGTGAATTCAATCATCTGTTTATCTGCAATTCACTCCAAACTCCATGGTGGTAGAGTGATATTCATAAATTAAATTTCTTGGAACTGGAAATAGTCAAGCATCATAATTTTGCTTTCAACAAAATAAAAATCTTACGATTTGTGAATGACCATTGTTTCATATTAGATCCATCTGGGTCTCTCATTGTAATAATTACAAACTGTATGACTGAGTGCTGCACAAGCACACAAACTGCCTGGTGAAATTATACCATAGTTAAAATATTGGTGTATTAATGTAACAGATAATGAACAATTCACAAATTTCTTATTAAAAATGCAAAAATTATGACTTCCAAACAATATTGCATGATGAACTTAAATGGTGTCAATATATTTGTTGATGATTCAACTATCAAAGGCAAATAGGCTTATGACAAAGGAATCTACTATGAAAGGCCCCACTTGACCTTTTTTTTGATGACCGATTCACATTCAGATGATCACAATCTATTGATGACAGTCTACATGCCAAATATTGTTCAGTCTGTTCCTTTGCTTTCACACACATTTATGTTTGTGTGTGTGTGTGTGTGTGTGTGCTTGGAGTATATTTTCCCTGACTGAGTGAACATAACCTTAATAAAGTCATTATTCTGCTAAACAGCTGTACACAGAAGCCCATCATGAAGTAATTTTTAAAAAACTTTCTGCAAATATTTAAATTTACCATAAAGCATGGACAATTACTGGGCCATACATTTCCAGCAATAATTCGAGCACAAATACACACTATATGGCCTGAAACCAAAGCCAATGAACACATGCTTTACAGATCAACAATGCAGCACATTTGCATACTATCTATAAATTTGATCTGAGGTGACATTATATCACACACTTACTCACTGAACATAAACTGCTCCTCTGAAACCAAGTCTATAAATAGACTATTTGAATGACTCCTAATAAATGATGTATCAGTGGGTGATTCACTCCTTGCCAAGAATATTCAGATTATCCATTTTCTTGCTAAGACAAAGGTTTGACTTTCAGCCAAAATGATAACCTTTGTTACAAATTGCTATCAACTTTTTTTTGAAAATTGGAAGACATGAGAGAAAGAGAGAGAGAGAGAGAGAGGGGGAGATATATATATAGCAGGGCAGACAGACAAAAGAGATAGACAGACAGCTGGACAGACTGACAGAGAGAAAGAAAGGAGGAATATGGAGGGAAACAGAGAGTGAGAGATGGAGAGAGAAACTAATCATCTCATCAATCATGTGAAGCATTAAGTGTGTCTGAGACATTAACAACTGAATTATATTGTATACTGTATACGCCATATATTTAGTGAATCTACATTTTTGCAAATAGGGACTTCCCGACCATTTCGCGAGTGGTTAAATTCGCGATTGTGGAGTACTATACTGAACGGAGAAATGTATACGTGTGCGTCACAATCATATCAGGATCAGAGTCATTATTTTTGCGTGTCTTTACTTTCATGAATAGCACCTGATTCGCGAAATTCACGAAAATAAAACCTCGCGAAATATTCAGCGTATACAGTAAATGTCTTAAGCAGGTAGCTTATACAAAGAGATATATGTACCAACATGGAAAGTTAATCTTTGTTCAACTTCAAAAACTGTTACACTACCAATACTGACATAGAAACAAAACACAGACATATCTTATTGCACTGCACAAGCTCTTGTAGTTTTAATATGTTTGATCTTGCAAACTAGGCATATTTGAATAAAGAGATGCTTCTACTCAGAAGGATAAAAAAAGGAGCAGGATACAAAGGTGAGGGCACAAAGGACTTTAAGTGCCTTTGAAGTGTGCCTTAAATCCACCCCTCTCTAAATATAGAAATAAAATCAATTAAAATATTGGTAAAAATCATAGGGGAAATTGTTACTCTGGTAGTTTTGAGAGGTCATCTAGTCATCAAATGGGGTGTATTTAAGAAGACCTTTCATGGACACCAAGGGTGGTATGTACATGTAGTTGTTGACAACAAAGCCTATGTGTAGGCAGCAGGGAACAAATATCTCATCTTACCCCTTCCCTAAAAGAATTTTGGTGCAATTCAGACATTGGGATAAGCATCGCAAATTTATAGACGTATTTCAAGTATAATGAGCAAAAGATGCACATGACTGGACCTTGTAGATTAATCCATCAAAACTGCAGGAAGGAGGCAAGCTAAGAAATGCCACCATTTCCTGCCTTGCAGCTAGTTGCACACTCTAGTTGGCAAACCAACCACACTCTCTCACCTCTTTAGGACGACATCCCCAAAGAGGTTCCTCCACTCCGTGAAGAGGAGATTCATGGTACGATGGCTGACCCGTAGGGTGGGACACATGACTATGGACAGGTTCTGGATGGTCATTTTTGTCTCCTCCTTCTGTCAAGTGGCAGTGGACATGTACAATAGATGACATCAAAGTAAAGAATGATTAAAAAAATCTGCATTCTATCAAAGCCACAAATATTTTAAAATAAATAGCAGAAGTTTCAATACTTCCTACATGTCCACTGAAATAGGAATAGCACGCATATCATTGCACAGTACACCTTAACTTTGGCCTGAAACTTGAATTTGAGATTGAAACAAATACATATGAATAAGCTTATCACTAGTCCAACATTTTCCACAAAAAAAAAAATGTATTTCAAACAATATTGATTCAACACAATTACAAACCTTCAAATGAAAGTCCCTCACCATGTTTTACACATGCTCTGTGTATGAAGCATAGCAGCCAATTTCTCTGCTCTGCTATTATCACTGTAATTATTCACATGTATCAAAATGGCTGAAGAGAACCAATTACATGTGATTTAATGTGCAGTTACTATTGTTCTGAATTACCGTAAGAAAACATACAGAAACATGTGATGTTTGTTTATTGTTTGAACAAATCTACACTGTTTTGATAAGCAATTCAAAAGATGAAGAAATGGCAAGAAGAGGAGTTCAGGAACCATTCCAGAGACACTGCAAACATAAGAGGTCTATGTCACAACTTCTGTAAAATCAGTCTAGGGAAAATTGTGAATTGTTAAGTTTCCCCTCATGCAAATGTGTGAAAACAATTGGATTTTGTTCCTTTTTTAACAGGAAGTGATGTCTATGCTCATAACTCATAAAATTAAAACATGTATAGTTCAAGCAATCAAATACATGTGAAATATCATATCCTAAAAGTTACATCTTTAAGATATTATACGAGGGAAATAAGGACTGCACATTATTACCAACAAAATTATAATGCCAGGTCATGCAGCACCTTCTTTCCTAAATAAATCTTTGTGTCATTTACCTTTTCCAAAACATGAGCAAGATGCACCATTAACCAGGATATGAGTGTGAAATTGCAGGTTGGTAGCTGAGTTAATATCTTCTTGAACGTCTCTGTCCTGGCTTCAGATTTTGGGAGCCCTTCATTATAAGAGAAATAGAACCAGAATGGAAGAAAAGTAGAGAGAGTGTATTTAAAGCGTACCATCAGGTAAGAACTTTACTTCTGCTATATGACAGATACATGGCGAATAAGCATATATCACAAACTGTTTTCATCTCACAATTCCTACTGACTCCACAAAAGGACAAAACATTTTTCAAGACTGTGAAGAACTACTAAATTGCATGAAACAGGAGTGCCCTGTTTTGCTATGTTTTTTTGTTGTTGTTTTTTTGTTACATTGCTAAATTGATGTGATGACATCAGCAGCAGGATGTATCTGTGGCTGATTGAATGGGGATGATTAATTTTTCTTAATAAGCTGAATAAGAAGTGAACCTAAGTGTTGAGACTATCACTTTCCAAGAACAAAAAAATTAAGCCCAAACACAGGTAAGCATAAATGTGACATCTTACTATTGTTTAAGGTCGCTAAGAAAATGACACAACTATCATGAGGGCACCCTAACACCAGGAAAACTGATGTTCTTTGCTGAAGGAATCAGATTTCACTGCTGGCAAAAAGGAGATCTGACATGTTCTGACAGGTTTGTGAGAATGAAAGGACAAAAACTCATACATTTGGGAACATTTTGATCACAGTACAAATTTGAGGACTTGAGAGGCAAACATTAATGTTATAGAAAGATGTAAATACAGCAATATCAGGAATCAATCTAGAAATAGAAGAATAAAACTGTGATGACCTCTAGACATGAAATCTGACATCATTGATATTGAAAAATTGGAACGGTTTAATGTTACATGTATTAATTCACAAACAAACCATGAGTGGTTACACACAAGAGAAAAGTCATTATTGGAATCAGCGGTTAGAGTGATGGCTGCAATTTGTGATTAGAATGACTGGACTGTAACCAAAGCACTTTTGTGCCATGTCAATTAAAATGGTCAGTTTAGCACACGAATCAGCCTGCAGTACAAACTATTTACAGTGTACACACTTGTAGCATGCAGTTTGTCGGCGGAAGTGGTTGGAAGATTATGTAAGCTCCCCCTCAAAAATCATGTTTTAGAGGACCGAATCATGGTATCAGTGATATTTCTCCTAGAATTCACCTCTGGGGTAGATTTTGAATTCGTCACTGTAATATGAATCACAATTCTGGTTTGTTTACATGCATCCTACAAAACTATAATTTGAGTGATCATAATTCAAATAACATATTTTTTCTCATGTGTAGCCCCTCAAAGACAAGTTACCCACTACCCACAACCACCGTATGCTTGCTTGTTGTCAGAGGTCTGAAAAGCATACTTTTGTGACCTGTCATCCCAGCTTTCTCTTTGGAAAGAGCTGTGGCACATTCAAATCTCACTCTGACTAAATTGTGAGAATCACAAGGCCAAGAAGTGCCACTCACTGTCAATTTCATCCCATATATTCCAGGCTTATTTTTGCTCTAATGCTTATCATAATATCCTTGGGTTCCAATGTATGATGGACACCAATTTTAACCTTGAATTTCAAGAGAGAAGCTTGTTGCCAGTCATCACTTTCTAATTAGCCTTTACTGAACTAGATTTTGTAGCATGTTGGTATCAATCAAGGCTCACCTGATACATGCTCAAATGCTGGAGTAAGTGTGTTGGTAAGAACAGTCTCTGGTAGCTCTCGGAGGTACAATTTGAGGAGACTGGTGATGGTAGTAGGGTCCACTTCTTGCAAGTTCACTTTCTCATCAGCGTCATATAGGGCTTTAAGTGCTTCCACTTTGGATTTGACCCCAGACAGACGATAGATGCCTGCTGTTGACATACCTATAAGAGCAATGGCAGACAGTGAAAAGGTAACATATACTTTCCTTTAAAAAAAACAATGCTTCCATTATCTTTTCCCTTGTGTTTGAATGGGTTTCGTGATAATTTGTCTGTTACACATCACATATCATACTTTTTTTTTTAGAATTTTGCTGCAGAGACTTGACACGTTATTACATGAATAGGAATGTTGACATGTTGCCATAAATATTAAACTTCAAATCACTTGTAGAGTGTGCTTGCCTCAGAATATGATAAGTCCAATAATACAGCTAGGACATGTCATACCCAAAGGAAGCTTGGCCTTCTTTCATTTGGCAATTCAAGTCTATTATGAGGATATCATGAAACTTTGGAACTATAAATACTTATGATGTTGCTCCTCACTTCTTGTCATGGTTCAGACAGGGCAATGACAGAACCAGGGCACTGCCATTGTTCTTAAATCACAAGCGATGCTCATGTCACTTACAGAGAGCATTCCACCATCAGTTTACTTGTATATTCCCTGCTCTTCTGTGAAGTGGTTAATGCATGAAACATTCTCTCTGAAATATCTGTATCATATCAAGCAGGCTACTAATTGTTCGTCAGTTCTACCTTCCAAAATAAAAGATATTATTAAAGGAAATTTCTAGCATAATGGTTGAAAAAGCCCAATTGAAACTGTAACAGGATATCAAGCAAAGTAAAATGATCTTTGATTCTGCCCTTTGAGAGATCACCAATATACATCTCTTATAATGTAAATACACATAATGCTCACAATGCAAATTGTCTATGATTTTCTTCCTGTTTGTTATCCTCCCTACCAAAATTACATTATCGACAGACATTCCTGGCGAAGTAATGGCTGGAAATGCCATGGGGGAGTAAGGTGACCTATGAACGTTACTTTTCACCTCTACTGTATGAAACTAAATTGTCTGCCTATTTCTACCCCTTTCAACAATACTCAAAGTAAAATTCCTAGCTGAAGGCTGATAAATAAGATTTTAGGTCTGTCCACACAAACATCGAAATCAAGTTTCAAGAATTTACTTTAGCAATGTGAAGCATTAATTCCTGTGCGTGGAAAAAAGAATCACTATCGTGATTCACAGTGTGATGCAAAAATCAGTCCGTCTTATTATTATTATTATTTTATTAAACTGATAATTTGTGTGAACTGCATGTGACAAACTCAAGTTTGTTAACCCTATGATGTAACTTGCAACACTAGGTCTGCACACAAGGGCACATAGAGTCATGCTTTGGCCATTGTTTAGGCATGCCCATTTAGGATACTACAGAGCTATAAAGCTTGACTAATGTCTGCACGCCACGTGTGAGAACGGTATCAAATAATATGGATTTTTGCGAGCCAATGTGATCCCAAAATCAACAACTGTCTTGAGTGAAAGGGCCTTTTGTAAGTCAATGTTCAGGGATATTTGACCTTGAGCTATTGTGCAGAAATCTAATCAAATTTATGCCTGCCTTTTAAGTTCAATTCAGTGTTTCAGTTTGTGATCATCTTATACAAACATACTGGCACTAAATTATAACTCATGAGTATAAACTCACTTTCAAAAGCAGTGTCAACTAGTTTCTCTAAAGGACATTATCATGTCCATTACAGAACTATCATATCAGCTGGCAAAATATGAAGGAAATGTTGGGAGCTGTGTCTTATTTTGGCATATCTCCATCTACAGCCATGCTCTAAAGAAGCCCTAGTCACACCTAATAATGGCATGGTGGGGGGGGGGGGGGGGGGGGAGGGAGAAATGGGATTAGGGATAACAAATTGGGACTTCCTCCCCCCTCTCTAGTCAAGATGTCAAAGTTCCAGCTCATAAGACAGCTGTTGATGGGGCAGCTGCTAGACAAGATTGTCTGTTTTTGCTCCTGGTTGACAGCCATCAAATGAAGGAGTGCATGTATCTGTCTCACACCTTGAATGAAACTTCCCTGCTCTAAATTCTTGAGCATACCATGAAAACTTGCTTTGAATGTGACAATATATAACTGTTATAACAATTTCAAGTTACCAAATAATTGAACCTGTTTATGAATGATTCCTTATATAATTTCACATTTCATGAACAGATTTTGATAACAATATCAATTTCAGTGGCAATGGACATGTTCGGATGTACTTCATTCATGCTATCTATTTACTGTTATCTGACAAATGGTGTCATGGCTTTTGTAGAGGATAAAATCCTTATAATCTCATCATTTCAGAATCAGTGACACCAATCATAAAACATGAATTCAAATACCTCTTACATTTAAGATGCCATATGGAAGACATTGCAGTCTAATAAGGGTGTACGGAAAGATTTTACAGTGCATTTTCTTTTAACAAACTCATTGAACCTATCATACACGCACTTGATTATGTAAAAGAATAGATGGAATTTTGCTGCAGTGTTTTAAAAAAGATACTACATAATATGACATGATATGTAAAAAAAAAAAAGTAAAATAATATGCTGTAATGTAATCCCACTAGTCAGCGTGTATTCCTTTATTTTACTTAATCATCTTTTTTTCAGGTGCTGCAATTTGAACTAAACAATATGCACATTATATAAGATAAATTTTTTCAAATGCCTCCTTTAACATTGTGCTTTCAGTCAATGTTTTTTTTTTTTTTTCTTTTATGCCCAATTTAGTTTCCTAAACCTCCACTGAGGTTTTGGATTACATATCTTTGCATGAAATGCACAAACCCACTGTGATAAACTTTTCACAAAGATACAACTCCTGCAGATTTCTGTAATATCTCTCCCTACTTTGTTTCCTCCTCGTAGAATAAGTACCGGTACTAATATCTCATGGCACCCACAACAATATCTGAAGCAACTAACAAACTAAAGTTGTACAATATGTGAAAGTCTTATCCACTGCCACTCATTACATTTCCATGAAACTCTCCATTTGTGACTTCCACTTCCTAATTCACTTTTGTAACTACAACCCCACTTATAATGATGATGCTGTAGCTCTTCTTTTAGAAAAATTGGCTGGCCCTTTCCAATATCAATGGAATCTCCATATAAATTCTGACTGAGGGTAGAGAATTTCTTGGGTGGCAACATAACTTTAAGAGGAATACAGGGGTTTATGGCACACATAGACTATTTGCTGCCTCAAAAAAAAAAAAAATGACAAGAACGCATACACATGGTAAACACATAAACACAAATACATGTGTATGAAGTGGTCATGAACTAACCCTGAAATGAATAACAATAAGACATATTTATGGCAGATAGATTGACTGATTTCAAAGTACTACACCTGGGCGTAGGACCAAAAGGGGATTGCTTTGGCAGTTAACATTTTGAAATCAAGTAACATCCTGCAATGTCTACAGCAAACAAAGATCTAATGAAATGTATTTTTAACAAAAGCTATGATTCATCCCTTATATAACAATGGAAATGAAACCTGATTGGCTGGTATATTTTTAACTGAAAGATGACCTCAGGTACAAGCATGTCTTTCTTTATTTTTTTTTTACTTTGCAGATCTTCCATCGAATCTGAGAGGGAAACTGCGGCGGGTGGGTGCTTGGCACTGCCATCTGTGCATTGACGTCAGTTAGTGTGGCAGGGTGTCAGTGATATACTTCCAAAGCAGGGTTGTCATGTGCAACATACATCAAGCATCAAGATGTCAACTGATATCCTTCCCAAAGTTTGTTTAACCCAGGTTTCCTCTGCCACAGTGGTGACAGTGCCTGAAATAAGTTTTCCTTATCTTTGGTCAACTTCCATAAAAAAAAAATTAATTAAAGACAACAAACAAAAGTTGCGACCCTGCATCACAAAACCAACAAAAAGTCGCCAGACATGGATTTTTAGTTAAGGGAAGATTCTGAAAGAGCAGACTCTAAGCTTTAAAATGATGTATAACTCAATTCAAATGGACTCTTCCTAATCTATCTAAATATTGGAAAGAAAGCACACACTCTGGGAAAGTGTGAACAGAGAAAAGAGGCTCTGAAGTACAAGTTCTACTCAGGCACTTAATCTTTACCAAGCCATGCTAGCTGTGCGATACAAACAACAGGATGTAAACCACCGGAGGAACAACAATGAAGGGAAATCAGATTAAGTTGAAATTAAGCATGCTCTATCAACACATTCTTTCCATGTTTAATACCAACTTTCAAAACAGTAGCATTATCCTTTCAAAAGTTATTAGAGTTGAAAGTGAAGAGTGTGCACAAGATTTTCAAAAAATGAAAAGGGGCTTCTATTTAGACATGCCTCATCACACTACTCTACAAAAAAGGTTGCAAAAAAACTGCTGAAAGCACACTTTCCCATTCATATTATGATCCCAAACTTAGAAATAATGTAGAAGAAGGATAGCTCTATCAGAAAATGTGGAAAACTCAAAATTGACTAGGTTGACCCGTTTCACCTTTTATTGAGTCCTCACGTAAAATCAAGTGGTGCAACTTTTTGTTGGTTTTGTGATGCAAGGTCACAGTTTAAAATTAGATTGTTATATGGTAGCAGAAAGGAGACTTTAGTGCCACTTCATTTGTGCTATTGCCATTTCTTAACTGTCACCTTTGAATTACAAAGTTTAAACTATGTTTAGTAGCAAAAACCTACCAGTTGAGCTCTGCTCAATGATGGTCATGCATATATATATACATGTACATTTTGCACTGACAGCTGTTGGGTGAATCTAGTAACTTTAGTGGTTAAAGGGATGGTATAGTATTGGTGGAGATGAGAACTGGGCTTTCTACTTTTTGTGAGATACCAAGAAAACACATATGATATAGTACAGAGCATACCATTTTAAGAGGAATTCAAAGTTTATTTGACCAAAATCGGGTTTGGAATGACTGAACCATCCAAAAACAAAGTAAAACAAAGCGATCATAATAAAGTGTGGGTCCCACACTTTATCAGAATCAATCTTTTTTGGATATCTCAGCCATTTCATAACCAATTTTCATCAAATAAACATTGAATTCCTCATAGAATCACATGCTCTTTCATATTTCATAAGAGGTTTCTCATTATCTCACCAAAAAATGTTAGAAACCTGAAATTAGGTCTCAACCAAAAACTGTACGATCCCTTTAAAGTGACCATAAACTGAATCATTCATGGGTGGTGCATGTAGCAGTTCAGATTTCTGTGCACTCACAAGTAATTATCACATCTGCAAATCTCAAAAGGTCCTGAAACTCAAGCACTTTGTTTGTTCAAATATTTCAATACACAAGTATCTAAAAAAAAAAAAAAATGTAGAAAAGAAATATAGCAATATGGTGTTTTTTGTTCTTGTTCTGTAAAGTCTCAATATCACATGTATTCCACACTACCCAAATTTTCATCTTTACAGTAATGTACAATACCATATAACAATTGGGTAGTGAGTATAATGAGGCATCTCAATGTGGGCTTACTCTCACTTTGCACATTATCCATTGTATTGTAACAATGAGCTTTATGCTGGACCGGTGGCAGAATGTATTGTTCATGCACCCACAAGCTTGCACTTTTAAAACACCTTCTAAACTACTACTCTATAGAAAACCACAATCACAAAGTATTCTCCACTTACGATTTTTACACCCATTAAAAAGTCCCATTTAGAAGAGATAAGTGTGTAAAAATATATCTTTATATCAATTATGTCAACTGCACTAAATTTTCATTTCTGTTATCCAATCAAAGCCATCTGGTTTTACTCCAGTCCTGGCAAAATAATGAAGGGGACTGCCTGTCCACACTCCAGCTCAGGGTCTGTTAAAGCTAACTATATACTTGTCTTCTCTCAAACACTCTACATACATGTATTTTGCAAATCTATGCAAGATCAAGAAAAAAAGAATATGATTATGTGAACATGCATCATAAAAACCAACAAAAAGTCGCCTACACTGATTTTGTGTGAGGACTCAAAATAGGTGGTGAAACAAGTCAACCTAGTCAATCTTGAGTGTTTCATATTTTCTGAAAGAGCAATTCTTCCTCTACATTATTTTGGGATCATACAGTCCCCTTTTCATTTCTTCAAACCCCTTTACACTCTTCACTTTCAACTCTAATGACTTCTGAAAGATCGATGCTACTGCTTTGAGTTAGTATTAGTCATGGATAGATAGTGTTAATATGGCATAATCAATGTCAGCTAAATCTGATAATCCTGTCACTGTTTTCGCTATGAAGTTTTACATCCTGTTTTTTTACCCCATTCATTGAACAGAGCAAGGCTTGGCAAGATTAAGTGCTTACTTCACAGCCTTTTTATATCAGTCCACATTTTTCCAGAGTGTGTGCTGTCTTTCCAATATTTAGATAATTTAGGTGAGTCAGTTAAATTGAATTATACATCATTTTAAAGCTTAAAGTCTGCTCTTTCAAAATCTACCTTTAACTAGAAATCCATGTCTGGTGACTTTTTGTTGGTTTTGCGATGCAGGGTCACATATATGTATCGTATCTAAATATCAGAGACCTCTCAAAAAGAAACCATATTTGTTCTGAAGGTTGTGTGGAGTCTTAGAGGGGAATTCAACTTTACCAACCTCACCTTCCTGGGTATTGTAAAACAAAAGTAATCCTTTATTTTTTATTATTCTCCCCCCCCCCCCCCCCCCCCCCCCCCCCCCCCCCCCCCCCCCCCAGTTTGTCAAGTAGCAATGTGTTTGAGCCTGGATAGATCTTCAGGATTTTCAAGTATGATGAGCAAGGACAAAAAAAAAAAAACACAAAACACAACAACAACAACAACAACAACAACAAGGAGAAAAAAAAAGTTATTCTGAACTGATTACCATACTCCTCCACACAGTCGATGCATTCCCGCACCACCCTTGGCAGCTCAATGTTGTCATACAGTTTGCTCCTGGTGACTGCATCTTCAAAGGGTGCGCCAAAGACGGGCTCTGAAATGATCAGTGACAACAATTACCTGTTAGTTGTCATTACACCTTTTCTTAACAGAAGGGAATTGATATCCACCCAGCCTGATTTGCCTGGTGTATGTGTACAGACAAACAACAGCTTATGGTTTTAACCAGGTTCATGTGAATATCAGTAAATTACACACATTGCATGTCTACACAAGTCATATGCTTCTTTGGCATGATATTCAATAAAGTGCAGTAACAAATCTTAGTACGGTAGTATACAATGTATGTCTTCGATGGAATTGTACTTAATTTCCCATGCACATGAAATATTACACAAATTAACTGTTCCATGTAGAAACGTATGAAACTCTCACCTACAAATGTACCAACAGCTATGCTTCACGGCAGGGTACATGTGTACATACTACAAATCTCATTGTAATGTATTGCACACAGTCATTGGGCCCCATTATACTGCGCTTGTGAACTCACTGGCAACACACACACAAAATTCCTTTTATGTTTCTTTTAAGCCCATGTGCCTCAAGAACTTGTTTGTTGAAGCAAAGATTCATCATATCTGTGCTTATTTCACACTATTTGTCAGCACATAATGCCTATAGTGATGCTAGAACACAGGCAGCATTAGAGGACAATTTCTGTTTTGGTACAAACCAGATAATCACTCATGAGGGAGAAGAGGACTGAGTAGATCTAGCACTGTCATTGCATTGGATGTCACATTGTGGACTTTTGTGGTTTCAGTTTTCACTTACTCAAATATCAGATGTGGCCACAAATATACTTAGTGATAATCTTCATGACTAAATCTGGCTGGGATTAAGGTTAACTCCAAGCTAATCCTACATCCCCATCCTGTAGAGCTGATTCCAGTCTATTCCTGGAATACAACACATGGCATGGGAGGTGAGTGCATCCATTCGCTAGACCACACCACAAACAGCACTAATCTCACAAATGGCAAAAATACACAGCACTGACATTACCCAAATACCCTAAACACAACCACACTTTGGCATGTAAACATCTTTTTACATTGACAAATTTTGGTGGGTTTTTTTTTTTTTTGCTTTGTTTTGTTTTGTTTTTGTTTTTTTGCTGCTCACTTGTACTGTAATAAATTACCTACATTGTTAAAACACCTTCGATATAGACAGTAATAAATTTGCTACAAACCTAAAAGGAACTATGAAAAGATAATTTAGTGTACTCTATTAAACATTAAGTACTTCAATAAAACTGCTTTCCTTACAATATCTTTCATATAGAAATTGGTGAAGAATTGAGAATAAGGTGGTGGATTACTCCTGGATAGTTTTCAAGAATGGTTTAAAAAAATATGTCGGCCTTTCCATTAAATGTGAAAATGTGTGATGTTCAACATGCAAAAAGAAAGAGATCATAACTTGTAGCTCTGACAGTCAACTCCAATATTCTGCCATTACTTCTCTTTTTCTACTTTAAAAAAAGTTGCAGACATTTAAAAAAAGTTGCAGACAAAAGTTGCAGACATTAAAAAATGTCATATATTATATTGAAAAAAAAATTTGAAAATAAATGACAGGATAAAGCTAACTTCTTAACAAAGAATAGAAAAAAAATCAACTTAGTGTTAAAATCATAAGTATTCTTTTAATGCTTGGTATTTGTTTTGGTCTGCAATGTGAGGTATTCCTTTTCTTTTGTGCAACTGCAGCTGCAGCATGTCAGTTAGAATGTCATGTCAATCTATTTGATATTGGGAATCTGTACCATTTCAAATGCCATCTTTTGGTTGCTATTGTGTTTTGGGAAGTGAATACAGCTGCATGTATTGTCTACCACTACTCTACACATCATGAAATCTACAGTTTGACACTTCTGCCCAATTTATGGTGGGGTTTATTAAATCATCAATAAATTTGAAACTACAAAACAGAAATGGAAACACCACCATGACTACAAGGATTAATATTTAGAGGCAGAAGTGTACAAAAAGTCAATATGGATAGCACAGTTGATGATGATGACGACAACGATGATGACGATGATGATGATGATGACGATGATGATGATTATGATGATGATTATGATGATGATGAAGATAATGATGATGATGATGAAGAAGAACAGCATTCAAATGTGTACTTATAACATAGTTCCACTTCTCTGTAAAGAACATTCAAAGGTGCTTGGATCCCACAACATGTCACAATTGCATTGTGTATCTGGAATCAGCTATGATAAACTGAGTCATGATATTCACAACTTCCTCATGAGGGCAACTCTGAACATGTTTGTCAGAGAGTGAGAGATAGAGAGTGGACATGATTATGATGGTTCAAGAGTAGTTGAGAATTGACCCCATTGAGAAAATTCTTTTTAACGAATGCAGGAGAACATTCAATGAATAACAATACATTTAAAACCTATAGGGTTATAACAAATTAAGATCTTTTGTCATTTGGGCTGCTCAAATTAGCAGTCTTAGTCATGTACATAGTAAGTGAGTCATAAAAAGTAGAGAACCTCTTCAGTTGTTTGGCTCATGTCAGATTTGTTTAAACAATACAAAATAAAACCAGAAACACTATCTTCATGAGTCCACATAGTTTATCTCAATGAGAGTGGATGTCACCTTCATATAAAGTCATGTATACCCTCGAGAAGAAAGTAATTTCTCTGGAACAAACTCAGAAGAAATAAACCTGATAAAGGAATCTTTAATAGGAATCTTTGTACACACATGACCGAGAAGTTATCTCAGTCACACAACCAAGGTGTCGTTGTGTCCCTGCAATTACATTCTTTAATAGGTCATTTTGGTCAAGTCTTCATGCATTTTCATGTTTGCTAGAATGTTTTCCACCTGTTCCTTGTATTCACATTATTTTCTGTCAATATCTTATGTTACATTCTCTTTCTCATTCCCAAACTGACTTTGGTGCAGTACAAACAAATGTCTCATTTATAACATTTGAAAAAATCTAGTTTGAGGTTAGAGAAACTATTAGGTAATTCCCATCCCCCCAAAAAGTCTACCCAAATGAAATAGCATTATACAGCCTTTAAAGCTCATATCTATGCCCATTTCCCTAATTTTGTGCAGAAATACTGGATGTATCAATTAAACTATCGTGTAAGAGAATAAAAATGTAAGAATATGTAAGCACACATGGACATCAACAAGTTCATACATTTCACCACTATTTGAATTCATTGCCATTGAAAATGACACATTTTACCTGTATATGTGAACCAGTTACTTTATACAATACTTTCTTTTTACCACATTTCTCTTTATATGATGTACATACTATGGCAATTTTCATTACACCAACTTTAACAAAGCATGAAAAATAATGCTTGTAATTTCAAAATGCCTATTGTAAAAGTATCAACAAATCTTTGAGTAGAATCACTTTGTATTGTATTCTGAGATGCACACAATTTCCCTTTAGTCCAAATGCTTTAAACGGTGGGATTCTTCTCGGCTTGATTCTTTGTGTCTTTAAGCATGCATCACAACATCTGTGTGGTGTGTTTTCTGAATCATAGAATATTCAGTGTCGAACAGAAGTCTGTTGGTATCATCCAACAAAAATAGAAAATGTTAAAAGTTGCTCTGACTCACCTCAAGTCAACGCACAAGTCTGACAAAACAAAACGTGTGTGCATACTCTACATGGCACCTGTTACCACATATCAGCGTATGGTGAAGTGGCGTAAAATTCAGCCTCAGTCTGCTTGTGACTATGTGCAGTTTACATCAAACTAACACGTCATAACACTTGTGAAAACATGTGCTCAATTTTGAACAGTCTCCAGTACAGAAGAGATAGATATCATGTCATTTGCCCATCTATGCACTAGGATACCATAAGATAAAGAAAAGCAGTCTATTTTTACTACTCACCTGGTTTTACGTTGGGAATGTCAATGGTATGTGACTTCTTTTTTAGTTTCTCCCTTTCCTTGCTTTTACTCCTCTTCTTGTCATCAGCCACACCCTTGGATTTCTTCTCCTCACTGCTGCCTTTAACCTTCTTCTCTTCCACTCCACCCTTCACCTTCTTCTCCTCTTTAATCTTGTCCTTGCTCAGTCTCCTTTCATCTGTCTTTCCATCCTTCTCTACACCTTTCACTCTGTCCTTTGGCTTTGTCTTGGCAGACGGAGCAAAACGGCTCTTGAAGAGGCTTGGTCTCTTCTTGCCCTTTCCTCTGTAAAAACAAAATAGGTCAGAAATTGTGATGAACTATATATTTCTCATTGTTAACTGACAATGCTTAACGTCTGTGGGAATGGACATAATTTGACCCTGTTTGGCATGGCATAATTGCAAACAACAACAACAACAACAACAAAAATAATTGCAACATTCGTTACTTTTCCACAGGGCTTCAGAGAATTACTAGTGATTAAGATTTTTAGTCTGGTCATCATCATTTAGATTGAGAAAATGACTTGCATTCCATTGTAAATACATGGAATTTGGTTTCCTGTTGAGTTAAGACTGACCACTCCAAGATTACCAGCAGTATGCTGGTCGTCCTACTGGTTTGTGCTATATTGCTTTGTGTGTGTGTGTGTGTGTGTGTGTGATTGTGTGTGGCTATGTCTATAATCAAGGGATGAAAATGAAGTTTTCATCTTTCTTTTTTAAACATACCAATAGCTGGTATGACTTGCTTTCAAATTAACTGTTAAAGCTGTACATGTAGTCACATGTATCCTGTGTCCTATTTTGATATTACATAAGTGTGAGTTACCTATGCTAAAGAAAAATAATCACTTCTACTAGCAGCATATACACGTCATATGTTGAAAAAAAAAAAGAACATGAAAAAGACATGAAGTATATTCTGTGACTCCTTTCATACAGAGAGAGAGAGAGAGAGAGAGAGAGAGAGAAGAACTTTTCTCTAAACAGTCTCTGTTCTAATATCTGGCAGCTACTGCGTACTAGCAAGTAGGTACTAATAGGTCTCAAACTTTGACTTTTCAGTCGTTGGAAATCCATGTTGTTGCTTTGTTTTGTTGTTGTCATTGTTGTTTGGGGGTATCTCTTGTGTGGCATGAATAAAGCTTGTCAGGCTTATGAGCATGAGGAAGACTCCTGAGGCATGAGTCTCATGCCTAATGTAATGCCAGAGACTTGGTAGATAATTACACAAAACTTTGTGAGTACACTAGAGAACTTGATTTGATCCATCAGTAGCCACAGTCTGTACATGTAGTGAGGACTTCTTCACAAGCTGTACCTCCATCTATCTTGGTCACAAGATGCCACAAATCTTTCTGGCAAGCTCTATTCCAATGTGCATGGACTGTCAGGGTTGAGTGTAATGCCAGAGCACTAGCACTCAACATTCAATACAGGAAGTAAATTTATACATATCACTTTCTCCCTGGAGTCACCCTTCAGTAGACAATAAGGAAATCAAGGTACGCAGTGTACACTACATACTACCTGCAGAATTATATTTGTGCTCACTGTCTATAAAGTTATTTTCAATGACCCGAGTTTTAAATGGATATGCCACTGACTAAATAGGGCAGAAGCTTGTGGAAATATGACAGCACATGCATACATTGTAGGTAACAATTGCAATCACTACTTGTTAACTTTCTATGCCAGTTAGATAAATGTTCAAAAATAAGGTAAAGTCTTGTGAGAAAGATTGACTAAACATTCAACTGTATAAACAGCCCTCTTCTGGACAATAGAGGCAATTGCAACTACGCAGTTCTCAAAAGAAGGAGACAGATATTAGTGCAGTTAAGAACATGTTATGGATGAATGCATCATATGAATTACATTACTATCTAGGTCCTACTAGATGTATGCAAGCCAAACAAATATAGCTGAGTTGTACACATACCTTTCATCATCTTCTTCTGAGAAGCTTTCGGCCTCAAATGTCTTGTATCCTTTCTCCTTTTTCTTCTTGTCAATCTCCTTCTTCTCCTTCTTTAGCTTGAATGGGTCTTTCTCTCCATAAGAGTCTGAATCTGTGAGAGACAAGGAGAGCAAATACAGGGTGTGCATGACATCAGGTTTTAGAGTTAACATTTTCATACACAACAGAAGAAAGACGCATAATGAAGTGTAATCACAATGACAATAAAGTTAACTCCCAAATAAATAAACTTCCTAGAATAAACACTTCATGACATTCAATGTCAAAATCAGAAAATAAAGCATAGCACAAGCAGTTATAATTCAAGATATTATTTTAAAAATACTATATCTTAATAATATCTTAGATCCAGCATCTAATGTTCAAGTGTACCTCTTACAGTGTATAGATAGGCCAGCTTGAATTGCTCACACCTTGCACATCTCTTGATATTTGGAGTGACACTGCTTAAAATGTCATGGAAAAGTGATATACTGTCATCACCACTGATATGAAAGACGTGTAACTTTGAACCCCTTAAATGACAGTGAAAGTGATGACACAGCAGACAAAAAAACAAAAAAGGTAAACAAGAGGAGATTGTCATAGAATCAAACAGTAACTGCTAATAAAACAAATATTTTCTGTTTCTGAAACGAAAAACTTCTAACGGCAAAAGAAATACACTGATTGAAAATTAAAAACAATCTTACTCTCAATGTGATTGGAACAGAAACATTTTGGAAAGTTGCATCAATGTACAAAAGTTTGGAGGGTCTTTTTTTAACATTACACAAGAAAACAATATGATTTGCTGTCCATTTTAAAATACTTGTACAAAAAGCAGATTGATCAATGAATTCTGCATACAAATCTGGACAGGCTATAATTATGGGCAATTACAACAGTATGATGCCCACAAGACCCCACAGTGATTTACACTATGAAATTGTAAGAATATTCCCTAAAGCTTTTGACTTTGTTTCAATGCTTAGTTTAAACCAGATCCTTGAGAGAGAGAATAAAAAAACTTTTTTTTTTTTTCAGTGATGGCACTTCTTAAAACTCTATAATTTCCAAATAATTGGCCATTCCTTCTATAGTGCTCCATGTGGGGGCATCATCAAGGTGATATTTACGAAACTCTAAACAGGATGGAAAGATTGACTGCAATATGAGCTAATCCTCGTAGCAAGACAATCACGGGTCTCCACATCACCCTTTATTTTGAACTGCAGAAGACCACACACCTTCTAAGAAGAACTGCACTGCCCTGCACTTTACAGAATTTCTTGAGATTGTATACACTGAGATCAAAAGTAATCTTGCACAGAAATGTTGGGTGTGTTTCCTGCTATTCTGCAATTAAAAAATAATTTCACCCAACAAAATTACTTGCTGAAGTCAAAGTCTCACGATCTAAATAATATGACGCTAATACACCAAAGAAGTTTTGCATTGCACCCTTGGAACAATCAATATTTGTAGTTTATGGTCAAAACAGGGTCAAAAGCAGGCTTTTGGTAAAGATATAATATTTGTCTATTTGTGCTGATACTATTAGTTCAGTACTACCAATAAGAACAAATGCAATACACATACATGTATGATGTTGTGTATACATAGTCTACTAGAGCAGTATACTGATTTTCTGAAATTTGCAAATGCATTTGTACCTCCTTTTAATCATTGCTACTCACATTCCTCTCCTAAGGTCTTGTCTTAAGGCTGGCTATGCCTCCCAACAACTTCAACAGTATAGCAAAAAGTGCATTTCACCAACAGAAAAAAAAACCAAACCTCAATTAATAGAAGACCAGGGAAATTGATTTCATCACCAAGTATGATGGCAGGAAACATTCATGGATATTAAAAAAATATTCCAAAGTGCTGATAAGGCAGAACACATACAATACTTATCATAGTGCTAGAGTAACCCTCCCCCCCCCAAAAAAAAAAAAAAACCCAAAAAAACCCCAAACAAACAAACAAACAACAACAAGAAAAAACATGTCCAATTGTAAACTGTTTAAGATTACAATTATTTAGGTTTTTGTACTAATGTGGAATATACTCTTAAGTTGCTTCTCTTACAAGATTGTCTCTCTTTCAGTAATTTCAGCAGGAAAAAGTATATGTACAGCTGCATTGAAATGTTGTCATTCAGTGACTCAAATATCTACTAAATATTTCACAAGAGGAGACTACAAAAAGAACACTGCATAATTTTTTCTATAACAAAAATTCTCTATAGATCTACGAACTTCCAAAGATCTTTGAAATAAAGAGTATGTGTGTGTACTTCCTGAAAATCCCCCAAATGCCTACATGTATAGTTTAGTAAGTTTGATTGAATGGTTTATTGATAATCAAACTTCGCAGCCAAATGGCTGAGTTGCGTCTGATTTACAGGGATAAAAATACAGTGAGACAAAATAAATTACATCTATATATACAAAACACGAACAAAATACAATCATTACAACAACAACAACAAATCATCAGTACATCAATAGTGGCAATACATACACATATATAAATCATATTAAAACAAAGGCAGAGTTGGGTGGAAAAAAAATCAAACCCGCTTTACAAATGTACCTTATATCCTCCATTACTGACATATCACAACCCTTTCAGCTAATAAAAAGGGTAAGAGAAAAAGAGAAAAGTATATTTATAAATATGTGCTTATAGAGGGTCAACTGGACACAAGATTGGACTTTCCTACATGGACTTCACTATTATCTTGAAAAAAAGTTAAGACACACACATGACACCTTGGCCTACATGTATGTAATCTGGATTTGCGGTTGTGTCAATTAGACTGTTCACTTTTCAGATGGACTATTTCTGTACATCTGTGACACACATCTGATTTAATCTCCTTAACTAATTAGCACTTTCATGGTACAATTCAGGAGAAGAATCCCTCTTTGACACATGAGCACAACTCTCAGGAACATGGTGTCCCTCATATCATCAGGTAGCATGGTCTTGTGAGTACCAGACACTTCCCATCAAAACAATATGAGTCAAAGAAAAACAGTCATACACCTAACTCTTCTAACAAACAACCATGAAAGTGCAAAATAATCTACTGTATGTCTAAGATTGTAAGGCTACTCATTGTCTTTGCATAGAATCTGAAAAGGAGATTTGTTAAATTGTAAATATAAAGAATGTTCATGTAAACCACATATTCACATTTTCTCAATCTTTTTAAAGACAGAAGAGCTAAGGGACTCTATGTCTAGAGAACACAGAGAGGAAGAAACTAGTTATAGCCCAATGTGTGCCACCCAAGCCTCCCATCTACAAAGTACATTGTACATACATCCTCTCTTAGAGCCCATCAGACAAGCCATTGTATTAAAGCAGCTTCAACATTGCTACGGGGATAGATTTAGATGGAAATATTGCATGTATTCACAGAGATAGCAAGGACAAATTGGTGCAGTTTGTGGATCATAGGAGGAAAAGTCAATGAGAAGGGGTTTAAATTGAGCAAGAGGTTGAAAAGTGATTGTTTTGGAGCTTCTCTAACTCATCATCACTGCACATTAACAACAAAGCATTTACAAAATATGCATATGTTGGACAACTACACAGACTTAAAAATGGTTAAGTTTACGGTTTATTCTGAAAGACAAATGCATTACAGTGATACCAAGGGTTAATACTCACTTGCTCAAATTAAGAAATTAGTCGTTGGAGATGATTAATGTATTCATTCACTTAATGAGATGATGAAACAGTTGCGTATGATTGTTGCAAGCCTTTATGTTTGCCAAGGCCCCTAAGAACTTTTTTCTTTCAATCTGAGATGAGACGATCAACATTAAAATGGCCAAAATTTCTCTCTTTTTTTACTATTCAGATTCCACTGACAGTTTCACTGACTATTGCTTTTGTTTTGTACATTGCTCTTTTACAATACTGACTTCTACTTTAATGAGAAAAAATAAAACACTTTGAGTACAATGTATATCTATGATCAAACATAATAAACTGCAGATTTTTTTTTTTTTTTTTTTGCAACTTAAGCAGCATGAGACTATCCAATCAGGAAATAAAAAACTGCAGAATATTCCTAATGCAGTATATGAAATGCTGGCATATCACAGTTCTTCCTCAAAGTGTGGATGTCTAAAAACGAACAAACAAACAACCTTGTAATTGGAGCCACTCCTGTCCTACATGAAGTAGATAATGTATGCAGCATACATGTAGATCAATTTTTTGAGGTGTGTCTCTCCTAAACTGTAAACCTCCCTAAGAGAGAATGGGATTTCACAAGAAATATCACAAAACCAAGGACAGTTTGCTCAAGAATCAAGTAAATGTTGCTCTCTGATTAATGCCTGCCATACATGTATACTATGTTTGTGGGGAAGGTACACGTATATAGAAGATAAAAATAATAAAAATAATTGAATGTTTGATCTTCACACCAAGACACAAGTTTGTTTTTTTCTTTTTAAAGTGATCCACACAATCTAACAATGTGTGATGCATACAGTTATCATTCAATACTGTTGGCTTAACTTCAAATATTCCAGTCAGAAAACAGCTCTGACTCTCCTAAAACGTTCTTACTAAAAATGATGAACACAGAAATTATCACAACCTGCAGGGTAAGTCATTAAGGTGAAAAAAAAAATCATAGATAACAGAAGGTCCATGCTACAAGACTGAGAAAAGTGGTAGGTCTGTATGTACAACTGGACAAAATGAGTAACTGCTTTGTGCACAGCAATCATTATAGCACAGCATATAGCCCCTTTCTACCTACCAAATATATACACTTTCATCATGTGTGCACAGGAACAAAGATGTGGAGCTCACAACGATGCCTGAATTATGAGGCAACAAATCATGCTACAATCACAACTCCACAAAGAAATATATGTCCAAATTTGTTGCTTGCAGAGTGTGCCATCTTCAGCTGGCTCTTCATATATCCATAGACATAAAGCTGGTCTAGATACCAAATCCCCTCTCTCCAAGGAAATTAGTGCAGCAACTACACAGTCCAACAATCCGATTAAATTCGCTGAAATACATTTTCCTACCACAACCCTTAACTTGATAATGAACACACGGCATTAATACAGTACTCACTTTTCCTCTTTACTTTGGATGCCATTAATCTCACCAGGATGTGAATGAAGTTGTTTGAACACAATGGAGTACCAGGGAGCTGTTCCTTTTGACTCGAGACACACTTCTGACTGACTGCTGAGCAGATTGCTAGGGATATCATTTTAAGTATCCCTCTGCCCGAACTAGTCTTTGCTCTTAACAGCGCTAGACACTACTCTTCCCATAAACCTAATTGAAGATTTTACTTTAACCTACTGGGCACTGGCTCTATGATTTCATAGGCATGGGAAGATTCTACAACAGCACTGTACTAATAATGCTTTAAATACTAGAATAACTTGTTTAAAATGAAGTATAGCTGTATGTAACCAAAAATAAAAATGTGATATTCACGTGGGACAAAATAATCCTTAAGATTAGATTACTAAATTCTGCCCTGATCACTTAAAAAGAGAGAGAGAGAGAGAGAGATCAAGGGACATCTTTGTTTCTCATTTCTAAATAATGAAGACAATAGAATTTCAATATTCAACACATTGCTATCATGTGCTATGCTATATAATACAATGAGATGAAATTCCATGGGAATAATGGGATTATGTAGATGAGCTATTATGACTGCAGCGTTACTAAGGGTGATATTTGTAGTACTATATTTGTTTGCTACAATGTAGTTACTACATGGCAGCATTTTGCTTCCATCTGTGGAAATATTGCCAAGATTTGTGACTTGCCAGCAGTTTTTGTATGCATGTTTATGGGCATTTAGGAGTACAATTGTATGTATAAACACTGTTCTTACAAGTGATCATCAAAACTTTTTGTTGAGCACTGCTCTACTGTCTGAATTATGTACGAAAATAAAATCAACCAGTTAGTGTCACTAAAACTATAAATATCATATGCTGCCAATCAAGGTCTTGAACTAAGACCATATCCTGCCAGCAAAGGTACCCCCGTTGCCTGTCTGATAAAGGAAGAGGGTAGTTAATAACCTTCAAAGCTTCACTTTTCTATCAACTGATGAGTCATGCATGGTTTATGACAGATAACCACAAACACTGAGCACTGAATTTCTTTTTTTAGACATCATTTAGTTAATCTGAGAAAAAAAAAATGTTCATTATTCACAAGCTATGTTGATAGTAATATGATAATAACAGCTACAATATGAAAAAAAAAAAATGAGAGACCCCTGTGCTCACCAAAGCACCACCTACGAAAACTACTCCAAAATTCTTGATATTTGGAGATTGCTGCAGGCCCCTGGGGCAACCTCCTCCTAACTTTGGGCAATCGGGTCCTATCCTATGACCCAATGGGCACCACCACCAATTATAATCCCCTCTCTCATTGATGATTTCTGTTTTGGTAAAAAAATTTGGGTTTTCCCCTCCCCCCACCCCACCCCCACCTGGGGGTACCTGCATCATCTGCAGGAGGGGGGGGGGGGCTGCAGCCCCCCCCCCCCCCCACACACACACACACTTTGAGTTAGTGGGAAAAAAAGGGAAAAAATCACAACACCCCATGAATTAGAATTTCCAAAGATTCCGCCCTTACATAAAGTTCCCGTCTAAGCACCGGCATAACAAAAAAAGTGGGGGGGGGGGCGATGGGGGCAGTCGCCCCCCCTTAAGATTCTGAATAATTCTGAGTGCACAAGACTTATCACTTCCATTCCGAAAAAAACTAGAAATGTCGCTACAGCGACTGGTTATACACTACCCCCGCCAAACAACATTTCATAAGCTTTGGTCAAAACAACATTTCATACGCTTTGGTCAAAAAACTGAGGAAGTAGTTAAATCCGCAAGATCTTTCCTTGATCTTCTGCCATTAATATGCCGTTACCATGGCAACATACTTTCGGGTACTGTCGAAAAATGCGTCTTGCACATCTACAACCAAAGTCACACATCTGTACCAAGTTTCATGGAAATTGGGCAAAAACTGAGGAAGTAGTTTGCAACACAAAATTTTCCATCATTTTGGCTCATAATATGTGAGCTGTTACCATGGCAACATACTTTTTGTCACTGTAAAGAAATGCGTCATGCTGACCTATATCCTAAGACAAACATTCAATATGAATTCCATGAGAATTGGAAGAACACTGATGAAGCAGTTTTGCCATGAAGCATTTTGCCCTATATTTTACCAATAACATGCCGTTACCATGGCAACGCACTTTTTGCCACTGTGGAAATATGTGTCTTGCACATTAACATATTCAGATGAACATCTGTACCTAATTTCATAAAAATTGATCAAAAACTGTGGGAGGAGTTCGCGACGCAAGATTTGTACCCATTTTTGCCCATAATATGCCATTACCATGAAAACGTACTTTTGGGTACTGTCAAAAAATACGTCTTGCACATCTACAACCCAAGGCACACATCTGTGCCAAGTTTTATGGGAATCGGTTGAAAACTGAGGAAGTAGTTCGCGACGCAAGATTTGCAACGGACCGACCGCCCGACCACCCGACCGCCCGACCGACCCGCCCGACCGCCCGACCGCCCGACCGCCCGACCGTCCGCTGATTCCTATATACCCCCTTCAAACTTCGTTTGGCGGGGGTATAACAATAGTTCCCTCATGTACAAGGGGAATATCCCCTTTTAATCAACCCTTTCGATAATTTCCCAAATATTCCATTAAATATGCGTATACGATATATCTCAATTACAATTTTAAAAAGGCAAAAGCTCCCTCGTACGGGAAGGGTGGGGATAGCACTCTCCCACGCTTTCTCCCTGTTTGCCACAAAATGTGTGCACCAAAACATTCAACTGCAATCAGAAAATACAAAATCTCCCTCATGTAGGAGGGAGAATAGGGCTTATCCCTTCACACATCATCCTGCTATGTCTCCTTCCACAGACTTGCACTTCTCTTATTGACAAATTTCCAGATATTCCAACAGAATTGTGCGACAGATTGTTGAATTTCAGTTCTAAAAATGGGAAAAAAAAGCTCCCTCGAATATGGGAGGGGTATCTTGCCACCCTCCCATCTATTGGTCCTCTCGATATACTTAGTAGTAAGTACACTTTTGGGAATGAAAATTTCTGAATTTCCCACAAAAAGTGTGCTTCAGAACGCTTTATTTCAATTCTAAAAAAACAAAAGCTCTGTCGAGCGGAAGGGGGCATTCCCCTCCCACACCCTCCCCCTCTACCTCATTAGACTTTGTACATACACACAGATGATGCACAAGCGGAAATATCCCTTATGTACATCCTCGTGTGCATGCCTTTTTCTGTTTGATTGCTTAACAGACAGCGTTCATGAAATTCATTGTAAGAATTAATACAAGAAGTTTATTTAAATGGTATACCACTTTATGGGCAAATTGTTCAATAATAATCAACATCAAAATGTCCTGCTACCTTAAACAAGTGGGGGCCGTTTCAGGCCGATAAAACATGCAAAAACATGCATCAAATTGCACTATTTACAACATCAAAATGCCAAAAGTTCTCACCGTGGGAGGGGGGACACCCCCCCCCCCCCACACACCCTCCTCCCTCTCGCTCGCTTCCGCTCGCTCGGGTTCAGTCGCTTCGCTCCCTCGCATAGTAACCACCCCCCAAGATCATATCCTGGCTATGCTTGACTGATTGATTGATTGAATGATCTGAGGATGCATTAATTCTGTACTTTTCTTCTTGACTGAGTGACTGGCATGTGGTTTTGATATATGTTTGTGCATGATCTGCGATAACTGTGCTTAAAAGATCTTGATGTTGTTAATCAACCTTCCATAACTATCATAACATAATCATAACTGTGACCAAAAGAGCACTTTGTTTGAATGAGGACACTTATTTGTACTGCTGGCTGAATTTTCCATCTTCTTTCAATTTGGTGCAAGTCATTTTTCACACTCTGGACAAAGAGCGTCAGTGTTCAGCCAAGCGTGAAAAAAAAATTGTTTTGTTGATTGCACTTGATAGATGAGACTATTGGGCATCCATAAATATGAAAAAATCTTCCAAATATTTTGAAATGTAATTTAGACGTTTTTTTAAAAAAGTGTAACATTTTTTTTTATATGCCCTGTAGATCAAAGCACACTGTATGCAATCTCAATTTAATTTAACAGAGCTGAATTAACTGTAACAGAAAACAGTGTACATGCAAAAAGAAGAAGATCCAACTTTGGAGGGCTACTGTTTCATAATTGTCAACTATGGAGAGCTCAATGTTGGTTTTGAGAAAAGAAGAACTCTTCTTCTTTCTATTGATACCTACAATTGTAATTATGTTTACAAATGTCATGCATGACTGAGCACATGGACTTTAAAGACAACAATAGGCGTTTTCACATCAGCCCGATGTTTCGAAATAGCGCGCTATTTTTCTGACTTGTGACATTAAAAAATATCTCGAGCTTGGATTTTTATCGGGCTGATGTGAAAACGCCTAATGACACACTGCACTTTTTCCAAGTTTGAGTGTTATCATGAAGGAACAATGAATGTCTCACTGAATGTATGAGATCTGTCAATGACAGTGGCCAAATAGGCCAGCCCTTACGAATCAAATACAGGTTAATAGTGTTTAGGATTTGTGTTAAGGGTTTCTTCTGACATTTTATGCTCAATAACCTTTAACATGGCCATCTGTTTGATAACTTCCCACAAATACCAACCCACACAGTCCATTTTTCTCTCTTCATATTCAACACATAGCTCGCAGCAACAAACCATGTCTTGAATATGAAGAGAGAAAAATGGATAATGGGTTAGCTTTTGTGGGAGTGACCAAGTTGTCGACAATGTGGCCATGTTGAAGGTTATGGACCATAGAATGGTAGAAGAAGCACAAACCCTGAAGTCAGGCTGGCCTGATAATTTGACCACTTTTACCCATTCAGTGAGATATTCATTGTTCCTTCACGATTAACACTCACTCTTGGAATCACAATCAACATTTCGCTCTCCATTGCTGAAAATTATGAAATAGTAACCCTCCAAAGTTGGATTACCTTTTTTTGATACGCACTGTATAATACGGATTATTTGCAATTGGTGAGGAAGTTGTAGTAAGAGGACTCGAGACATAGTGTATGCACTCTGTACAATGTGCATCAATTAAAGGACAAGTTCACCTTCATATACATGTGGATTAAGTGAATGCAGCAAAATAAGTAGAACACATCAGTGAGAGTTTGGGGGAAATTGGACAATCCGTTCAAAAGTTATGAATTTTTAAAGTATCTGCACAGTCATTGCTGGATGAGAAGACTAGTATACAGTGTATGATGTCACACGCGTACAACGATATAAGGAAAATATAAAGAGAATTTCATAAAATTTTACTTTTTGAAAAAAGTGCACATTTCCTCGACTCGTCACGGACGTATGTTAGGGGTAATATCATTCCCCCTTGCCTTTTGAAAGAGGGAAGTCAAGTGTTCTTTTATTATGCGAGAAAAGTGAAAATATCTTGAATTGTCTTCATATTTTCTTTATATCGTTGTACACATATGACAACACAAGCTGTAGTAGTCTTCTCATCCAGCAGTGACTAAGCACAAACTTCAAAAATTCATAACTTTTAAACGGATTGTCCGATTTTCCTAAAACTCTTGCTGATGTGTTCTATTAATATTGCTGCATTTACTCAATCCACATGTCTATGAAGGTGAACTTGTCCTTTAATGATCTAAACAGGAAATCAACTTTCAAAAGATGGACAGAGAACAAGGGTGACAATAAAAATAAATTGGCAGTTTTGATATATGCAAAGGGACAGTGTCTATCCATGACACAGTGCAACCCATGCAGGCATGTACGCATGGTGTATGCATGCATACTACACAGTGTACTGACATGAGTATAGTATCAGTAACTGACCAGTTACACAATATTTCAGTACATTCTTCCTCATAGGAAATCCAGTGCATTGTAAGTGCTTTGCAATGGAACAGTGGAGTTCCTCATTAACAAACGTAGAATAAAGAATGCCTTGAAGATCTGAACCTCATGCATGCTCTGACAAGAACAAAGAGAATAAACATAATTACTGATGGTTGACATGACTGCAACCTTGCATATTGCGTATAGATCTAATCTGCAACTCCCTAAAAGAAGAATCTTTTCTTCTTCTTCTGTTTTATTCTTGTCTTTACATTCAAACTTTCACATAGAAGTTTCTCCTGTTTTTTTTTTCTTGTTTTTTTTTTTCTGGAGGTACACACAGTCAGTTATTAATTACTGCATCACTGCATCACATGCATTTTTCCCCTAAGTTTTGTTACTGTTATTTTCGTTTTGCATTGTCCTTGTGTTATTATGTTTTCTTGTTTTCTTACAATATACTTGTAGAGGTGAATCACAGAGTTAAGCATGAATGGTATATAAGAGGTACTTATTCACATAAGGTAATTCAAAATACAAGTACAAACAAATAAAATATTGTATTCATGATTACAGTATACATGTAGCTACATCATTTAAGAAATTATCATTTCACAACATTCACAAAGTTTGTATTTCTTTATACTGTTCTTCCTACATCTTTCTCTTATAAATACTCTTTAAAAAATAAAATTAATTATGAAATCTCTTTTAAAGGCATTATTTACCATTTGCAAGATGAAACAAAAACCCACCTCTAGTGCTAAAATGTGAGTTAGGGATAGAAACAACCAATGTAAAAAATTTAATCATAATAATCAACATTAAGTATTGCTAAATGTGCAAAATGTGCACATTAGTATAATATAATTGCTGCTAGACTAAATGGTCAACAGTTATGGTTTAGTAAGAAAAATAGTAACATCACCTTATATTTTAGGCTTTATTGTGAAAAATTTGTGGTAGGATGTTTTGTGTACAACTGACCTAGTATACATAATCAAATGCGATAACTCGAACATTTTTTAAATCACTGCTCCCAATGGTAAACAGTACCTTCTAATTCTGATATAGAGAAAAATATCTGGTAGCTGAAATTGCTTTGGAATAAACTGACACATTACACTCTGTATAATCTTGAATTGAAACTGAAACTGAAACTGAATTGTGGGAAGATAAAATTTACATTTGAGAGGATCATAACCAACTGATGATGTTTTCTAGTCAATTTTGATATTTGCACTAACTTGACTGTTAACTTGACAATAAAAAGTCACATCTGATGTGATCTTCCTTTGAACTGCACTTTCTTTAAAAGGTAGAATCAGATAAACAATTTGCCCCAATCATATCCTTCTATGAAAAGACTTAGCATTTAGATATTGAGAGTGTCTGTAAATATGATTTACTTGTAGAAACATTATGACAGAACTAGAGAAAACAAAAACAAAAAAACATTGTTTCATTTTGGTTTGCTGTCGTTAAAACACTTGGAAATAATCTATATCATACAAATGAATAGTGAAATTCGAGGACAAGTCATGCCCAAAGAAATGGAAAAAGCAACACTGGCATCTCTCTTGGCTTCTTTGAATATATTGTCTGGATTTTCCAAGACTAAGAATTATATTACCAGTAATTTGTAATGGTACTATGATCTTTTGCTATGGTTGCTGGTGCAGCATTAACATGAATTATATTCCATACATTTTGAGAGTGCATGGAACAGTAAAGTGTGATGCTGTATATGAACATTTTTTTTTTTTTTTAAATTCCCTAATTGCTACACCTGCATACAGAACTGCATCATTCTTACATTTCTTCAATGGAATGTAAAGCTGCGTTTACACCATGTTCCCGCCAACCACAGCAGCCCTGTTTCATGCCACCGTGGACAAAATGGGATGGACCTGAAACAACATGGTGAGACAGGATAGGCGAACGCGACAGGCTGCAATTGTCGTGGATGCTGTGTCAGATTTTTACACTGTCCAAAAATTTGCCACAGCAGTCCCGGTGCTATTGAAGAATCTTACATGTAGCGATAACATGCAGTGAATGCAACAAAATACGACAAAACTTTGAGGCTGTCCGCAGAGGGACGCAACTGAAAAAATTTATAGTCTAGCCTGACCAGATGCCGTGAGAACAGCGTCTGATAGCTACATTGTATATGTTCAATGGGGTGAGGACTGGAACAAACAAGACTAGAATGCAAAGGAGGGAGGAAAACAAGAGAATGTCTCATCTACCCACAGCACACTACGTTTCAGGCAAATGGGGCTGCCGTAGCCAAATGACATATTCTATGAAAATGTCAAGCAAGAAATGCCAAGTTCAGGCAAGCCTCTTTACCAACCCTTTTGAGAAGAAGATTTATGTACTATATTTGTATGACATGTCAGCATCTTTCTTGACTCTATCTTTTAAAGGAAACCAAAACCCACTCGTAGATGTAGATTGTGTGAAAGCTGCAATAATACACTTAGTTGATCTCATCAGTGAAAGTTTTAGGAAAATTGGATATTCCGTTCAAAAGCTATGAATTTTTAAAGTTTTGGCACTGTCATCGCTGGACAAGCAGACTACTACAGTTCATGACATCATTGTGGACAATAATATGTAAATACAGAAAACATAAAGAATATTCAACATATTTTCACTTTTTAGCATCATAAAAGAGCACTTGGCTTACCTCTTTCAGAAAGCAGAGGGAAAAATATTACCCATAACATGTCAGTAGCTCATCAATGGAATTTTTACTCGCCATGAAAAATGAAATTTTGTGAAATTCTCCATAGATTTTCTTAATATTGTTGTCCACAATAATGTCATGAACTGTAGTAGTCTCCTTATCCAGCACTGACGATTCAAAATTCAGTTCTTTTTTAACCAACTGTCAAATTTTCATCAAACTTCAGCTAATATGATCTACTAATATTGCTACTTTCACTCAATCCAAATTCATATTTGGGTTTTGGTTTCCTTTAATGTCACTCATATTTTTACTTTGATATAAGTCAAGTACTCGTATACATTGTAGCATTCACAGGGCTGCCAACATTCACACATTATCAAAAATCAGGGAGATTTCACAGATCAATAAGGGAGATAATTTATCTATGACATGCATGTCAATAAGCTAAAATAACACCTGCAATCAGGTAGGATTTTGTACTCAGTTGACATGACATGAAAAGAAATTTCAGATTCTGGGAAGTCTCTTGCAAAATCAGGAAGACTTTGCAGCCATGCATTCAAACCATGCTCAGGTATAAAGTGTTCCTTTGGTAGCTTCTGAATACAGACTTGAAACCTCTGTGTTTAGTTCCAGTTTCAAACATCAATTTGGGTTGACAGGATCATTTATCTACAGGTCGGTTTAATGGCTTTAATGACATGTAGCCAAAGTACAGTATTGTTCAGACCCTTTTGTGACACTGGGAGCACTAACCCAGTCCCGTGTTCAGACCACCATGAAATACATTGGGAAGTGGCTTGCACTGTTATACAAGTCGTACGTAACAGGAAGATTCAAGAGTTTCCTTGTAAGAACATAAAATGGAGTTCTTGCACTCATCTGTGATCTCATCATATACTGTAGATACTCAGCATGCAAAGTTGTCACCCTAAAAGCTGCAGGAGACAGCACAGGAATAAAAAAAAAATAATATAATAAAAAGTATAGAGTATTCATATTATCAACTGTAAATTGTGTGTACACATATATGTACAGTATATACAATGAAGCCTAAAGGTATACAAAAATTTACAGTATAGAAAAAAAATTTGAAGGCAAAATCATATTTTGCATAAAAAATGGAAAAACTGCTCATATATGGCATGCTATAATGTACATCAAAGTTTTATTTTTTTTAAATCGTATTTTCTTTTAAGACATATCTTCCTATTAATTATATGAATGAAAAAAAGAAGAAGAAATGACACTAAATATCACACAAACATAACAGTTGGCGGCTCTGAGCATGTCCACAGTCCTGATACTCAGCATAAATTTGGCACTTTCACGTATGTTCATTCTGATGTAATTGAGTACAAATGTCTTCTATCCGGATGCTCTTGCATGATGGTATCAGAATCAACAACATTCATGCCTTCACTTTGTCAATATGCATTGTAGGTTATAAGTCCCTAATTTCCACCATGCATTGTAATTGTACAGTCATTCTTGCATACTCATCGCATAGAAAATGGAATGAGAACCCATGTTTCTGACCATGATACTAAAATCCTCCTGTACAGAGCAAAGTTACAGGTGTACTAGACTACACTATTTTCATTCACAAATGCTTGATACTTAGTACAGTGCTGTAAATCTCTAAACAGTCTGCAAAGAGAGTAGACTGTTTGAAAAGTCTTGTTTTTTTTTTAAAGATAATTCATAATTTAGATACAGTACTCTCCGCGTAATCGGGTATCGCTTAAACGGGTGCTCCGTTTAATTGGGTAGTGAATTCAAAATCAGTTCCAATGCACATAAAAATTACCTGATAATCGGGTTGCCTCTCCGGATAAACGGGTAAATAATTGTCTTCTAATCTTATTTCTACCCACATTTTATCGCAGATATAACACTTTAAGAAATCACGAATGTCAATTTTTCCACGGCTAATTGCATTCTCTGCTTAATTTGCAAAGAAGACTCATCATTTATTTTGGGGAGTGATTAAACATGAAAACACATGTACAAGTACCGACTTGACACACGGAAACGAACATTACACGTGTAACTGGCACTCACAATTGCATAGACAGACAGGAGTTGAACACACTTGCGCTCATCCCTTGCTCCGCAGCGACATTCACAATGCGATAAGTTTGCAACGAGAATCAGGCCATGCACCAGCTCCTAATTCCCCGGTCACTTCTCGAAAAGTAACCTGACGTTCTACGTGACTAGTGCACGCAAAGAGACGTGTTCATTTCGGAACATGCCTGCATGTTTTCTAGCGAAGAGCCTAACAGTCAAACGACAAAGTTTTCTGAAGACATATTTGTCCATAAAATGAGTGTAAATTATTGTTCATGACTGAGCAAGTGTAAGTTATGTATAATGTGCCGTGCAGGCATACAGTGTAGGTGTTTGGTGCAGTGTAAAATGCATGTACACACACATTGTGTGTGTCAATTGTGAGTGAGACGTGTTCTTCTGTTAATCGGGTACTCCGCTTAATTGGGTAAGAAACACTCTGCTCGAGCCTACCCGATTATGCGGAGAGTACTGTATTGGCAGAGTAGAGGGTCAAAGACACTCACTTGCACTAAGTGGCAGTATGCCACAGGCAATGTGATCAGCTCAGTCAGAAATGTTATTTACACACAAATACAAAACTACAATGCTATGTAGGAATATAGCAGAGAGTAGGAGCTGTTATGCAGTTTTCATACTCCCATTGATTATATGAACAACAAACCCTAAATGCCTAACCAACCCATGCCTAACCCTAAGACTTCTAGGTGTATTCTACATGCGTGTAGGTTGATATGTGTGATGATTCAAGTTAGAGAGTACAAAACTGCATCAGCACTCAGAGAGTCTGCCTGCACCTGTAGACTTACACTGTACATTATAATACCGTGGTATGTGACCCTGCACCACAAAACCAACAAAAAGTGGCCAGACATGGATTTTTAGTTAAGGGCAAATTCTGAAAAAGCAGACTCTAAGCTCTAAAATGATGTATAACTCAATTCAATTGGACTCTCCTAACTTATCTGAATATTGGAAAGGAAGCACACACTCTGAAAAAGTGTAAACCGAGAAAAGAGGCTCTGAAGTACAGGGTCTACTCAAGTGCTTAATCTTTAGTAAGCAGTGATACCTGTGGATGAATGGGACAAAAAACAGGATGTAAATCACTGAAGCAACAACAATGAAGGGATTATCAGATTATGCTGAAATTGAGCATACTCTATTAACACATTCTGTCCATGATTAACACCAACTTTGAAAGCAGTGGCATCATGCTTCAAAAGTTATCAGAGTTGAAAAGCGGAGGGTATGTACAAGGATTTTTCAAGTAATAGAAATGTGCCTCTAAGACATACCTGATCACACTACTCTAAAAAAAAAAATAAATAAATGGTTGTAGAAAAACTGCTGAAAATCCACTTTCCCATTCATTTTATGATCCCAAACTCAAGAATAAGGTAAAAGGATCCATTAGTTCTTTCAGAAAATGTGGAAATGTCAAAATTGACCTGGTCGACCCGTCTCTCCTTTTCGAGTCCTTGTGTAAAAATTATTCAGGGGGTGCAACTTTTTGTTGGTTTTGTGATGCACGGTCATTCTGTAAATTTACATGTATAACTATACACATAACCTGATAACACTGTTCTGTGAAAGTTTCGACACACTTTGTAGGAGATGTCTAGATCTACAAAGTCTAAAATCTAGTTTGGCTAGGGATCTAGAGTCTACTGATCTAGGGTCTTAGGGATAATATGGCAGACAGTGCCACTACTTTCACAAGGATCAAATTATATGAGACTCTTGGAAAACACTGCAAATTTGCATTCTCCTTCACATGTACACACAGGTTACCTTCAATCTTCATCTTTGTAAATTTAGTTTGGTTCAACTAGGAAGAATAAATTTCTGCTCACGTAAATTTACTAAATAGACGCTACTATATCCAAGCTTTTTAATAAAGCTCGATTTCAGCTTAATATAATGCTTTGGCATTCCTATAACCAAACCTAGCTTTGTATGTAGATATAAAAATAAAGTACATTAACTTTTACTAGATCTCTTGCTATAAATTCTGTCAGCTATAAAGTGTAACAAGTTAGTTATGTTCTGCATGCTGCAGCGGGACATGACGGACAATTTACTAACACCAATAGAGTACAGTGGGACTGAATGACCAGATGATCCACCTCTGTCTCGCTCCCACAGAATGGAGTGATATGGTATTTATTCTGACGTTACCTGCACTGTATTCCTCTCTGGCCTGTTGTACAGCAGCCTCGGGAAATTCTGCTTGGTTAATATGACCTTCACCAACGCTCATATTTTCTGATATGTTAGGGAAATACTTTAAAATAGGTAATCATGTTGTACTCTGCAGCCTAATCTGTAGCCGGAGCTCTTCGGATTGGTCTGCATGGTATAAGGGTCGTCCTACTGTGTACTGCTGCACAGTTTTCCTCATTGTTTATCGATTCCATGTTGTGTACTATGTATGCCAGAGAAGGCACTCATCCAGTGCAGTCGCGGCTTTGAGAGGGCGTGCCTTGCACTGGTGGGAAGCAGTGACTGGTGGAAGTCGGGTTCCTTTCTCAAGTGGGAAGTAGATTCCCTTTATACGTGATAAATGGACTCTAGATAATGGATAGTGGGAAATCGGTATAATGCATATAAAATTATATGACTACGGCCCTTCATTACTGGAAAGCGCAGCCAGGAGCAGGCTCAAGTGCAAAACAGGGTCGACGCGTCGGTGGAAAGGATAAACCGTTTTTCACTAGATATTAAACCAGATGATAAAGCTTAGAAATTGGAGAAGATGGGAAAAAGGCGACCACACTAGCCTATTTGAGACCTTTCCTTCATGAGCGAGCATATAAAAAGTATCATTTTGATATGTGTGATGTTTTCTTTCCCCAAGATTTCATATCTCTTAATTCTGAAGAGTCTCTTTTCAATTTGTCCAATTCAATGTGGAGACCCAGGGTCAAAAATTGATTGTTAAGTTGTGTTTTCAATCATGTAACGATGAAAAAAAAAATCGAGTTTGTTTGTTCGTGGTCTGATCTTTACCCGGGACTTTTTATTTGCTTTCTCTCCTCCCTCTACCCCCGCCTCTCCCCGCCCCCCCCTCTCTCTCTCTCTCTCTCTCTTTCCAAATTAGATGACCAAGACAGCGTCTTACTTATTTGCCGTAAACTTTTCTTATATTCCATCCAGAAAGTTATATGCACCGGGATCGTTGACTTGAATTTTAATGCAAAAGCTCTCTTGTGTGTATTGGGGAGGGGGAGGGGCCGTTATACCCCTTCCCACCCCCCCCCCCCCCCTCCCGCCCCGGCTCGGTCGCTGCGCTTACAGATTTTGTGAACGGATAGACAATTTTATTCATGTATTCATTTATTCAATCATTCCTTCTTCTTTTTTTTTTCACTTCCTGCATAAACTTCTCAATATTTTACAGAGGTTGAATGGATACTTTACAATGTACAATAAAAGAAACGTAGGCCCTGTAAGTTTGCAAAATATTGACAATAAATGGAAATGCTGGGCCCTTTACCACTTTATCGAGACAGAGATGTTGGTGAATCAAAGACATGTATAGGAAAGTTATGTAACTTTAAAAACATTATTACAAGAGTAACAGGGGTTCGTTGATTAATCCAACTAAAGATAATGTGGTGAAGCCGGGAAGGGGGATCACCGTTTCTGTCGAATAGTAATGAGGGTGGAGAGGGGCTGATTATCATGACCAGGGGTGTCTGCATGAGGATCAAAGGGAATGATGGGTACGCGCATGAATGAGTTTTCCTGCTTTTTCTGCCTCTGCGAGTGGTTGATCTCTGCTTTCTACGTCATGCATAGTAAATTCATCTTGATGATGGTGTATCAGAGAAGGGCGGCAGATCACGGAGGAGCAAAATACATGTACTCCTTTTTTCGTCACTAACACAATTATTAATCACGATCTTATGCCAGTTCGTCAATAAGTATTCGTATCATGTGTGTTTGTGTGTGTTTTATACATAGTGTAGGCCTATTTTTTGCGTGTGTGCGCGTGTCCGTGTGTGTGTATGTAAGTCTGTGTGTATGCATGTGTGTGTGTGCGTATTTTTCATTCTATTATTTTTCATTGCGTAACCATTTTTCAAATTACAACGTCTCGAAATGAAGTTTAACTATTTTCGGGATTGCAACCGAATTATTATTTCCGGATGAACGAAACTTCGGAATAACGAACCTTAGGAATAACGAGCCTTCGGAATAAAGAACTGTATCCTGAAACATTTCAATATGTAAGGTAAGAAGGAAGTATACTGTTGTATAAATTTACTAGCACTTTCTTACTGTTGATTATTATTATTATTTATCAATGATGACCTTCCTCCGTATAACACAAACACTTCGAGAAAGCTTTGTACATATAAAAGCATCTAAATGGGGTATCCAAGACAAGTATTGCTCACTTCGCGCAAAATCATGTCCTCTTACCTCCAAAGGAGATCAATATCACTGGGGAATTTTTTACCCCTGTATTTAATCACAGCACAATCCATTTTGTGAACATTTAGCAACAACGCATAGGCCTACAACAAAATCATGTAAACAATTTTGAGGATGGAATTGCCACTAATAACAATATCTTTATGGGATGATAGCGGACTCGTATTTCATCAGCTGCTGCATGCGGTCTGTAAATAGTGAGTATTTGAATGAATTGACAAATAAACATAACAACATTAAATTGATATGAATTGAAAATAGCAGAGGAACAACCACTGATCCATGTGGTACACCATACTGAATATGGCCGGCGCCACTCAGCGCAAAAACAACGGCCTTACCGCTCTCAAAGGTTTCATTCTATTCTTTTCTACTGCCACTTCCGCGGTAAAAAAAAAAAAAAAATGTGGGGGGGGGGGAGCCAAAGTGATGGCACCCTATGCATTCCTATGCAAGGGTGCAAAAAAAAAAAAAGTGGCGGGAGGGGGTGCGAGCTCCCCTCCCCCCCCCCCCCCCCCCCCCACCCACCCGGTTCCGCCTGCCCCTGCCAATGTGGTCTGGGATTTTACGCCATCGACCCACAACATATCTTCTTCGATTATTATTTCATAGGTAATTCTTAAAATAAGTAGGCCTATAATATGCTTTTAAACGGACATCATATAATGCTCAAGCTTACTTCAATAGGATAGAGTGATCGATGATGTCTTATGGTCTTTGACAAGTCAAAGAAAATTCTTACGCAATATTTACCATTATCAAAATAATTATGTTTGAAATGATTTGAGCAGTAAATGAGAAAATCACGTAGCAAGTAAAGATTTTTTTCTTCTTTGCAATACAAAAAAACAACAACCAACGTATCGTCTCACTACTTTGATTGAAAATTTTCCTAATATGTCTCTAAATGAAAGTATGCACCAGATCGTCGACTTTCATTAACAATGCAAAAGCTCCCGCTTCGCTTGCGCTCCTTCCCCTTAACCAGGGCTCGACACTAAGGGTGGCCCTGTGGCCCGGGGCCGCCAAAAACGCACGTCGGGCCACCAACATTTTAGAAATGAAGAGTTTGGTGGCCCGATCGGGCACCAAAAAAAAGTCGGATGTTTGCCTTTACTTTTGGAAATGAACAGCGGTAAAAATTGGCTCAGTAAGATGATAAAATGAATGTCAGATGTTTGCTTTTAATTTTGGAAATGAATAACGGTAATATTCGACTCCATATGATACTAAAATAAATGTCGGATGTTTGCTTATACTTTTGGAAATGAAAAAAAGTAAGATTCAGCTCCGTACGGTGCTAAAATTAATGTCAGATATTTGATTTTGCGTTCGGAAATGAATAAGGATAACATTCGGCTCCGGAAGATGCTGAAATAAATGTCGAATGTTTGCTTTGACGTTCGGAAATGAATAATAATAATATTCAACTCCGCACGATGATAACATAAATGCCAGATGTTTGCTTCTACGTTCGAAAGTAAATAACAATAACATTCAGCTCCGGAAGATGCTAAAGTAAATGTCAAATGATCCCTTTTACGTTCGGAAAGGAATAACAATAATGTTCAACTCCGTACGATGATCAAATAGATGTCGGATGTTTGCTTTTAGGTTCGAAAGGAGGTCAAAAACAGATATCCGAACGTTTCGACCAATTTTGATGATCTGACTTCAAACTCGATTTTCTTGGCTCACCCGTTAGCGACTTTAGGATCCTTTTGTTGTAGCGGGTCACAATGTCTGATGTTTGCTTTTATGTTCGAAAGTAAATAGCAATAACATTCAGCTCCGGAAGATGCTAAAATAAATTGTCGAATGTTTGCTTTGGCGTTCGGAAATGAATAACAATAGTATTCAACTCCGTAGGGTGATAAAATAAATGCGGGATGTTTACTTTTACGTTCGAAAGTTAATAGCAATAACATTCAGCTCCGGAAGATGCTAAAATAAATGTCGAATGATCCCTTTGACGTTCGGAAGTGAATAACAATGATATTCAACTCGGTACGATGATTAAATAAATGTTGGATGTTTGCTTTTACTTTCGAAAGTAAATAGCAATAACATTCGGCTCCGGAAGATGCCAAAATAAATGTCACATTATTGCTTTTACGTTTGGAAGTGAATAGCAGTAACATTCTGCCCCATATGATGCTAAAATAAATGTCGGATATTTGTTATTACATTTCGAAATGAATAACAGTAATATTCAGCTGCGTTTGATGGTAAAGTAAATGTCTGATGTCTGCTTTGACGTTCAAAAATGAAAAACAGTAACATTCGGCTTCGTACGATGCTAAAATAATTGTCAGATGATTCATTTCACTTTCAGAAGTGGACAGCAGTAACATTCTGCTCCGTACGATAATAAAATAAATGTCGGATGTTTGCTTTTACATTTGGAAATGATTAACGGTATCAATCGACTCAGTTAGATGCTGAAATAAATAGCGGATGTTTGCTTTCACGTTCGGAAATGAATAAGGATAACATTCAGCTCCGTAAGATGCTAAAATGAATGTCGGTTGTTTGCTTTTACATTTGAAAATGATTAACGGTAACATTCGGCTCCGTAAGGTGTTAAACTACTAGTACATGTTGGCTGATTGCTTTTACAATCAGGAATGAATAACGGTAACTTTCGGCTCTTTACAATACTAAAACAAAATAAATGTCGGATGTTTACAAATGTCTGCAAATGCTCCCACTTTCTCATTTCAAACGTAAGTTTTGACCACCTTAATAGGCATCAACTTTTATAATAATCTATAAGCCTATTTACTTAAACAATGATGAAATCCCTAAAGTTGATAAAACAAAGTTTTTAGGTGTATTCATTGATTCCAAGTTATCCTGGAAATTTCATATTGCAGAAGTTGAGCGAAAAGTGTCTAAAAATATTGGTATTATTCGTAAATTTGCATATTTTTTGTCTGTAAACATACAACGTATGCTCTATTGCACACTTATTTTACCTTACCTGTCGTATTGCAACATTGTTTGGGGAAATACATTTGAATCAAATTTGAAAAGATTACAGGTTTATCAAAATCATATTATTAGATATTTATGTAATGTACGAAACATAGGTCCTGGTGGTGTTCGAACAGATACATTGTTTAACGAGTTAGAGCTGCAGCGTTTAAAAGATATCAATACATTCCAATTGGGTTTTTTTTTTTTTTTTGTCTCACCTCCCTGGTATAAGTGTACAAATAATTTTCTCCCTGATCACCTATGTTACTTATTTGAAGAAAACTCAAAATACCATAAGTATGAAACTAGATCATCTTTACTAATTCACATTCCAAAACATAAAAAAGTCTCATTCCAACACACAGTGCGCTTTTCTGGTCCCAAGGTCTGAATCTCCCAGCCCATTTAAAATCTGCACCTTCTTTGAGTCTATTTAAATGCCGTTATAAATCGTCTGTTTTCTTTTGAAATAATAGACCTTTTTGCCGATATGGTCAAGTTTGTGGATGTTTCTTCTCTCTGGGAATGGTGACGAGTTATTTAAATAACCTGTACATCATAACGGCATTTCAATACTTGGAATCCACTTTGCATACACTAGTTGCTGCTGTGTCGGGCAGGCCTCGTGCGAGCTTGCAGGTTGCCAGGAACAACCTTTGTTAAAATGACATGCATAAAATTTGAATATATCGGTAAGGGTGTTTATTCACAATCCAGTTGGAAACAGTGCATTTCACTCATTGTCTTGCTTACATCTGTCATGTGTCTGTGCAGAGGTTTCACATTACTAGCATTTATAAAATATGTAATGTTTAACTTTGATATATGCAACTTTTGCTAGGCTGTAGCTCGTCACATATTTTCATACTTACTGTAGCCCCTCTGTTAGACTGCAATACTTCTCTTTGAGGAACATCTCATTTTAATATTGCCATGGGAACTATTATGTTTTTGTTGTTTCTTGTGTTTGTCATGTAATGTATTTTTGTTAGGCAGCTCACCACAAGCTCTGCTTTTTTGAGGTTCTGCCTTCCTTGTACAATCCTATGTATGTGATATACAACATGAAAAAGATGGAAAGTAAATGTTTTACAAACTTGAAAATTGAAACTTGATTTGCTAAATCTTAGAACTCAGAATAACGGTAAGATGATTGAATTTTCTATTCATTTATTTTAGATATGGGTACCTGTATCACTTCAGTAATACTTTATATTTATTGTTCTATGTTTAGTAGGACCGATTTAGTTTTTCTTATGTTTTTCTTGATTTTTTTTCGGGCCACCAAATTTTACTTTCGGGCCATCAAAAAATAAAAATCAATGATTTTGGTGGCCCGATCGGGCCACCAAAAATAAAAGTTAGTGTGGAGCCCTGCCTTAACCCTACAAAAAGCCCAAACAATTTTTTACCCTTCCCAGGCAGAAAGGGGGGGGGGGGGGGCACATTGTCCCCCCCCCCGCATATTTTATGTATCACCGTCATATTTGGCATTTTATGAGTAGAACAACTCACATGACCCTATACCTTTGAACTTTCTCAAGATTACCCATTGAGGGCGCTGTTTACAAAAAAAAAGAAATAGATAAGAAATATGCGAAAAACATGATTTTTCTTGATATATTTTTTTATCCCGAATATATATGTCTTTATTTTGGACCAATCATTTTCATATTTGTCACAAACCAAAAAGCAAGTCAAACTTCATATTGTTGGTCATGGTTGAAATTTCTCAACATCACCACATGGGGGAGCTATTCATTACAGTATAAAGAAATATAATATTATTTTGAGACCTGCACCATGTGATGTATTGTTTGGGATAGGTACACGGATATAGTTATCATATTTCATATTTCCATTATATTTGAGTTTGCAGATTAATATGATAGACAGATGATATTAGAGGCAAAACTTTGTTTGAAAGATACAAAATGGCACAAACTAACGTAGAAATCTTAAAGATATCTATTGTTTGATGCCTATGTCACATTGAAAGATAAAGTAAATAAAAAGAAAATCATTTTAGGGCATTTCACAACCATACTGACTTCATATTTTCCTACTTCAGCGAATTACAGCCAAGAAAATCAATATGTTATTGTACTGGAATAGAAAACCACGCAAAATCTAACGGACATGGTTGTCAGTTTACGGTTGTCATGGCAGCCAGAAATATCTGACATTGCTAGATCATATATTATCGAAATGTTCGCAAAAAAAAAATTAGGAAAAGTCACCAAATTTGGTTGAAATTGGATTAAGGACGTCGGAGTGGCAAATAAATTATGTTAGGGGCAGGCACAACAACAACAATAATAACAACAACAATAATAATAATAATGATAACAACAATAATAGCAATAACAGCAACGACAAATCTGTGTTTGACCATGCCTCTCCCTGACCCTAAACCGCTTGGTCGCTTCACTCCCTCAGAAAGGTCATTCTTTTATTCGAATCTGACACGTAGGCCTATACTACAGAGGCTTCTAGGAATTTCAACCCGACTTTCATGGTTTACTTCCTCGGGAATAAAAGCACAATTGTCCAGAGAAAAATATAGGGGAAAGAACATATTCGTCCAGTTTCCGACATAATACAGCCTCATATTATTCGTAATAGTGCTACGCAGTGAACCAAAGCACAGAGAAAGGTATCTATACTCAGGGCCAAGTGCATCCACAGCAGATGACCTACTCCAATATATGGCCCAGTTTAAATTGAATAATAATTCCCGACGTCATACAGCCTTATATCCATCGTAATAGGGCCGCGTAGTGAACCAGAACACAGATAAATACTATGTATAAACGCATGTATATAGGCCCATACTCAGGACCAAGTGCATCCACAGCAGACAATCTACTTCAATAACTATGACGTCCTTTGGTACTACAGGTAAATACATTGACATTTATTATGAGTTTTATATCGGGAAAACAACCTCATCAGTTAACATGTCCATTATCTGTTGCAAGCCAATTAATAGCCATTGTTCTGACTTCAGAAAGCAGTGTTTGATCCATGTTGATTGAGAAACTCTGTATCATATCGACATGATCAATATACGGTAAGTTTATTTGTTTTCTTTTTCTTTAACTCGAGCTTCTTCAAAGCAATATATCATTTTGAGTTAACTTTTGTTACCGTTCATCTGCTTTCTCAGAGGAGTCTGGGGACAAACTTTCCCGGCCCATATCTTTCGAGGTTCCAGCTTGTGTCTTAGACACCTGTTACGAGTATCGCGGAGTGGTTATGCCGAACCACATGTCAGTAAGATGTATGGAAGCCTTGGAAAAGTTTGAGGTTCGTCCGGATGATACATTTATCATCAGCTACCCGAAATCAGGTGAGATACGTACCCCTTCGCCATGACATTTGGCTTTATGAACATCATGTAACGAGATGCCTATGTTTCGTTGTTTCTTCTCATTGTTTATTTTTGTATACCAGCTAGTTCTTTAGGCAGTAGATTCATCTTTCCTCTTTCGCTTATGCACAATACAGTGTTATTTATTGAATATGTATGCATATACACGACGTTTGTGTACTTATGTAGATGATTATCAACGTGAAAAATAAAAATAAATCCATCACTGACGAGACATCGATTTACTCTTCTCCCGCCAGGTACCACGTGGTTACAGCAGATGATACTGCTCATTCGGTGCGAAGGCAACATGTCGAAGCTTGGAGCTGGGCACATGATGACCATGGTTCCCTCCTTAGACATGCACGACGTCGTGAACTATTCTGACGTGAGAGCGAAAAAAAAAAATAAAAATGTGATTGGTTCAAAAAAATTGACTGGACGGTTGGGAGGCAATCATTCTTGGTGTATGAAAATTCAATAAGAGGCCTGCTTTAAGACAGGGTTTCTTCCAAGTAATTATTTGATCATTTCACTGAAACTCGCCAATGATTCAACAGTCAGAAACATTATTGTATCATTTATCATGGTTTATATATAACTTATATAATTATCTGAAGGTTCCATCGTATTTCTTCAGCATTTATAGGCCCTATATACCTAGATTCAAACTTTCATAGATTGACCACCATATTCTATATGTTTGCAAATTCTGTTCTGCATCCTAGCTGCATGCCATGTACCACTTTACTTTATTATATTTGGTGTATTTTTTATTGAGAAATGTGAAAATGAATTGAAATTGAACATTTATTCTTGCATCCCCCTCCTCACATCACAATCCCTTCAAGGAAAAAAAAATCCCGCATACATGCCGCTCACAGACCCCTACCGCGCTTTCACTTCATTCAATTTTGAAACCTCCTATTATGTGCCTGCCTAAAGTGGATGCTTAATCATGTTTGTTGTTTTTAGAGGCTACCTTTTATTTTTGAATGATTATCATCGTGCCATCATGGCCATGGCACATATCTTTTCAGCTGAGCAAAGCTCCGGTAATATCCGACTTTGCCAAAGGGATGCCGTCCCCTCGACTACTGAAAAGTCACTGCCATAGCGACTGGCTCCCAGCAGAAATCGGTACAGACGACCCCAAAGTGAAAGTCATCTACGTGGCGCGAAACCCAAAAGACAACGCCGTTTCTCTTTTCCACTTTTGTTTGCTGGTATCGCGATTGCCATTCTATAAATCTTGGGATGTTTTCATTGAGGAATACATGGCTGGCCGAGGTAAGAAGCTCAATGTAGACATACAGTGCTACACGTAAAATAATTTGAAGACTGTAGTCTAAACAAACAGGGAAAGTATATACAGCCTATATTAGGCCCTACATGAGTATTATATATATTCTGATATATATAACCCCTTGTGGAAAAAGCATTAAGGAGTCGTTTACGTACAATCCATTTAAATCCAGTGCATTGCACGTCAAGATATCAGAAGCCCTTCCAGCTTGTCATCAAAAGGTTCAAATGTTGTTTGGTTACATGCAGTTCGTTATTCGTTTATTTCCATTTCAAATCACAAAAGGCAACATTAACTATCCAGTGTTACAAGATGAAACATACAAATAATCACATATTAAACTTAACACAACAACAACAACAACATCAAGATTACAGTCATAAATTGTTACAGATTGCAACAGGCAAAAGATAAAATGGAAAATGATGTACACATAAAAAGCCAAAATGGCCTGTAGGTGCGCGTACACCGTCGTTAAAAATTATGTAAAATTGGAATCTAAATTATTTGTAGAGATCATAAATCAGTATTATACAGAAGATACACAAAATACAAACATAAAAACAAAACAAAAAATTAAAAACAGACCTGAGAAAAGATGGTTGATTACATCAATATAATTTCAATAAAAAGACAAAAGATGTCATTTATACTGCTTCTTAAATAAATTATTATTTTGCTTATTATAATTATCTGGGTTTTTTGCATTAAAAAATGGTCCTGCATGCATGGCGAAGAGTTTGCTATAATTTCATACTTGAACATTGCCATTGATGAACTTCATTGCAACTCTGTGTATTGTGAGTGTGTTTATTTGAGTTTAATAAAGGGGCCCTGAAATCCAAATGCATGTTGATTTGTGTTGATTTATGATACCCTGAACATCACTTATGCGGTGAAACGAATATCTAGAAACATTCCATGTATTTTTAATGATTTTTCTTCTATTTTTCTTCAGATTACTTGGGAACGCCCACAAAAAATCCTTCCAAACCAATCAATATTCATATTCTTGAGATGACATCATCTGTCAATCATTGCTAAAGTGCTGAATGTTTAACAAAAGACATTGGAATGCACCTTCCCCTCGACTCAGCATAACTTGCATGTTTCTGTCATATTAATGTGACTAACAAAAGACATGGCGAGGGAACATGCAAGTAAATATGCTTAGTCGAGGTGAAGGTGCATTCCAATGTCTTTTGTTAAACATTTCAGCACTTTAGGAATGATTGATAGATGATGTCATCTCAAGAATATGAATATTGATTGGTTTGGAAGGATTTTTTTTGTGGGTGTTCCCAAGTAATCTGAAGAAAAATAAAAGAAAAAATCATTAAAAATACATGGAATAATTCTAGATATTCGTTTCACCGCAAAAATGATGTTGAAGGTATTATAAATCAACACAGATCAACATGCATTTGGATTTCAGGGCCCCTTTATTAATGTGAACATATTCATGATGTAAAGAGAGAGTGTATCTGTGTGAAATCTTTCATTAAGGAAGTTATTTGAAGTTTACTCATATCATACAACTTGAGTGTTTCCAATCGTTTAAATAACTGAGAGGTGTGAGCTAAATGTGGAGATTTTGTAACATGACGTTTTGTTATAGACACACTTTCTTTTCGTTTTGGGATTTACGATCCTTATTTCATTTCCAGATTAATGAGCCTTTTAGTCGGGTACCTAAGGGGGGTCACCGTGCACCCCCCCCCCCCCCCAGGACTCCTCGAAACTTACATTTTCAGGATCCTCATGACATACCAAAACATAATCAAGATGTTAACAGGAACGAAAAGTGGCTCTTCTAGGTGAAATTTAATGTATTCTATTGTTTTTCATAATTTCTTATGTATTTCTTTGTTTTTCAACTTTTTCAACTTTTGCTTTTTCTTTGTTTTTGTATTGGAAATTGTCACTGACCACTTTTCTACCATAATTAGCACAAAACTAGTCAATGAAAGTGATTAATTGTAAAAATAATCAGGTTTTCATGACTTTCATGACAGAGCACCTGTTTTCCATAGGAAATGTACACAAAAGCACAAAATTGTGCCCGTTTTGGGGGGACATTCCGTTACAAAAATGGGCGTGACTTCGCAAAAGTATGCGGGGAAGTTGCAAATTTGGTCTCGAAAGTTGCGTGAGACTTGAACAAAACAAAGTCAAGTAAGTTTCGAGGAGTCCGGGGGTGCACGGTGACCCCCCCCCCCCCCCCCCCCCTCTTAGGTACCCTACTATGTAGGCCCTACATGTAAGCACATATGTATTACATACATACATGTATATATATAATATTATAGCACACCCTGTTGTCGTGGAAACAGAAGAAATACATTTATGTCGAACGCACCCACGAAGTTAAGTGACTTTCGATTAATCAAAAAGAAAGATATGGATAAATACTTAGTAAAGCATACCACCTCCTTAAAATGAGATTATGTGAAAATTGATTTTTTTTCATGCAACATTAACCCTTTAAGGACGGGGGGATCCACCCCCCCCCCCCTCGCAGTTTCGCGCTATAAATCTGTCGCTAGGCTTCTTGACTTTGTTTGGTCAAGTCTCGCACAACTTTTGAGACCAAATTTGCAACATCCGCGTATACTTTTGCGAAGTCACGCCCATTATTGTAACGGAATGTCCCCCCAAAACGGGCACAATTTTGTGATTTTGTGTACATTTCCTATGGAAAACAGGTGCTCTGTCATGAAGGTCATGAAAACCTGATTATTTTTACAATTAATCACTTTCATTGATTTGTTTTGTGCTAATTATGGTAGAAAAGTGGTCAGTGACAATTTCCAATAGAAAAACAAAGAAAAACAAAAGTTGATAAAGTTGAAAAACAAAGAAATACATAAGAAATTATGAAAAACAATAGAATACATTAAATTTCACCTAGAACAGCCACTTTTCGTTCATGTTAACATCTTGATTATGTTTTGGTATGTCATGAGGATCCTGAAAATGTAAGTTTCGAGGAGTCCTGGGGGGGGGGGGGGGGTGCACGGTGACCCCCCCTTAGGTACCCTACTATTGGAAATAACGAAATTCATTTCATTTTTGGATAAACGTACCTCCGGAATAACGAATCTTATGTCACTTTCGGATGAACGAACCTTTAAAATAACGAACATCACCTGTTTCCTTTATCGCTTATACCATAATTGTGAACTGTTTCAGTACCATACGGGCCGTGGTTTGAGAACGTGCTTCCTTGGTGGAGGAGACGAAATCATCCCAACGTGCTCTTCCTCAAGTACGAAGACATGAAGAAGGTACAATACCTTGTCTGTCTGTCTGTCTGTCTGTCCGTTTACTCTCTCTTTCTCTCTACAAGCTCTTTCTTTCTTTGTCTCCTTTTTCAATTTCGGTGAAAATTTCGGTGTGTTCTAAACTATGCAAACCGTTTTTGTTGTTTTTGTTTATTTATTTATTTATTTACTTATTTATTTACTCATTCATTCATTCATTCATTCATTCATTCATTCATTCATTCATTCATTCATTCATTCATTCATTCATTCATTCATTCATTCATTCATTCATTCATTCATTCATTCATTCATTCATTCATTCATTCATTCATTCATTCATTCATTCATTCATTCATTCATTCATTCATTCATTCATTCATTCATTCATTCATTCATTTGGCATTTGATTCTGGGTTGCCAGGGGAGGAAAAAGCAAGCTGTATCACGAGGCTCCAGGCCTTCTTCCCCGACCAGTGCATGCACCCAGAATCAGCTATATCAGTCGATGTTGCTGTTGCTGCTGCTGTTGTGAGTTAATCAACAGTCAGTAAGTTAGTTAGCATGCAATGGAAACAACGGTATATTGAAAAGGAAAGTTATTCACAGTCTTATAACTTTACACTCTCCATTATATCCTATATGCCTATGCTGCGGATGGCAATGAGACGTCTGTTTGTGGCAGTTTACAACACAATGATGAGATTTCTTTTTATTTTCGAATGTTCCACATTTCAGGACCATTATGGAGTAGTGGAACAGGTGGCCCGCTTCATGGGAAAGTCCCTCTCCAATGACGTCATTGAAGGAATTGTTGAAGCCTCTTCCTTCAGAACAATGAAGCAAAACCAACAATCGAATCCGGACACCTTACTCAGAAAATTAAACCATCTCTTCAAAGGCAGGCAGAAGAGCGACGCTTCATTCATGAGAAAGGGTGGGCATTCTAGAAATAATGACAGAAATTAGGTAAAGGAGGGAAGTTCTTCCTTGCATCACTATATCTACGAGCATTAACATGGTTTTCATGTTTCGTGAAATGCTCTCCTTGCAACGAAATATACCACATTTTGAGAAAAGAAAATGAACTAAAAATTTTAGTACTTTTAGAATGTTGTCTTAAGTTGACAATGACTGTAAATGTACGGTTTCATTAAACTTTGCAATGACAGAAATGTTCAGAAACATTCATATCAAAATGCTTAGAAACCGAGTAAGAAGCAGCATGGGAGGTCTGTTTTGTTTGTTTCTTCGCTTGTTTGTTTGTTTGTCTTTTTGTTATTGATAAACAGCTTCTTAGAAATATTTTGACGCAGCTTCAAGGATAATAGCATAAAACCAGGGAGGTAACCAATGGTAAGACAGAGCAAATTGGAAAAGAAAAATCATAAGCGGCCTGATCTCAAGGAAAAAAAAAGGAAATAAACACATGTCCATGTGAATGTCTATGTTAAGATGTATATTTATATCCCGTTCGTCCTCTCAGGTTCTGTTGGTGACTGGAAAAATTATTTCAGCGAAGAGCAGAATCTGCGATTTGACCAACTCTATGGGAGGAAAATGGCTGACTCAGATCTTGTATTCCAGTTTGAATAACTATACTGTATAACTGGGCTGAAAACTTTTTGACACCTTTGAGAAATTCTGAACATTTTCCTAAAATCGAAGTGACTTCTCTGAGGTTATTCTAAATCATATGCTGGTCCATTGTTGAGATAGGGAAAGCTTTCATTTTATTCACAGACGTTCCACCAAGAGTTTTGAACGATTTGTACATTAGGAAGAAAATGACACAATTTCTTGTTTTCGTCACTTACCCATGTGTATTGTGTAACATCTGTGAAGCGTTTTAACAGATTTCGGCTCACATCCAATCCAAATAATCAATCTATCCTTTCTGTCATTGGAATCACATAGAGGTTTGCATTTCTGTCGTTCAAAACCTCAGCTTGTGATCAAACACTAGTCGCCATCAGGGGCATGTCTTTCCCTTTGTGGCCATATCCATTTTCTACAAAATTTTATCGAATTGTGTGATCTTATGTTTTTGCTGTAATGTGACGTAGAGTCAAACAAATTTGTGTAGATTCTAAAAATTATATGTACAACTGTATTGCTTTCCCAATGAATGCAGTGAGTATGCGTAATACGTTTCTTTTGAAAAACAAATTTAACATAATAATATATCATATAGCTTAACTATCTCTTCCTTGTATTTCATCATGATATGGACTGATAGTTTTAGAGACATAGGCCAGATATTGTATCGATTCATATTACTGTGTATATCTAAACATGTCTTGCACATGGCTTTATATTAGTAACGTGTCCATGAAAACGAATGCCAAATACAGCAATGTCAAAATGTAGAGAAGGGAATACACTGTACTATTTATCTTTTCATCTACGGATAGAGATGACTGTACAATGGTAAATTATTTACAAAGAAAATAAATATATATCTTTCAATTGTCATTCATGTTTACTTGTAGCGTAGAACGCACTCAGCATCAACATTCATGTATATTACCAATCATTCTTGAACATTGAACAATAAGAAGTCAGAAAGAAAGAATGACTTGGGCTCTCCCATCTTATGTGAAATTCTTTTGTGTGTATCTTGTCATCATCTTCAAGTTGTGACCATTGGGAGAAAAACAAAACAAAACAAAACAAAACAAAACAAACAAAACAAAACAAAAAACCAGCCATGAGGATGAATTCGACACAATTCCTGAATTCCTTAGGTTGGTCTCACTTTCAAAAGATTATACAGTGTACTCCCAAGAAAACATGAATGTTATTTTGTCTTAAAGGAACTATATAATGCAAATGCATGTTGGCTCTGTCACTTATGGAACCATATGAATATATAAATACTTGTCATATTCAGTGTATTTGTATATTTTTCTTCAGATTTCTTGGATGCGCAGTATAAAAACCTTCTAAATCAAAATTCTGCCTTTGACATCATCATTGTGTCAATCATTGCTACATATAATATGATTAACAAAAGACATCACAGAGAAACCTGCAATTTATGGCCAGTCTAGGGGACGGTGCATCCAATGTCTTTGTGGTGTATTTTGTGGTGCATTCGCATTAACAGTAAGAAATACCTTGCAAAATATCATGGTATTTGAAATACAACATTTCACCATATATGTGAATGCACCTCGTGTGTGTGTGTGTGTGTGTGTGTGTGTGTGTGTGCGTGTGCATGCAGGTGTGTGATATGATTTTAATACCTTGCTTTATTTTTCAATCTACACACTCAAATGCTATGTTCAATATAATCTTAGGTAAGATTCATCATTTTTTTGACATATCTACATTCAAAGAACAAACAAACATGCAATGTCCTCTGTCATTTCTGTCTTAAAAGGATTTTATTCCATTACATTTTTCAGTCACTGGTCAGCACTATAAGAAATAAAGCCAAAAAAGTGCATGAAAATTTGTCAAATCCATTAAAATAATCTAAGAATATATTAATGAAGCATTCTCACATTTTGCATTCTTGGGAAATTATCTTATAATCAAAGTACAGAATAAACTAAAAGCAAACATGAAGTATGGAAATATTTGTATATGCATAATTACATTCAATCAATGTTGATATCATTGTGAAAATCTTTTTGATGTGGCACTTTTGCAGACCACAATCATTAGGCTTCTGAGAGATGAGATTATACACAGGTTCTTTATGACCCCATCCAACGTCACTCTTTTGAATCTCTGTAAGACTAGTCTTCTAGTGATTACTGGATACAGTGCAGCTCATTAAAACATTGAAATAAAAATCTCATAGAATACTCCTACCTTGACTTTCACCATCACTTCTGTCTATAATGCATTCCTAAAAGTATGACCCTTTCACGTAACTCCAAAACTTTCAACAAGTCCTCATCTATATCACCATATACTATAAAAGGGGATATTTTATGCACTAGTAATTTTTCATGCTCAGCTGGGTAAGACGTATTTTGAGTGTTTTTGATTCCTTGGGATCAGGACATGAACCACTGAAACATATGGAATGCCAAACGTGCATTCATTTCCGTGTTAGCTTCTGGTTGCACGAAATGTGCGGAAAGTTCCACACCACAAAAATTTCCACTTCCAGTAGAAGAATTTAACGACATACAATATCATGCAATCATGCAACAGTAAACTAATACTGGTAGTAGTCATTAATATGAAGCATTACAGGGTACAAATATATTAAATTACATTGTACAAAGTACAAAATGGACAGAGCAAATTATCTTCTAAACTAGAAATGTCGCTATGGCGACTGATGCCTCCGCAATAATGCATGATTCTCCCAATAGGCGTATAGTACAATGTCTTCACAATGTGTGATCCATGAGAGTTTCACATAACTGGCAAAATATTGAAATGACAGGTTTGTCAGAAATGTCTTGAACTGGGTGTGGTATAATTTTCTAAGAGTGCAGGTACACATATTTGGGGAATTGATAATTCTTACTTGAATTCCGACAGACCTTTTTATAAGTTTATGCATTGAGTAATTTCCAAGGTATGAAGAAAGAGTGTAATGACAGTACAATATATATATATATATATATATATATATATATTTTTTTTTTTTTTTTGGGGGGGGGGGGCATTGAAACCTGGCCTTTGACCCTTAACCTTTGACCTTTGACCTTCTGGCTGGAAATTTCCCAGAGAATCTCCATTAGGTAATGCATGTATTAAGTTTTGAAACTAATAATGCAAGCATTGCATATACTAGTATATGAGGGAAATAGTAAAATTTTGAGGAGTTGACCTTGACCTTTGACCCCTGACTATTGACCCATGACCCCTAAATTCCCTAGATAATCCCTGCCAGTCAGTACATGCGTATGTACCAAGTTCCACGAAGATACACTGAACCATTTGCGAGAAAAGTGATATTGCAACATTTTCACCTAACCTTTGACCTTTTGACCTTTGACCTTATGACATGAAACTCTCTCTGGAGAATTTTTACGCAGTAGTACATGTCCACACCAAGTTTCAAGAAAATATCTTTGGGCATTGCATAGAAATGGGGGAAATTGCAACACTTGTAGCATTTGACCTTGACCTTTTGACCTTTGACCTCTTGCCAATGTCACTAAAGTCTACTCAACTAATTGTCCCATCATACATCATACTTGGACCAAGTTTGGTGAAAGCTGCTTCATCCAGTTTTGAGTTATCACGTAAACAGATAAATTTTAGGATTTGACCTTGATCTTTGACCTTTGACCTCTGTCCGATTTCACTGAAAAACTAATCAAGTAATTGCCCCATCATACATCATCCTCCAAGAAAGTTTGGTGAAATTTGCTCCATCCAGTCTTGAGTTATCGCGTAAACGGATACAATTTCATGATTTGACCTTGACCTTTGACCTTTAGCCGATTTCACCCAAAATCTAATCAAATAATTGCCCCATCATACTTCATACTTGGACCAAGTTTGGTAAAATTCCAGTAAATATTACTCAAGTTATCGCGTAAACGAAAGCGGACGGACGGACGTACGGACGTACGGACGTACATACGGACGGACGGACGGACGGACAACCCGAAAACATAATGCCTCCGGCACCACTTCGTGGCGGAGGCATAAAAATACTATTGATTTTTTCCCATTTAGTTCCTATCGTATCAATGTGATGGTCACCGATTCTTGATTTATATCATAAACATAGAATAAGCATTAAAACAATGAAAAAGGGACAGAAAGGAACATATTACTCCAAGCAGACAAAAAAAAAAACCCTTCTGATTCTCATCTGTGATGTCCCCTGTATCCATGCAAATTGACACATGCATGTACACATGAAAGTAAGTATAAGTACAGTGCACTCCCCGTATAATAAAGTCCTTGGGATCGGCAGTTTTCTTTTGTTACATCGAAATTTTGTTAACTGATCAATACAGTATAACAAAAACATGCAAACCATGCCCATATTCATAGTTTTTTATTGAACACTAATCACATACTGAAAAACAATGTTAAATGTGATGCTACCTCATTACATGTAATTTCATGCAAATTTTACATCTGAGAGACCTCATTACATGTAATTTCATGCAAATTTTATATCTGAGAGAAAAGATAAACTTGCTTGTACATTCATACTTAGTTTGAAAAACACATATGAAAAATGATGGTTTAGGACTCAGTTACAGTTTATTATTCCAAAAGTTCATTATTACTAAGGTCTGACATTCCAACGGATCAATACTCCCAAGATTCTAAAATCTGAAAGTTTGTAATTTTGAAATTTAGATAATGTTCTACAATGTAAAGCCTTCACCCATGCCATGTTTGTTCTGTTGTGCACTTTCTTGAGCAATCCACATTTCTTTTGTTTTTCTAAATCAATGATGCCCAGATACGACTTCATTATAAGGAGAATTTCGCTATAACCATGTTCATTGAGAGCGAAATTTGCACCATAGACTTTAATGATGATAATTTTGGAACCTGAATTTTCACTTTGATAAAGCAAAATTTTGTTATATCCGTGTTCTTTGTAACAGGCGCGCAGTGTATATTGAATGTACAGAGTAAGTTTGATGACTATTTTCTCACCCAACAAGCCATGCATTGATATCACTCTGATAGTTTTTGATCATTGGTTTGATGCAATGCCCCACAGAGATCTCCTCACTCATCTTAATCAAACAAGAAGAATAAAGCTACTGTGTACAGTAATATCCCTTATCAAGTCACTTACAATTCTTAACACAAGCTTAAATCTAAGATAAACTGCAAGAATGACAACAGAAACAAAGAATGCTGGCATAAATATATGTATTCATCTTTTCAGTAAATAAAGTCAAGTCTCTCAGGACCAGATCCGGACACTGTTGTCAGCACCTCCTGAGACGAGGTAGTCACCAGCCTTGTCAAACATGACGGCGTGCACAGCATCCTCATGGCCAGCCAGGCTGGAGACCTGCAGAAGGCACACCAAAAATGAGTTGTCAAACCACCAGACATTTGCATGAATTATGCCATGACACATAATCTGTCAGCAGGCTAACCACAAGGTAGTAAAAAATTATCTGCCATCAACACAGTGCATATCACAAAGGTTCCACTATCATTGACAGGTTTAAAGAACACAGGCTGAATTTAGAGACATAGAAACTACCAGGAATTAAAAAAAAAGAAGTTTATACCATCTTTCACTAAATGTTCTAAATACTATTTAAGACTCCCCACTTCCTCCCCCCCCCCCAAAAAAAAAAGTTTCAAAAGTTAGACCTGAATTTGAACTTTATATAGGCCCACAGCAGAAGATGCACTCGTAATTGCATCTATTACTAATCACTGCTACAGCAGCAAGGAACAATTAATCAGCTTTTATGATACTTGCTTGTTGCCATGGGAAAAAAGAGAATCTATCAGACAGCTCTAAATTAACCAAGACAACCCAATGAAATAAAACATATATTCAGACTTCAAGCTTTAGATGGTATCATATGCTAGCCTCCAACACAGAAGCTATTTTTTTACAACCACACACACACACGCACACACCCACACACTCACACCTACAAACACAACCAACATCCAAACCGAAAACGAACCTGTCCTGAAGTGAGATCAAACATCTTGATTGTCCCATCATTGCTGCCAACTGCCAGGACAGTACCAGAGGAATCAAAGGCACCACGATTGGCAGGGTGGGGTCCCACATCAAATGTTGCCATGGGAGCACATGTTCTGGTGTCCCACACCTTGACTATGCCATACGAGTCACAGGATGCAATGCTGTCACCCTTCAGACTGAAGGAGGCATGGTTGACCGAGTGCACGTGGCCATAGAAGGTTTGACCACACAGACCCTACCAGGTATGAAATGCAGAAGAGAAATGTTGTAATCTCTGTTGTTGACATCCATGACCACTTTCAACATTCTTTTTTCTTCTTTTATTTAGCAGGTAAAGCTTTACTCACAAGATCAGGACCCTAATGCTGAAATGGTCACATTTAAAACTGCAGGTCAAGATTTACACTCAAGGCCTGAATGACTGATTGTGACTGGTGTGATTCTGAATTTATCTATTCAGATTGGGGCTTGAATGTTCATGATCATAATTGTAATACTTTGTAAAGTAAATCATTTCACCTGTAGTAGAACTACTCTTAAGTAGTTAACACTTATATTTGAGAGTGAAATCAAGTCGTTTTGAATGCACTGTAATTCAAGAAATCATTACACATGAACTGATACTTGATATCTTGTAAAATGCATGGCCATGGCACCACTAAACAGCAGTCATTTTTGTCTGCTGAAACAACTCGACAACAATGTGATATGCAAGTATAGGCCTATGGGTGCAAGAACAACACTGTCACATATTCCTGTATTATTCTCCTGTGCTTCTCCACTATCAGAACGTGACAAGGAAAATATACGAGAGAGGTGTGGACACTCACTGTGCGGGCATCCCAGAGAGAGACTGTTTTGTCTGCAGAGGCTGTCAGGATGTTGTTGGAGAAGGGAAGGAACATGATGGAGTTCACCGAGTCTGCATGGCCACGCAGAGTGTAGCGACATCGCAAACTAAAAAACAATGAGTTTATGATTGAGCACAGCCAGATTCAAAACTTGACAGCAAAATCACAAAATTTCCTCTGTAGATAACCTGCTTTAAATGTATCCAAACAATACAAATCCTTTTCTCTTTGTGCTACCTTGCAGCACTCTATGTTTAACAGCTTTGAAGTGTCACTTCACCCTGGTGTCTTACCAAACATAAAGCATTAAAGCATTGCAAAATAGTGAAGAGCACATTAGACAAAAATTTGAATGCATAATAATAGGACAAATACATACAGGCACACATTCCAAACATCAAACAAATCAATATGCTGCAGGCAGAGCATGTCAATCCTAATTTTACTGTCATACAATCTTTCATTTACAGGGTATACAGTAACTGCATAGATATGTGCACAACAAGCCAGCAAGCTGTGGTCTTGTTGGTGATGGAGCAAAACTGATTACCATAGAAAATTCAAGTTGATGGCATGTAGTTTTCTGCAAGGAATTAGACTAACAGACTAACTTACATGATGTAAAAGATGACTTTTGAGGTCAACAACATATCTAATGGGGTTTGCAAATGGAAGTGACAAGTCCACAGACTAACGACCACACCAGGGGCCATGAAATATTTTCATGGGGGGGGGGGGGGGGGGAGGGAGGCTGTGGGTCGATGGGGGAGTGTCAAAGGCCAATGGTAACCCCCTGCTTCTATAGGAGGAATCTTCAGGGCAGAACCATCGGAGAGTCATGGGTTTTGATTTGATTTTTTTACCTATTTTCTTGTCTTTCTTTCTTTTCTTTTCTTTTTTGAAGAGCCAAAAGTGTGTGTGTGCATGTGTGTGTGTGTGTGGGGGGGGGGGGGGGTGGGTAGGGGGTGCTGCAGTCCCCCCAGCCTCCCCGGTTCCGCAGCCCCTGCATCTCAAAAGCATTTGAAATCTTTTGGATGGACGATTCTGTACGTTTCCTCTCAGTAATGTTGAATACAAGCAATCCCACTGATTGACTGAACTTAATAAATTGACATTTGCAACAGAGGTCAATTTGTTTACTAGTTTACTTTGCTAATATGCTCATTTTTGTGTTTTTGCTTTTTTTTTTTTTTTTTTTTGGGGGGGGGGGGGGATCAATTTACACATAGTTTCAATTCGCCTCACCTGTGGAGATCCCATATCTTGGATGTGTTGTCCATGGATGCACTAGCCACAAAGTCGCCACATGTATGCCAGGTACATCCCCATACTATAGGTGGAAGAGAAAAATTGCAACCACAAATGAAATCACAAGCCTGTCGGAGTCTTCTGTAGGTATCAAATCAGGTGATGACATAGTATGTCTGACTTGCTGAATGTAAAATCCAGGTAATCCTTCCCTAGACCATTAGGGCCCTTTTTTTTTTTTTGGGGGGGGGGGGGGGGGGAGGTGGAGGGAAAGGATTTTTCTTCATGTACTTTCATACATCATTGCCTGCCCTTCACCAGAAGAGCCCTAGCATGAAATTTCGATCCAAAATAAAATTTTGTGATATAATTGGATAGAGTTTTGAAAACTTTTTCATATGATGTAATTATCATTTTTTTGTGTTGATTTTTCAAACGGTCAAGCCTGAGGCCCTTCTGCCAGCCAGGCTGCGATATATGCACATTACCACAAAAGTGGCAACGTCTCAGGCACACATGAACCACCACTAGTAGCCAACTAGTGGCATCCACTGATCCACAAAGATCTTCTGACAAAACTGCTTACCTGCATGCTGGTGTTCTGTAAATGTATGCACACACTCTGCCTTGGAGAAATCCCATATCTTCACTGTAGCATCTCCACTGGCTGTCACTAGCTGGGATCCACTGAAATAAGAACAGAATGTGACTGTCATTATTCAATATTCTCATATTTGCTTCACACTTGAAGTTCTCTGAATTATGAAGAAACACTAGTCATATTTGTTTTTAATGCATTTCCAATTAGTACAAGATAATAAATTCAAGCAGTTTTGGAATACAATTTGAAAAGTCAAACTTAGAATGAAACAGAAACATACTAACAAACACAGGCATATCTGACAGTCCCTTTAACAGTGCACACTGAAAAGGAAAAAGGTACATTCAACCACACCCCCTGCCAGTTTAGCGTTGAACAAATGAAAACATTCATATTTCATCTGAAAGATTGGTGGAGTATCTTCCAGCCCCATATGCAGCTGTCATAGATAGCTACATTGTGTACAATATATTGTACCGCATAAACTACAACTGTATTTTTAAAAGCCCTCTTTCTTAACCAGTGGGCCACAATGTCAGCCAAAAATAAAAATGATTCGTGAAGGCCGTAAAAACATTGGTAGGAGACAAAGCAGTCCTTGGGTTCAAAAAGGTTGAGAAGTGCGGATTTAAAGCATCATAAGCCCATTTGTTGACATATATTTTGTACCACAATATCCTTGTAGCAGGCACAAAACAATTTTAGCTTCTCAACGGTGAAGCCTTTAACCGCGTTAGAGGACAAGTCCACCTTCATAGACATGTGGATTGAGTGAATGCTGCAGTATTAGTAGAACACATCAGTGAAATTTGGGGGAAAATCAGACAATTCATTCAAAAGCTATGAATTTTTAAAGTATCTGCCCACTCGCTGCTTGATGAGAAGACTACTACAGTGTATGATGTCACATGCGTAGAACGACAAAGGAAAATATAAAGAGAATTTCACAAAATGTTACTTTTTGCAATAAGTGCACATTTCCTTGACTTGTCACTGACGTATGTTAAGGTGAATATTATTCCCCCTGCCTTCTAAAAGAGTCAAGTCGAGTGTACTTTTATTATGCGAGAAAAGTGAAAATGTGTTGAATTCTCTTTATATTTTCATAAATTCATAACTTTTGAACGGATTGTGTTCTGATGTGTTCTGCTAATATTGCTGCATTCACTCAATCCACGTGTCTATGAAGGTGGACTTGTCCTTTGAATATAATACTCAGTAAGTGCTGTGCTATGCAAAATATGAACTTAATTCAAATACCCTGAATGTCAAAATGGAAGATAAAGCAACTGAAGTACCGGGTAACTGAGAACATTTGGGCAAGCATTGAGGTATACAATTTTACACATGCCCATATATCTTATTTGGCCAGAATTTCCATGTGAAATTGAGCCTTGTGGCTCTTACCTAGGGTGGAAATCACAGTCCCCTATCCAGTCTGTGTGCCCCTCCCCTGTCATGATAATATCACCGCTGGGAATGGCCCACATCTTCCAGGTTTGGTCATCACTCACCGAGGCCAATATCTGCTTGCGAGGATGGAGGGCAAGCCTAAACAAAAACAAAAACAAAACAACAATGAAATTGATGAAGAGGTGATAGAGAGATGTTCTTTCAAACTCGTGCACGACTGGAAGTGCTATGATAGTTTACAAGTGGATGCAAATAAAATAACTATGGGACAGGCAAAGGATTTAATGTGGTGTTCTATTTTATCCTCAGCATAACATACAAATATCAGTGATAATAAAATAAGGTTTCCATGGCTCCATTCGGGGGATGGAGATCTACATAGATGCAAAGAATATTATCACACATGCAACAAAAATATGGGATTTTCTTATTTCTATCCCACACAGAAACTACGACACTGCATATCATTCTTGACTGACATAACAAAAAAGCATAATATACTTGTTGTTTTGATATATTTGGCAGGTTGGTTTAATGTAATGACAGCTTCCAGCCATTGCTGATTAGTTTTTGTTTTGTTTGTTTGTTTGTTTGTTTGTTTGTTTGTTTTGGTTGTTGTTTTTTTTTTTGGGGGGGGGGTTTACCCGCTAATGGCCAGTGAGTGTGCTTGAAAGGAATGGGTCAGTCGGAAGCCTCCAGTCCTGGTCAGATGAGCTGATGGACCCTTCACATTGGCCAGCTGTGGGTTCACACCATTGTCGACAGGGAATTCACTATCCTGGTGGACACAGTTCAGAAAGAAGACAATTTAATACTATAATTATGCTGATATATAACAAAAAGGTGTTTATAGGTGATATGTTGAAATGGGTTCTCATTCATATTAGGCTTTAGCTTTTCCAAAAAATCCATTAGGAATGAGGTATATTACATAAGTAATCTTTCTGTATTGTTCATATCTTTGTAATTGGCTGTTATGCCTAATATTTACAAAGAATGCTCAACGAAAGTCCTAACTGAATTAGTATAGAAACTCCATGTTGGTCATTTAATCTGAGCAAATTGACTATCAGAAGTATTAGCTTATTTCAAGATTTGCAGCTGTAGGAACCCTACTGATTATCAATCATTGATCAATCAAATCAATTCTTTAGAAACCTGCTAATAAACAATTATGAAAAATTATGGCATGTCTCTTCTTGTTATCAACTGCCGTCTCAATGATATACATTGTAATATTATTTCTTTTAAGAATATGACCCCATGACATGACATGACATGACTAGTATACCCATGGAATGGTCATGTGAAGCACCATTCACCATACCTCAGGGTGCCTGGGCAGGGTTTGGTTGGTTACATCCAGGCTACTGGGGTCCACCTTCTGTGGCTCTTTGGTCAGTTCCCGTGCCTCATGGACGGCCTGCTGGGTGGGACCTACCCCAGACGCATACATGAGACGGCGCTCTTCCTTCGTCATCTCATGCGTGGCCCCCTCTCTCAGTCCACTTTCAAGACTACGCAGGGTAGCTTGCAGAGCAGACACCTGCCACACATGCAATAAGGTGTGTGAAAAAAAGTGGGTAGATAGGCCATAATTGCGGGCAAATTATCACCAAATATATACTTTTTTTTTTCTTCATCAGAATATTACAAGTGCAGTGTTACATGGAAGAAAGTCATGATGTATAACTTCCAAGTAATCAAGAGAGAAGTAGATGACGGGTTCAAATTATCTGATTCCTTTTTCTGACATGTTTGTTAAAATGAAGATCAGCAGTTGTGATCTAACAAATTACATGTTTGTACAGAGGGTGACAACTGAAAAAAAAAAGAAGAAATCAGCCATAGCACAAATGAACCTCTCTTTATTAATAATCTTGTTTGTTTCAATCCATGTTTGTTCTTTAGCTCCATCTCCCATATGTTAGTGCAATCTGTTATGGAATGTTTCAGACAAAAATGCTACATATCAAGAATTCTGAAAGGAAGTGGCCCACCTGATTGATGGCCCTGTCTCTCTCCAGTTTGGCCAGCATCCGCTCCTTCATCACAGTTTCATACTTTTGCTTCAGCTGCTGCAGAGTGGGTTCATATGACATGTAGTGGCGCTTCAACCTGAAACCCATCACAACAAACAATGAAGTCCATACACATATTCATACACATGAAAGTACTAGTATTTCTCTTCAGTGTTGTCTACAATCTGCATTAGTAAAAATCTACACCTGTGAATGTATCTGAAGCACAAACCAACATACGTACATGGGGTGTTGGCATGAGTGCCCATGCAAGTAGACATAGTGAATTACAGTGCACTCCCGTTATAACGAAATGCTCGGGACCGGCAGTTTTCTTTCGTTATAATGAAATTTCCTTATAACCGAACAAATACAATATATAACGAAAACAAGGAAACCACGCATATGTATCATATTCTGTTTGCTGAATACTCATCATTCACTGGAAAGCTATGTGAAATGGGATGGGATTATTGTATTACAATATTAAACGCAAGTTCCCCTCAGAAACTGTGCGTGATACAAGGAGTGAACACACAGTGATGTGAAGCATTCGCCCGTGCAGAGACACTATAAATGCTTTTTCCGCTACGTATTTTCGAAAGCAATTCGCATTTCATTATAACGGAGCACATTTCTTTTGTTTTTCTTTGTCAGTGGCGCTCGGAAAAGACATCGTTATAACGAAAATTTCGTTACAACTGTGTTCATTATAAGCAAATTTTGTACCATAGGCTTTAATGGTGTTAATTTTGGGACCAGAAGTTTTACTTTGTAATAACGAAATTTCGTTATAACCGTGTTTGTTGTAACGGGAGTGCACTGTAGTAGCAAGAAGTAGTAAACAAGGTTCAGTGATACCAGACTATTACAGGAAAATAACCAGTCTATTCTGGGGTAAAAGGCGAGGTTTGACAGAACAAGAGTAAAATTGTAGGTTGAATTTAATAAAGTTGAAATGTCACAGATTACGATCAGATTTTGATGTTTTGACTCTTTAATCTTGATTTTGTGACATGTTTGGAAATCTTGTAAGTTCTACTTAAAGACTTGAAGATACTTAAGTACAAGATGCGTTTCTGACAGAAAAGTGACCCAGACGGATCAGTCATATTCTCTCTGGGGAAAACAAAAAATTAAATACTCACAAATCTAAGTGACTTCGATTATATATAACTGTTCACTCTGATCACTTTGAACTCTTCACAACTGCTGTAACAAAAAGTGCAATGCCAACTGAAGTAACTTGTGAACTCACCTTTTGATGTCATCAATCAGCTTGTTCTTCTCCTGCACCACTCGCTTGTGATGCATGCGGTGGAAGTCACGCTCTTTACGAAGCTTGACATAAGTCTCCTTAGCTTTCCTGTCAATGAATATTGAAACATGTAGAGGTTTAGAATGTAGAAGGAGCATGTCATGCATAGAGGCACATGCTGCACTGTTACAGGCTACAACATAGCATGCATGTTCCAGAAGTTCTGCATTTCTCTACCCTGGACCCCCAGCGAACTGGAGTCTCTGATTGCACAGAAAGGTGCACAACATTACGCACGTGTAGCGCACACTACAATCTCAAATCATGGCGTCCTATGCCGTCTGGAACACTTACCCTGGAAGCTCTATAGGGTTACAAGGTCTTTGGTGCTATCTTTACCTTATTTTTTAAAAAGAAGACTGGACTGATATTTTCTAATTGTCTGACAATTCTAATCTACATTTTTTGGTGCCTACTACTGGAAAGAGAGGATTCTAAAACCCAGGATAAGCCTGGAATGATTTTTTGAAAAAAATGAAAACGCGCAAGCCATGGAACGATCCACACAATTTGGCTTACGTCACAGGTGCTCGGTGGTGCACAACTCCGACTTTAGCAAGACGAACTACACATGTCAATTTACTGATGAAATCTCACACGAAGTACTGCAAAAGCTGTTATTTAGGAAAATTGCAATATGGAGCTGAAATAAACATGTTAAACAATATTTATTAATTCTTAAAAGGAATCTCTTCAAGAGATTTTTATTTAGATAAAACTTGTGGGGAAAATTCCAGATATGCAAAATGAAATTGGCATCGTTATCCGAACGTGCTGCCCATAGGAAACTGTCTGTAAGTATATCAACGTTACACTAACTATGCATTGATGAGCAATGATACATGGTTCGGCAGTTCTAACTATCTAATGTAAATGAGGGCTGAGTGATTCTTAACCCTAACTACGCCGGGCTATTTAGGTAGATGATACAGCCGAGGGGCCTCCCAGGCCCCCCCTCCAGATCTCGGCCGTCGACCGACGAAAATTGGTACACACATTGCCTATGATGTAATCTATAGTACCATGAAGTTAATTTTTTCAAAAATTATTATTTACACTAAATTATGTTAATTTATGCATAATGATGCATGAAATCAGACAATTTGGTATAAATCACTAAATAAAGCTCAAAACAGGCACATTTTTTGTGTAAATATTCTTTTTAGTGTCCTTAGCAAATGTAAGAGAAAAAAATTGTGCAATCAGAAAAATTTCCCTAAGCATTTTGTTTTTGAATTTCTTATGTATTTTTTTGTTTTTTCGACTTTGTTTTCATTGTTTTTTCAATGAGATTTGTCCACGACGTTGTTCCGAACAAGAAAATATGTTACTAATTGATTTTGATCAATAAAACCCCAAAGTAATCATGCTTTTATGAAATTTGCCTGTAAACACAGTTTGCATTGAAATTGTACACGAATTCACGTTTTTGAGCAATTTTTGGTCTGACATGCACATGCACATTTATGCGCAACTTCGGAACCGCGTGCCCGGGCATTGCAAATTTGGTGTCAAAAGATGCAGGAGACTCGAAAGAAACAAGGCAATCGCCAAATTGTGTCTCGCCCATTCGCGTACAAGGAATTAATATTTTTTATAACTCCCAGAAGTTAATTGACCTGCTTATGACCTTTGACCTTGTGGTGACCTTCAATACCCTAAGGGACATTTACCATCCAAGTTTGGTCACAAACGGACAAAGGGATCAAAAGTAATGAGCCATAATCGAAACGCGGCATAAAAACTTAACATTGGGCCCAAAAAATTTGTTGACCCCTTTCTGTGACCTTTGACCTTGTGATGACCTTTAACTCCCCAAGGGACATCTACCGTCCAAGTTTGGTCACAAACGGACATAGGGATCAAAAGTTATGAGCCACAATCAAAACGCGCCCTAAAAACATAACATTGGGCCCTAAAGTTTGTTGACCCCTGTCTGTGACCTTTGACCTTGTGACGACCTTCACCTCCCCAAGAGACATGTTCCATTAAAGTTTGGTCACAAACGGACAAAGGGATCAAAAGTTATGAGCCATAAACGAAATGCACCCTAAAGACTTAACATTGGGCCCTAAAAGTTCGTTGACCCCTGTCTGTAACCTTTGACCTTGTGGTTACCTTCAACTTCCCAAGAGACATCTACCATCACCCAAGTTTGATTGCCATTGTAGCAACATGTGCTGAGTTATGTGTGATAAGAGAGTCTTGCAGGTAAACTTTAACGTATGACCTCAAATGACCTTTGACCTTATCATGTGACCTCTTACGGCACCATAACATGAAGGTACCCCCAGTGCATCCATCACCCAAGTTTGATTGCTATTGTAGCAACATGTGTCGAGTTACGAGTGATAAGAGAGTCTTGCAAGTAAACTTTAACGTATGACCTCAAATGACCTTTGACCTTATCCTGTGACCTCCAATGGCACCATAACATGAAGGTACCCCCAGTGCATCTATGCCCCAAGTTAGGTTGTAATCCAAGCAACTTATGTGAAGTTATTTGTCAAAAGAGAGTCTTGCAGGTAAACTTTAACATAGAAAAGAGGGTCTTGCACATACCCTTTAATATATGACCTCAAATGACCTTTGACCTCATCACATGACCTCTGACAACACCATAACATGAAGATACCCCTAGTGCTTCTATCACCCAAGTGTGGCTGCCATTGCTGTAAGAGTTGCCAAGTTATGCATCATAAGAGAGTCTTGCAGGTAAACTTTAACATTTGTGACGGACGACGGACGGACGACGGATGGACGCCATTTGGATCCCTTAGTCTCGCCTTCACCTCTGGTGGGCGAGACAAAAAGTAATGAGACGTTGCGGCAATAGCTTTTCGCGATAGCGATACATAGCGCGAAACGTCGAGGAGGCATCCCCCCCCCTCCCCCCCGGCCTAGTTAGGGTTAAAATCTAAATCCAAATAGAGTCAACAGCAATCACGATATATGCCTAGTACACATAGAGTCTAAACGAGAACTAAGACTAGGACTACTGAGCAGTCAAGGACCGAGTAGATTCTACGTGGCAGTCCAAGTTTTGATGAGTACACTCACTCGCCGTCGACAGCTGTACGTGCACAGCGCTAATAAGGCACAGCGTAACGTTATAGTACACATACATGTACCACGGGCCTGCTGCCAGAACTAGTTGAAGAAAGTCCAGACAAAAGTCCAGACTCCAAGGTCTAGATCTAGACCCTTGTGCTGCAGGCACTGTTGTTCCTGTGCTGAATTTTGTAGGTAAGGTATCTGCTTTATGGATTTCCAATGTTTTTGTAGTCGAGATAAATCTCATGGTGGTCGTACTTACACCAAGGACTAACTAGTTAGATCTAACAATTAGTTTTAGTAGGACCCATATCTCGGAAGAGTGGCCTGACCACGTAGATACTAACAGTGCCGCCGCTTCGCGATCAAGCGCTGGTGTAGGTATAGTGCTAGCGTACTTCCGTATCCATGTATCTCACAATTCACTTTCCCACATTGCACCAAAATCACAGGAAATACTTTATGACTCTTATCCAATTGCTCACATTAATTGGAACCAAATCGCAAGTCGGGAAGCGTAAGTGAAGTTGTCGACTTTCCTGTCGTCGCTAAAAATAATCTGCTCTAGTACGACTAAACATGAGTGATCGATGCGTAGGCCCTACCTGCCTGCGCATGCATAGACTGAAGTTAGCCATCTAATATCATGAGACAAATCTTTCAAGTAATCGGGAGCAAAAAATCAATTTACAAATTATTTGTGGTGAGTTTAATGAAAAATAAAGTTCCTAAATAACACAAGTCGCCACAATCATTACACTTTTGAGTTCAGTTCCCGCGTAACTTCCCCATTCGCACGGTACTATTCGGCTAACTTCAGTTCTAGATTGTGCAGGTCGCGTTCGCCAAGATCTCTCGCGGAGAGTGAGTTTGTTTTGAGTGACGACTTGAAAGTTGCCACCAATATTGATACTTCCCGATTACCGATTTTGTTCAAACATAAGCCTATAGCGGCCACCTGCCGCATATGGTCACTAAAAACTATTCCCTTCCAGAGAAAAGCCATGTTAAAGACCCTGTCTGAAGCAGCGGCCTGTCAATAGCAGTCACCATTTTTGTCTCCCTGGGGGTCTCGCGCTCACCCGAATACTGCGAGTTCACGTTCCATGCATTCTTGCAGAAAGACATAGCAAAACAGGAAAGGGGGGGGGGGGGGACATTATGCACATTTGAATGAATTGAGATCCTATCACCCTCAGGATGCTACCTGCCAAGGTTGGTGAAAAAACATACCATGCTATTTCGCTATTTCAAGAAGATGATGAAAATTGGGCCCTTGATCTGCCACGAACAAACTCAAAATTACTACAGTCCCCAATGTTATCTTATCTCTGTCACTTCTGGTACCGGTACTAGAAAAAAAAAAAATTGGAAAGATTCTCTAGATTGGAGGATTTGGCTCTCGGCTGCCCAACATAAAGGCATGATGCCCATTAGTACAAATATATATACCCTAGGGATGATATGGACTACGGACGCAGACACTGGACAATGAATGATTGCAATACCTCACTGAGGCTTGGCTCAGGTGAGCTGATAAGTATGAAAAGAGGCACAAAAAGGCCTTCATATGATTCGAATTACATGGCAGCTGCTCTGAACTTGTTCACATCATGACGGAGAGTCTTGACAGTCCCATCCAGCTGCTGGTTGCGGCAGTAGATGTCAGGCACAGTGCCTACGTCTTCCTCATTCAACTGGCCTCGTTGTTGCAGTTCATACCTGCAGTCATAACAAAAGGCATTTGGTAATCTTGACTCCACTGATATTATGTCAAGAACTCAAAATGGCTTGGGATTACACGTAAAGGAAAATATGAATTATATTATAATCAATTCATGGTTCTTTTTGTCACAACAGTTGAGTCTGTATTACTGTATGGAGCAGAGACGTGGACACTTACAGCCAGAAAAGAGACACCATTGGACGGAGTATACACACGCATGCTCAGGATAGCTCTTAATGCGTCATGGAGTGACTACGTTAGAAATGATGACTTGTATGGTACATAACCAAAAGGTGTCTAACAAAGTGTGTGAGAGAAGGATGAGATTAGCGGGACGCTGTGCACGACACCCTGAGCTGTCTGCCACTTCCCTCTTACGCTGGGAGCCCAAACAGGGAATTGTAAAGAGAGGAAGAAGTAGGGCCAGTTTCATCAGTGTACTGAGGAAGGATGCAGGCCTTGATAGTATTAATGAACTGAGGACAGCCATGTTTGATAGACAGGTTTAGAGGTGTAACTTCGTTCTCTACGGAACATGAGCTGGCATAGGCTGAAGCTAATACATGCCCTCGAATTAGTAGTAGTAGTAGTAGTAGTAGTAGTAGTAGTAGTAGTAGTAGTAGTAGTAGTAGTAGTAGTAGTAGTAGTAGTAGTAGTAGTAATCAAATCAATACCTTTCGTGATTAATGGTGCAAGGTTCAAGTCACCTTTCTGAATTTTACATTTCAGTTTGATTCTTTAACTTGAAGATGAAACGATATTGGTACGAAAGTATATTGGCAATGGTCATCTGCAATAATTACTGCTAACCTTACATAATGCTTGATGAAATCAACCTCAACAAATGCTGACTTATTATTGACACACAAATATGATGAGCATGAACACATCAGTAAATCAGGTGTAACAGAAGGACAGAGGGTAACAATCCAAGCAGCGCTTGAAAAGAGAAAGTTTTTACTTTTGCCATAATTCAACATATTACTGTGATGAATTCATGCAAAACTATGACATACCATTGTTTTCTGAAAATACAGGACCTTGTACAACATGCAGCCCAAATCTCCCTGATCTCCACAAGCTCTCTGCATCTATTGCTAGTTGTACAGTATTTTCTAACACCTCTTACAATCGTTTTCACTATCACTGCCATACTATAATTCCTTCTGTCATCATGCAGCGGGTAAATGATCACCTTTGTTAGGTGATGATAAGGCAAAGCAAGCAAATAAAATAATTCAAACACACTCACACATTTACAGACAAAGAAAGACCCTTATATCAGCTTTACTAACCATTCTGTCTGAAAACAGTCCAGTGTCCTGTTCATGCCCATCTTGACTAAGAAGTTGCGAACAAAGTCATCAACAACCTCTGGGCGAAGGGTGACAGGTGGGGGTATCAGCCCTTCCTTTCTCTCCTAGATAGGAAAAGGCAATAACAAACAAAAAATGAATACTAAACACTGGTATGTTGAAGGCACATGAAGTTTATATTTCTCTTTGAGGTATATTCTCTTCCCAGTTGTTATTTGTTTGGTTTTTTTTCTCAAACTTTTGCCGTGGACTTTGGTGTACTCATTTGATAAATCAAAATCTACATGTATTACACATATCATCAAAATTATCAAAATCACCCGAGGGTGCAAGCAGCTGATGTAACAAAGATGATGGAGGTTGTAAGGTTAAGCAAAGTACACAGATATACTGGGTCCACAATTCAAATTCACTTCAGAAATTATTCCAATAAATGCAGGCACCTGTACCTGTACCTTTACATTAATCAATGTTTGAGTAATCATGCATGTTTGAGTAATCATGCAAGTTCATATATGTGCAAAAGAAGTCAGTTTCATCCATGTCTACCAGTCACAGCACCCCTCTCCCTCTCCTTCTCCCTTACTCACTGTAGCTTCTTGGTCTTCTTGGGCTTCCTGAATAGTGCGTACAGCATGGTTGAGATCTTCATCAATTTCTGCAAGAGGAAAAAGAAAATCTGAATAATAATGCTTCCATGTGAGAGACAAACCTGTTTTTCTTCCTTTTTTCCTCCAAATTGTCTAACCACTAGGAAAAAAAAAAAAAATCTGCGGCTAGCTTATCAAAAATCTAGGCCCGACATCTAGGATGAGTTGATGTAAAAAAGAAGAAGGCGGCAGCCCATCTTCTCCCCCACTCCCCCCCCCCCCCCTCATAATAGACATAAACATCTCTCCCTGCTTTGTTTTGCTTGGGATTCAATAGATTAGGCTCCTAAGCTTGGATGTAAGACATGATAGAAGAGAACACAGGCATGGGCCATATTTTCACCCAACATGATGAATTTTACACAGATTCAATACTAATAACTACACAATCTGTATATTATCACACCTTTAAAGAATTACCTGAGAGGAGGTCATCATCAATAGGAATCTCTTCATATTGAAATTCATCTCCAGAATCATCAGGGATGGAAGCACCTATCATGAGTTATCAAAGTTAAGGAAACAAACTAGCATACATTTATTAGACATCATCACTTATGACCTTAAAGACATTGCAATGTATGTGTTCAAAAAGTACATTATCCTTTCAAGGAGCCGTAGGTAGGTAGGTAGCGCACGCGTGCTGACGTGAATTTTGCCCTGGCAAATGAGCCTTGGAAAATTATTGGTTTGTGATTGTCCAACTGGATCAAATCCTATTTGGAAAACCTGTTTGGAATCATCTATCATTGTCATATATGCTATATTTGGAAGATTATTGCAGTTTCTGGAGGGATTTCAATCATGTCTCAACTTCCAAGATGGCCTCCTCTGCTTAGCACATATGAAGCCCAGTCCCATATGTGCTATTTTTGGTGCTGTGCCAGTGCATTCTCAGCTGCACTCTCAGCTGTATGTAAGTCTTCAATCAAATTCTACATGTAGGCTACAGTCTCCAGATTTGGATACCGGTATCTAATTCACACCCTCCTTCACCATTCTACTAGTTTGACTACACTGCAAGCTGAAGTATATAAACAATGGGAACCGTGCTTCCTATTAACTTTTTATTGTTGCTGTTCATCTTTGCTGCACTTGCAACTAGGCTGTCAATAATCGATACAGTACCCCTACATCATGAAGTTTACAACATGGATTCCACTGGTTTTCAAATTAAGACTATCTTTCGAGCTCCTAGAGCTTCATGGCTGTGTGGAACCTGCGACTGTACTGTGAACTGGAGTGACAGGGGCCATGCATGCAACATGTGTGGGCAATGGTACCATGCCCATTGTCAAAGCATCAACATAACCTTGTATGAACACCACGGGGAACTCGGTGAAGATGAGCCATGGTACTGTGCTATATGTGGGAATCCAAACAGTCAAACTGTTTTCGATCTACACAGTGTTGAGTTTGCCTCTGAGAATATTTTCCTTGATACATCAGATGCATGCACCACGCCAACTGACATTAGTATGAACAAACCTATTCATAGGTCAACTCCAACTCGGGCCAGCCAGCAAGACAAGTGGAAGAAGCGCCCTTTACGTCTCCTCAACATTAACTTTCAGCCCTCTGTTGGCAAAAAACCTGAAATTCTCAACCTTTTGGAGAGCACCAAGCCCGACATAGTAGTCGCTACAGAAACATGGCTTGATTCCTCGATAAAAAGTACACAGAGATATTCCCTAGTTCTTATAAAGTTTTTTCATAAGGATAGGAACCGTCATGGTGGAGGAGTGCTGATTGCAGTAAAGTCAACATTTGATTGCACAGAAGTCTTCGAACTCCAGGAGGACTGTGAGTTGATCTGGGTTCGCAATGAAACTTCAAGGCAGGAGATCTCTGTACATATGTGCATACTACAGGCCAAAGGTTACCGACGAAGTTAGCCTGAAGCTCTTTGAAGCCTCTTTGACAAGAGCCACCTCCATTCAGAATGCACAACTCATCATGACGGGTGATTTGAATTTTCCATCCTGGAACTGGAAAGAGATGAAAATGAAATCAAATCCAACATGCCCAAAACTCCATAACAACTTCATTGACATGTTGAGTGATCTGGGTATGGAGCAACTGGTTGAAAAACCAACTCGCCAGCACAATACACTGGACTTAGTCATTACCAACACCCCTCACATTGTCCCGCGTGTGGAAGTACTCCCTGGACTTTCCGACCACGATGCCGTTTTCTGTGAAATTAACATCCACCCGCAGAAGAAGAAACAATCACCACGGCTCATACCACTCTACAAGAATGCTGACTGGGAAGGCCTTAAACATGATATGAATGATCTGCTGTCTAACATCGAAACCGTGAAAGATGACGCCACAACAGATGAATTATGGACCTCTTTCCAAAGACACCCTCCATGCCTCAGTCAAGAAACATATTCCTCACAAGCCAGCCCGAGCTAAAGAGACCAAGCCATGGATTGGCCCAGCCCTGCGCCGACTCATTAAGACAAGAGATCGGATGTACAAGGAGATGCGAAAGCGGGGGGCGTCAAGAATATGAGCAAGCATTCAAACAACTCCGCAGGGAAGCCCAGCGCCAGCTCAGAAGATCCTACTGGGGCCTACCTCAATGACATGTTTGAAGTGACTGACCCAAGCTCTAATAAACTAGCCAACCCAAAACGCTTCTGGACACACATCAAACATCAGAAGTCGTCCAACATTGGTGTAGCTTCTCTCAAAGCTGGAGGACGACTGGTCTCAGATCCTAAGGAACAGGCTAACATCCTAATCAGCAATTCAAGACAGCGTTCAGCGAAGGAAGGAAGTACACAAAACAGGAATTCATACACAAATGTAAGATGCCTGCTAAGGACTTTCCTGTCCTGGGCACTATCCACATTTCAGTTGAAGGTGTCACGAAACTACTCCACAATCTACAGCCAGGAAAGTCACCTGGCCCAGATGGTATCAGTCCTAGAGTACTGAAAGAATTGGCTGACGATATTGCACCCATCCTCACTATCATCTACCAGTCCCTCCATCAACACCAGCAAAGTCCCAACCGACTGAAAAGAGGCCAATGTGACACCAGATTTAAAAAGGGTGAGCAGTATGATCCTTCCAACTATAGACCTATTTCCTTGACTAGTGTTTGCTGCAAAGTTCTAGAGCACATCTTGACCAGCACCATAATGGACCCACCTCGAACACCACCACATCCTGTGTCCTCAGCAGCATGGTTTTAGACGGAGGAGGTCCTGTGAGACCACAACTCCTTGAGTTTGCCCATGAGCTATTCAACAACATGGCCAGGGGCAAGCAGACCGCCATTCTAATTCTGGACTTCGCCAAAAGCCTTCGATCGTGTCAACCACTCCCTGCTCGTCCATAAGCTTCAATACTATGGATTCAAGGACCCATTGCTCTCTGGATCTCAGATTTCCTTGAAGGCAGACGACAGACAGTCGTGATCAATGGTACAAGATCGGAATTTGTAGACGTCCAATCAGGAGTCCCACAAGGCAGTGTACTGGGTCCATGCCTGTTCTTGGTGTACATTAACGACATGCCCGACCTGCTTACCTCATCTGTCAGACTGTTTTGCAGACGACACAGCAGTTTATGACATGATCACCACGCCCGAGGATCAGACCCAACTACAGCACAACCTAGATCAGCTCGTGGTGTAGGAGAAAAGATGGGACATGCTTTTCCACCCAGGGAAATGTGTTGTTCTCCCTGTCACCCGAAGGAAGCGATTTATTTACCCAGAGTACCATCTCCATGAGCATAAGCTTGAGGTTACTAAGAGTGTGAAATATACCTGGGAGTCACACTCAGCTCTGATCTCAGCTGGACTGAACACATCTCCAATGTGTGCGTCAAAGCCAATAAGACCCTAGGATTCATGAGACGTAACCTGAAAATCTCTTCGCGGAGGATCAAGGAGACGGCATACAAGTCCTACATACGACCGACAATGGAATATGCCACCACTATATGGGATCCCCATGCACAACAGGCTATAAAAATGCTGGAAGCCGTACAGCGACGTGCAGCTCGTTTCGTCATGAGGCGCTATCACAACACCTCAAGTGTATCGACCATGCTGGAAGAGCTGCAGTGGCCCTCCCCTCGAAAACAGACGACGAACTACCCACTTGTCTATGCTGTACAAGATCCAGCATAACCTTGCCTGCGTGGACAACATAAAGACTCAATTACACCCACTCACATCTAGACAAAGAAGGGTACACAATCAACAGCTGGTCACCCCACCGTGCAGAACACAGTACCATCAGAACTCATTTCCTGCCACGCACAATTAAGCAATGGAACAGCCTTCCTCAGGAAGCCATCGAGGCCAACACCATCGACACCTTTGTGTCCTGGGCCTCGAGACAGGAGTAATCCAAACATCAAATTCTTTATTAATTTATCACTTATTATTCTTTATTATGAACTTTCAGAACTTTTATTACTTCTTGGGATTATCTATTATTCAACGAAACAAATAATACAAAATCTACTGCATCGTGCAATACCGGCCTACCTGACAAAGTGACAGAATAATCAGCATGTTGATTGCGGTCACTCACCAGGAAGAAGAAGAAGAAGAACTAGGTTACATGCACTGATGATAAAGAGAGTTGTAAAAATTATAGGAAAAAAAAAAACCACGGAACAGGAACAACAAGCAACATAACTTCTAGTAGTAGCTATCAAAAATAGTGATATGGATCCTAATTGAATGATTGCTGAGAGCGGGCCATGTGTCCAGTCCTTTATCCTACCTAGAAGCCCAACTTTAACTTTTCTCAGGGCATTAATATACTAATGACTGGACTATCAATGACTGCTCGTCTGTCTGTGCTCAGCTGCATTGCTTGATTGCTTGTGCATAACATATGCACTGCAGTTGTGTGTAGATCAGTTAGCTTGGAGCTGGTGATGGCCTGGCAATCTCCTGAAAGTGGCATCCACAGAATCTAAATATGTCAGCATTTCATAAACAATGCACATTTACGTGGTCAGGTGTTAGAAAAAAATACCAATCCTCTGTAACTTTAGAATAGTCAAAAACACACTCGACTTTGCCTCACATGTTCCCAACTGCTCCAAAGTTATTATTTGGTAGGCCTATAATTTTCTACCAACATTGACACCCATAAATCTGCATCATTTGTATATTTGTCTAGGGTCTAGACTTCTAACTACTCACAGAAATAGTGCTAGATCCTAATCAGCTAGAAGTCTCTATTATTTCACATTTGTCCTAGGGCTTGTTTCCAATCTGGGATGGGATCAACTGCACATACGTCGTCTCCATGCACAGAGCACCATGTTCTATAGAATACATCACCAGCTAGTCTACGGTGTCGTATCTGGGCACTTACCCCCTGGGCAACTACCCTCCGGATAACTACCACCCGGATAATTACCCCCCCCAGGTCTATTCCCCCTAGGGCAACTACCCCCCCCCCCCCCCCCCCCCCCCCCCGGACAACTACCCTCCTAGGGCAATCACCCCTCCAGGGCCATTACCCCCCTAGGACAACTACCACCCGGTCATCTACCCCTCCTAGGGCAACTACCCTCAAGGGCAATTACCCCCTAGGACATCTACCCCCTGGATAACTACCCCCCTGGGTAACTACCCCCCCTGGATGACTACCCCTTGGATAACTACCCCCCCAGGTAACTACCACCCGGATAACTACCCCCCTGGATAACTACCCCCCCAGAATAACTACCACCCCGGATTACCACCCCGAGATAACCCCCCCCCCCCCCATAACCATACCCCGAACCCCCCCCCCCCCCGACCCCCCCCCCCCCCCTCCTGATACGTACCCACTGGACAACCCCCCCGAAAGTTACCATACACCCGTTGTAATTTTTCCATAAGTTCATACACCATATCAGAAGACTAAGCTCATGTAGGCCCTACATTAATGCACCTTTCTCTTACACTGTCATCATTTACTCTTTTGGCTTGTCATTTTCTACCATTATAACACATTAGACGATAAACATAAGAAAAGGAGAGTTGATTTCACTGTAATTCATATTCCCTTAACATTAGCGAGGGACCCTTCGATATACAGCCATAGTTTCTGATAGGATCCAGGCACGGTTTTATTAAAGTTATCAGTCCTGACAAGCTGTCAGTTCCACACAATTACCAATCGTTGTAGGTCGATCAAAGCAGGTCCATGGTAACAAGTCAGTGACTCGAGCTTATTAATCAAGCAGAACCCATGGTTTTATTGAAATTATTAGAGACTAACAAGATGTCATAACTGGCAACTTTTATCAAACGGTGCCCTAATCTGTCATTTGAGTGAAATTACAGCTTATTTTACATACAAGTAGAATTGTGCTAGTTTCCAAATTAAATGTTCTCGACACTTTAAGGAGAAATCCAGTTCAAATATAAGCCAGTCTGATTAGAAAGAGTAAAATATCACGAGTTTAACGGTATTTCTTTTTCTTTTACAAAACACCTCTAGTTGTTAACGAAGTCTTTTGTCCTGCACCCTCTTTTTGAATAGATCTAGAGAGTTGTAGTTGACAGAATCCTTTTTACATTAGGGCTGCTCTGTTTTATCCCGGCCATTTTAAGACTACATGTATTTTCTTTTTCACAAAAACTTGAATCCTTCTTGGAATAACATGCTCTGTGATATTTCGTAAGGGGTTTCTAATTATCTCACCCAAAAAGATGTTCAAAATCTGAAGTTAGGTCTCGACCAAAACCAGACGATATGAAAAAATGTTGTTGTTTGGTTTTTTTTTTCAATTCAAATAGCAAACGTTGTTCGAAAATGACAATGAGAGACGTAATTTTCTGGGGGGGGGGGGGGGGGGGGTGGGGGGGGGAGTTATTGCAAGAGGGGTGATTGTTTGGAGCCTAATTGTCAAGGGAGGTAATGCTCTGCGGTGATCATACCAAGGATGTGACAATCTCTTCCCGCATCCTTGATATACTAGTTGTTAATGCCCAATGATGCAGTAGGGCAATTCTGAAATGAGCGTCAACGGTATAATAGTAAAACAGAATTGATGAAACAAGGTAAAGAAAGCAAATTAAGACAGAGACGAAGTACACAAATAAAGATACAGTGTACTCCCGTTACAACAAAAAACGGTTATAACGAAATTTCTTTATAACGAAGCAAAACTTCTGGTCCCAAAATTATCGCCATTGGAAAAGTATATGGTACAAAATTCGCTTATAACGAAGACGGTTATAACAAAATTTTCGTTATTATGAAGTCTTTTCTGAGTGCCACTGACAAAGAAAAACAAACGAAATGTGCTCCGTTACAACGAAATGCGGATCGCATTCGAAAATGCGTAGCAGAACAAGCATTTTTATAGCGTCTCTGCATGCATGAGCGAACGCTTCACATCATTGTATGTTCACTCCATGTATCACGCAGTTTCTGAGGGGAACTTGCGTTATTGTAATACAATAATCTGAATTCAGATAAGGTTTGCTTTGATATTGTTCCGAAGTCCTTTAATACAAAACACACAGATTCTGATACGACTAAATGTCCGCAATAGTTCGGAAATGAAATATCAAGCACATTTTGGCGTTATTCCAAAGGTTCGTTAATCCGATAATAAAATATGGTTCTTATTCTTATTCTTATACGGTTCGTTAGTCCGAAAATGATAGGAATTCAAAACGTTCGTTAATCGGAACATTACAAAAAGAATTGTTAATCCATGGTGGAAAAAGGTGAGTAGACTAACAAAACTTAAGAATTGCAATCCTTATAATCGTCTTAAGATAAATCTTAAATCTTGGAAATAACTAACCTTTCTCATTTTTTGTTTTCATTAACAAACTTTCTTCGGAATAACGAACCTTATTTCATTTTCGGATGAAAAAGCCTTCGGAACAACGGACTTTCTGAATAGTGAACCTTTCTAATTTTTTTTTTTTTGATTTATAATTAACCTTCAGAATGACGAACCTCATTTCATTTTCAGATCAACGAACTTTCGGAAAATTAACAATATATTATTTCAATCTAAATTATGAACTTTCGGAATAATGATTTTTCGGAAATGCGAACCTTCAGATAAACCATCGGAATCCCGGGAATGGCAAAACTTAGGAATAAGGAGCCTTCGGAGTAATGTACTTAAGTAAGAAAAGAACCTTTAGAATAGCGAACTGTAACCAAATCCTATACACCGTCATTTTTTACACATATGTGACACCACAAACAACTTTATGCTCTTTTTAAAATGTAATATTTAAATGAAATTAAAAAGGTACTCTCCCATTTCACATAACTTTCCAGCGTATGATGATGATTCAACAAACAATTTTTTTTTTTATGCGTGGTTTCCTTCTTTTCGTTATACATTGCATATCATATTTGTTCGGTTATAACGAAATTTCGTTAAAACAAAAACAAACTAGAAATGTCGCTACAGCGACTGGTTATACCCCCGCCAAACAACATTTCATAAGCTTTGGTCAAAACAACATTTCATAAGCTTTGGTCAAAAAACTGAGGAAGTAGTTAAATCCGCAAGATCGTTCCTTGATCTTCTGCCATTAATATGCCGTTACCATGGCAACGTACTTTCGGGTACTGTCGAAAAATGCGTCTTGCACATCTACAACCAAAGGCACACATCTGTACCAAGTTTCATGGAAATTGGGCAAAAACTGAGGAAGTAGTTTGCAACACAAAATTTTCCATCATTTTGGCTCATAATATGTGAGCTGTTACCATGGCAACATACTTTTTGTCACTGTCAAGAAATGTGTCATGCTGACCTATATCCTAAGACAAACATTCAATATGAATTCCATGAGAATTGGAAGAACACTGATGAAGCAGTTTTGCCATGAAGCATTTTGCCCTATATTTTACCAATAACATGCCGTTACCATGGCAACGCACTTTTTGCCACTGCGGAAATATGTGTCTTGCACATTAACATATTCATATGAACATCTGTACCTAATTTCATAAAAATTGATCAAAAACTGTGGGAGGAGTTCGCGACGCAAGATTTGTACCCATTTTTGCCCATAATATGCCGTTACCATGGCAACGTACTTTTGGGTACTGTCAAAAAATACGTCTTGCACATCTACAACCCAAGGCACACATCTGTGCCAAGTTTTATGGGAATCGGTTGAAAACTGAGGAAGTAGTTCGCGACGCAAGATTTGCAACGGACCGACCGCCCGACCGACCGCCCGACCGTCCGCTGATTCCTATCTACCCCCCCTTCAAACTTCGTTTGGCGGGGGTATAAAAACAAAAAACTGCCGGTCCTGAGCATTTCGTCATAACGGGAGTGCACTGCACATGAACACACACGAGATAAATCCCTTGTAGTGGGGCAGATATGTGAAAAAGATGTTCACATCCGGCAGAAAGTATGAAATTTTGCATATAGAGGTATTTTGAGGCGCTGATATCAAAAATTGCCGGATCCAAGAGATCTGATCACGGGGTCGGCCGCCATTTTGAATTCCAATATGGCCGCCGTCAAAGATCCCTATCTTCAGTTCTGAATGACATTAGCCATTGGAATTTGAAAAGCATGAAGATATGATGACTTCAATAACAGACTTATTTGATATGTCTGACAAGCTCCACGGCAGCCAATTTGAATTTAATACATATTTGCCATGTTGGAGTGTTGAAAATCTCTATCTCGGGTTTGTAAATTAGACTACCTGATTGAGCGCGCGTTTGTAACTGATAGAGTGCGCGCTGATGTATTTACATTGTGACGTCAGTGAAAGGTGCATTATGCTTCCTTTTTGCTGCACTTTTTGACATGCCCGTGAATGTTAGTCGTGATGTTTGTCTTCGTAGCCACATTGGAATTCACACTAGCAGGCATTGCGTTTGTCAGACACATCACATCAGTCAATATTTTAACTCAGTATGTTAAAATACTTGTTTACACCTAATTTCAGGGTCACTCACCACTTCGAAATCGAGATAGGGATTTTAAATATTTCGTCGAGGCGGCCATATTGGAATTCAAAATGGTGGCCATTCGATGTTTGTCAGACACTCCGAATCAACCTGTCATCAAATTCAATGTGTCAAAACGCTCATGTGTACCAAATTTTGGTGCCACAGATCATTCAGAACTGAAGATAGGGATCTTTGAATTTGTTTTGTGATGGCGGCCATATTGGAATTCAAAATGGCGGCCGACCCCGTAGTCAGATCTCTTGGATCCGGCAATATTTGAAATCAGCGCCCCCAAAATACCCCTATATGCAAAATTTCATACTTTCCGCCGGATGTGAGCATTTCGACCAATTTTTGTTACATATCTGCCCTACTATTGTAATGAGAGAAAGAGGAAAGGTGAGTAATGAATGACAGGAATAGACTACCTTCACGATAAATGGACAGAGAAAAGCGAGAGGGAAGAGGAAGATGATGGGTCAAAACCAGGGCACGTGAGGCATGAGATATAAGCTCCTCAAAATAAAGAAGTGTTACATGGAGTTGTGGTAAACGATAGACGATTGTGGTTAAAAAAAATATTGCAAAAAGTGAAGTGTAACATTTCTTCAAAATGTCTTTAGTTCAATGGTAAAGGCATTCAAACTTAAAACTTCTTTTATACTACTATCAAGAGAAATCCGAAATTTCGGAACAGTAAGAGAAAATACAGATTTAGCGAAAATAGTTTTGGTTAAAGGCATTGACATTTACTGGATTACCGGGTAGGATATGCAGGGACAGTTTCGTTTTTGATGAACATAAAGTCAAAATACAGAAGGGAGAAATTAAGCTTGTACATAAATCGTCCTATATGCAAACGATACAACTTGCAAATCCTTAAGATGTTATTTTCATAAGATGAAGTATCAGTATGGCATCTCCGTGATTCCTGGCAAATGATACAAAGAACTTTGTTTCCTGTAGTAATAATATTCTTTTTATTAAAAGTAAGAGTTGGGGGGGGGGGGGGATAACCCGGGAGGTAGTTATCCGGGGGTAATTGACGTGGTGCACTGTCCTGGGGGTAATTTTCCTTTTGATAATTATATATGGGAGGGGGAGTTGTAGGCCTACTTATCCGGGGTAATCATCCATGGGAAGTTATCGGAGGGGGTAGTTATCGGGTGGAAGTTATCTGCGGTCTAGTTATCAGAGGAGGAGGTAGTTAACCTGGGGATAATTAACCTGGTGGTAATTATCTGGGGGGTAGTTATCCGGAGGGTAATTATCCGGGGGTAATTATCCGGGGGGTAATTATCCGGGGGGTAGTTATCAGGGGGGTAGTTACCCAGGGGGTAGTTCTCCGGGGGGTAGTTCTCCAGGGGGTAGTTCTCCGGGGGTAGTTATCCGGAGGGTAGTTCTCCGGGGGGTAGTTACCCAGGGGGTAGTTCTCCGGGGGGTAGTTATCCAGGGGGAAGTTATCCAAGGGGGTAGTTATCCAGGGGTAGTTATCCGAGGGGTAGTTATCCAGGGGGTAGTTGCCCTAGGAAGGTAGTTGTTGGGGGGGGGGGGTAGTTGTCCTAGGGGGTAATTACCCTGGAGGGTAATTGCCCTTGGAGGGTAGTTGTCCGGGGGGGGGGGGGGGGGGGGGGTAGTTGCCCTAGGGGGAATTTTCCTAGGGGGTAATAATCCGGGTGGTAGTTATCCGGGGGGTGGTTTTTCAATGGGGAAATTACAGAATACCGGTTTTGCGCCATATAAATTAGCATATTGGTGCGTATAAGAGCCGCCGGAGGCGGGGCCTCCGGCCCCGCCTCCGGCGGCTCTCCCTTAGAGATGAATTTCAGCCCGAAGGGCTGAAATTCATCTTTCCCGTCGTCTGGGGCCCCCAAAAGCCCGGGAACGGAACGACCGTCAAAAAGTAGGTTGACCACACAATTTTTATGAAAATTGAGTGGTTTCAGAGGAAAACTGCTCTAAATCAAGATAACTCGAGTAAATCGTCGATAAAGAAAATCGAGCCGATTTTGACGGAACTACTTTAAACTTGATGACGTCATCACAGCTGACATCCTCCTTCCTTCATCTCTTTTCGACACAAGTCATTCACGATCAATCACTCTACACACTAGTTTGGCAAGGCAGCACGTATACACGTATTGTCAAGAGGCATGTGCGCACTCAACTGCTATACGTATTGTACACTGTACTAGTAAACATGCGGGCGTTCTGCAGACTCACTACGCGCTACCACTGCACACGTACGCATCATAAGCTGTTGTGTGTAGGTACTGTTGTTGTACGACTGCATAGAGTCAACATGGTGGGCTGTCAAGAGCACCCACACAGTGCGTAAGCTCTACTGTAAGCTAGCACCAGCAATTAGATAAGTGATTGTTTTCTAGTCTCACCTAAATTGCTATCGATTTCTAGGATACGGACTATCCTCAACTCCTAAAAACGTGAGTATTCATCGTAAATTCGTGTAAATTTTGACGGCTAGTCTAGACTAGCATCGTCAGGATCTAGTAGAACTACATTATTCGGGGGACACCCCCGAAACCCCCGAGAACAACGTAAGATACCACACTTCTCACCGCACAGATCAAAGAAAACACACGTAAACAAATGCAATCGTCGACAGCCGAATCACGGACCGTATCGCAGATCGGATTAATATTTCAGATGGTTGCTATCGGCAAGCGTAATTACGCTCTTTTCAGAGCGATTTGCGCTCTCCGTGATTGGTTGCCGGTATTCTGTAATTTACCCCCAGGGGGTAGTGTTCCTAGACCCCTACGGTGTACATCCATCGTCCTCACTTCATATAAATTCTCATTATATCCCCGAACCACTCGCATCTGGACCAGTTGCCAACCATGGCAGTTACTGCCCCAACCAACAGCAGCTGCCTTCCAGGAGGCTGCCCTTCCTGCCATCAGAGGGCTGAAACCTCCTGTGGGTTCCATGTAGCTGTAAATCTTACACTTACAGAATTTTTAGTGTGCACATCACTATATTATTCTTATTGTAAATATGCTACGCCTGCACCATCACCTACTGTCACAGCACATCCCATCCCAGTTTAGTTCGGAAAGAGATTCCTCAGAGGGATTATCTCATCAAGGTTCAAGGAACATCAGGTCCCCTACTGCAACTTTGTCTTTGGTTTGCTGCATCCAAACTAATGAATGGTAGACTCTCTCTAATCGGTATATCACAATCTAAAAACCCAGCCTGCACTAGACTACCACCTGGCAAATATATTCACTGAACAACATTTCTCCTTGAAATAACCAGGATCAGGAGGACTACGAAGAGGAAACTAGTAGGCTAGGTCTAGACTTGTCTAGACCTACATGGTACAAGATACCGTACACGGTTATGGTTACAACTTTAATACTACGAGGAGTAACCGCAGCAGGGACCCCAATACGCATTACTGTGTACAGCGCCCCGCGCCGGGGTTACAAGGAGTAAATTAGACAAGTGTAGCCATAGTAGCCGCATAGGACTGCACGGTCGAAGAGGTTGACCGCGAAAACATAACAAGCAAATACATACGTGGGACTAGCAGTAACATTGTTACAAGGGTTAGTCAAAAGTCGTCCCACGGCCCACTCCACCATTTGTTCTTTACTTTATTTCTTAATCAAGATAATCGAAAATTAAAAGAATAATTCTTAATAACATGATCATTTCTAAAAGGATACGTTCTAAGTAATAAGCGCCTTCTTCGCCAATTCTCTCCCTCGTTGAAGCCATCGTTCTTGTTTCCCTGATAACAAGATCGGTGTTCCAGAAATTCCGGTACAAAAACAATACACTGCAAGTGTGTATACATTACACACGTACGTACACACGTACTATGTATGAACACACAGGTCGTTCTCACTGTGCGTCGCTCCGTCAAAAGATCGTCGTCACCAAGCTTCTAGTTGCTACGTACAAATTGCGCATGCTCGGTCGTCATCGTCCTCCCAGGGGCGTATGGCAAGCCCATAGAGCTGTAAATGCAGCTCTATGGGCAAGCCTTTTTACCTATAGTGAATACATATGAATGAATGAATGATTTATTACCAAATCTAAGTTCAAGTTTACAATCACAGATGATTCTATATAATCATTGAGGATGCAATAATAATGATACAATTAACAGGAATACAAGACATGAAAGTATAGAATCAAACTTATCAACAATATGAATATGAAAGTACAAACATATTTACAAATTTGGTAAAAGGGTCCAACAGATAGCAACGCTCGTGGACGTTGGGCCTTGAATACAGAAGAAGAATATATAAATTCAACAAGAAAATTGTTTACATTATAAACAAGTGTATTTACACTATGTACAAGATTAACATTTTGAAATTGATAAGTGTACTTACATTACTTATATTAATAGAATTGAAGTTTTTTGCTTTGTGGATTACAAAATAAACAGATCTATTCCAATTATGTGTATTCTTCCAATAAATTCTTTTTGAAGACTTTACATTTTTTTTTTACGAGAGAATGTATAACGTAAATCAGTTGAATGATTGTTCCATATTTTAACACCTGAATATGCTATTGATCGCTTCCTAATTCTGTTCTGACAGTTTTTAGTTTAAAATTGCACATTTCTTTGTTTCTTGTTTCGTATGTATGGTCAATATGAGAAAAATAATACGATGCTTTATGAGGTAGGTTATCATTCACTAGATCATAGATAAATATTCCAATTAGGTATCTGATATTCCTTAAATACATCCAATGATTTTAGTTCATACAATAATGGTGCTGAGTGATGCCTGAAACTTTGGAATATTATCACTCTCGACATTCTCTTTTGTAGAATTAGAATAGGATTTAAGAAAGTTTTTTTTTTTGTTCCGCCCCAGACCTTCAATCCATAGGTTATGTGAGATAGAATAAAAGCACTGTATAACAGTAGCAGTGTTTGTTTAGAGACGAAGTGTCGTATTCTGTACAAAAGTCCTATTTTTTTTTTTTGGCTTAAAACAGTGCATACATTATTGATGTGTTTCTTCCAATTCAAGTTTTCATCAATACAGATTCCGAGAAAAGATATTGAATCACCTGACTCTAAAACAGATTCGTTAATTGACAATTGACCAAATATTTCAATCTTTCTACGCCTGCTTTTAAAAATCATATAGTTAGATTTATTAATATTAGCTGTTAGCTTGTTTGAATTACACCATGCAACCACATCTTTTATACTCTTACTAACATCTGCTAAGTTTATATTGTGCTCATTTGCATTGAAAGTATGAAAAAATGAGAATCATCGGCAAATAATTTAGAATTAAAATATGAAGTTGAATTGGGCAAATCATTAATATAGATGAGAAAAAGTGTTGGACCCATACATATAGTGAATGGCAGATTTGGTGATGATTTCGGGATTGGTCGTTTAACATGTGGCAATGCCAGTATTGTTGATTATGCTTTGGCATCTCCCGAAGTGTTCACAAAAATTGAAAATTTCTCCATCGGTACTTTTGATAAATTTCTATCAGACAAACACTGTCCGATTTCACTCCGTAAATTGTCAATAAATTTGCTCATGCTGTAGAAAGATCTACAGAAAATTATGTTTTTAGAACAGATGTAGGTAATTGTAATGATGAAAGGTCAATCAAGATCAAATGGGAGGATAAGAAAAGAAATATGTTCGTTCAAAATTTTGATGATATAGAAATACTTGCATCAATAGATTACATAGAGACACTTACTAAAGGAAACATCTCTCAAAATGAAATTGATAAGATCGCTGGTAATCTACGTAGTATCTATTTAGATGCTGCAGTTGCGCGTATATGGTTATTGAGTCCAAAGCAAAGAATTTCAAGGCACGCCGAAACAAATTTCACGCAAATCCTTGGTTCGATAAGGAATGTTCTGATGCAAGAAAAGATTTTATACAAGGAAGAAATGTCTTCCGTCGAACTAAACTGATCATAGTGAGAGTGAAATGAAACGTAAAAGTAAACTGTAAAAAAATGTTATCCGTTTAAAGAAGCAGAAGCAAAATCATACCTGGCAATTAAATTCAACGTTAAGGAATTCAAAAAGTTCAAATCCGAAAGATTATTGGAAATTGATTAATAGGAAGAAAAGATATTGTCAAACATCTCACGAACTATCATCGCATGATTTTTATGATCATTTTAAAAGTTTGGGTAGTGGTAACGCACGATCTTATGATGCTGGTATTGAAGCACTGCTTAAATATGTCAAATGAAGAATTAGACAGAGAGATTGAAATATTGGAAGTTGTCAAACAAATGAAACGACTTAAGAATAACAAGGCACCAGGCCTTGATTTGATTTTGAATGAACTTCTGAAGAATAGTTCAAAAAATTTGGTCAAGTTGATAACCAAATTGTTTTATCTTATATTCGACAGTGGCATTGTCCTAACAGATTGGGTAAACGGTTTGATAAAACCATTGTATGAAGGGAAGGGCTCACGAGATTGTGTTGACAACTACAGAGGTATTACATTATTGAGCTGTGTTGGAAAGCTATTCACGGCAGTATTAAATAATAGAGTAACTTTGTTTGTAGAATCACAATACCTGTTAGGAGAGGAACAAGCTGGTTTTAGATGCGGATATTCAACTATGGACCATGTATTTTCATTACATGCTATTCTTGATTTTTATTTACAGAGAAGGAAAAGGATGTATACAGCTTTTGTTGATTACAAAAAAGCATTCGATTTATTGATAGATCTTCACTGTGGTTGAAATTGTTTGACCATGGAATTAATGGTAAATTACTCCGGGTCGTTAAGGATATCTATAGAAAGTCAAAATCCTGCGTTTCTTATAACAATTCTAAATCAGATTTTTTAAAGAGTAACATAGGTGTAAAATAAGGCGAGAATTTATCACCAATATTATTTTCGTTGTATCTAAACGACTTTTCGTCATTTCTGTCTCAGAGATACCCTGGCCTGGATTCTCTTTCGTCAGGTATCAATGAAACGTGTTCTACCGAAGAAGTGAATATGTTTGTTGATTTATTCACATTACTATAATATTATGCAGATGATACGATTGTGTTGGCTGAAAATGCTGAGGAACTCCAATTAGCTCTTGATGCTTTATTTGATTATTGCCAACTGTGGCACCTGACCGTTAATACTGCTAAGACTAAGATAGTTATTTTTTTCCCGTGGAAAAGTTAGAACAGCTCCTCAAGCTTTCTTTTCCGAGATGACAAAATTTGTGTCTGCGATGATTATGTTTACTTAGGAACGACGTTCAATTATAATAATAATAATTTTAAGAAAGCTATAAACAAACAAGTATCCCAAGCCAAAAGAGCGTTGTATTCCATGAAAAGTAAAATTTTACCTCTCCTCCTTCCAATCGACGTAAAACTAGAGCTATTTGAACATTTGATCATGCCTATTTTGCTTTACAACGGCAGTGAAATTTGGGTTTTTGAAGACCTCGCCCAAATTGAAACTTTCTTTTGTAGATATTGTAAGGAACTTCTGAGATTACATAAGCGAACTCCGAATTGTATGGTTTACGGAGAAATAGGTGAAGATAGATTACAAAAAACAGTGACCCTTCGGATGTTAATGTTTTGGTTTAAACTTGTTGATAGTAATATGTTAAAGATAGCGCATGTTTTGTATGATTTTCAATATGTTTTATCTGTGAGCCAAGAAAATTCGATGACATGGGTAATTAGGATAAAAGAAATATTTAACAACTTAGGTCTCACTGAAATTGGAACAGCCAAGCATCACATCTCACTGTAGCTGGCTTCAAAAGTTTAGTTAGTACCAGATTAAATGATATTTATAAACAAGAGTGGCATACAAGTAATGTAGACAAAAATTCTCAATGTTTAAATTATCGAATTTTTAAGCAGGATCTTCATTTTGAGAAGTGCTTTCGACACCTTAATGATTCACAGGCAAAAATTTTATGTAAATTCCGTTGCGCTAATCATAAACTGCCAATTGTTTCTGGAAGATACAATCAGATTCCAAGAAACGAAAGATTTTGTACCCATTGTAATGAAGAGAAAATTGGTGATGAATTTCACTACCTTTTTCATTGTAGACTTTTTAATGAACAACGAAAGAAATATCAAGAAAAATATTACTGGAAATATCCAAACACTATGAAGATGGATCAATTATTTAATTGTCAAAAGAAAACAGTCCTTTCTAATCTAACCAAGTTTTCGTAAAAAAGGCTTGTCATACGTGCAGGGTGCGGAGAGGGAGTCGTAAACCTGCCAAAATTTAATGTCGACCACTGGTGTCGGCTGGTGGTTACATAACGCAACGTGTTTCTCCTAAAGACATTTTCTCACTCCTCCAGGGGCCCGTTGCATAAAACTTACCGTTGAATTTCAATGGTAACTACCGGCAAAATTAGGCGTCTTAGCCAATCAGCATCAAGGATTATAAAATTTACCGCTAATTTGAAGACTTACCGCTAGAAAGGAGCGGTAAGTCCAGCGGTAAGGGTTTTATGCAACAGGGCCCAGAACTATGGGGTGTATCCATTAAGACCAATAGTGTTGGGTATACAATCTGTTATGGCAAGTTTATTCAAGAATCCAAACTGGGGAGAACAAAACTGGAATGCGCAAGCCCAAAAGTCTTCAGACCAGATCAAGAAGAGTGAATACATCCAGATCTTCTGAGGATTTTGGTGCAGCAGTATGCATGGCAAAGAATTTGTAGTACGTGAGAAGAAAGTAGTGGTACAAAGGACTGTAATTTTGTTAATCTGCGGAATGAGAATTTACTGTTAATAAACTTGGAGGAGTTACAGGGGGAGGCCGGGAGAGAGTATCTTTCACAGAAACGCAAATAAAAGTTGTAAGTCGAGTCTCTGCCAAATCAGCGGTGAGAAATAAGAGGGGGGGGGGGAGGAGAATAATTTGACGTAATTGACAACACATTAATAACGAAATTTATAAAATGTAACACGGATTGCCAAAACCCTTACCATTTAGGTTTTTTTTTTTCTTTTACTATCGTTATATGTAAAGATAACACCTGAAATTCCATCGGAATTTCTGCGCTAAACTAACGCTTGAATTCACAGGTGAATATCAGCACAAAACTAACGATCGAATTCACTAGCTGTGTATTTCTGCGCTAAACTAACGCTCGAATTCACGGCTAAATTTCAGCACAAAACTAACGCTCGAATTCCCTACCTGTGTATTTCTGCGCTCAACTAACGCTCGAATTCACGGTTAAATTTCAGCGCCAAAATAATGCTCGAATCCCCTTTGTATTTCTGCGCTCAACTAAGGCTCAAATTCAGTCAAATTTCAGCGCAAAACTAACGCTCGAATTCACAGCGATTTTCTGCACAGAACTGACGCTCAAACTCCCTGTGTATTTTAACGTTCGAATTCATAGCTCTCCGAATCTGAATGCATATGGCGCTCTAGTATTTCTGCGCTCACATTTACTAACGCTCGAATTCACTGTTGCATGAATTTCAGCGCAAAACGCCCGAATTCCCTTTCTATTTCTGCGCTAAACTAATGCTCGAATTCACAGCGATTTTCTGCACTGAACTGACGTTCGAACTCCCTGTGTATTTCAGCGCTCAACTAACGCTCGAATTCACAGTTGAATTTCAGCGCAAAACTAACGCTCGAATTCACTTTGTATTTCTGCGATAAACTTATGCTCGAATTCACAGCGATTTTCTGCACTGAACTAATGCTCAAAACCCCTGTGTATTTTAGCGCTCAACTATATAGCGCTCGACTTCACAGTTGAATTTCAGCGCAAAACTAACGCTCGAATTTCCTTTGTATTTTTGCGCTCAACTAATGCTCGAATTCACAGGGATTTACTGCACTGAACTAACGCTCGAATTCCCTGTGTATTTGTGCGCTCAACTAACGCTCGAATTCACAGTTGAATTTCGACCCAAAACTAACGCTTGAATTCCCTGTGAATTACTGATATCAAATATTTGAATATGTGATATCAATAATTCAATTTGTGATATCACAAAATGGAGTTTGTGATATCAGAAATTCGCTTTTTTGATATCACAAATTCGAATTTGTGATTGTGATATCACGAATTACCATTGGTTTTTCACGTGAAACCTATTCTTGATATATTCTTAACAAACTTGGAAGGTATCATAGCTACAGACAGACTTACATTTGTTTGGAAAGGATGATTATATCAACCTTTTCAGTACGATGTAGCTGTCATTTTAGCTTAAAGTGAAAACATAGTTCTGGTAAGGGTTTGAGAACCCGTTTTGCACCATTTCATATTGCTATTCTGCTTGCAATATATCGAAAGAGTCTACCAAGAAACTTACCTGGCTGACGCGATTTGCCGGAACGATCAGTTGTTTCGGCGTACTTTGAGAACAAAAAATAAAAGTCGGCATACCGACTTTTATTCCAGAAGGATCCAGGTTAACTCGGTCTCAGGGACAACTCGGCCCTATTTCAGACACTTACTTTTATAAATACGCAGTTCGCGAGGCGCACGTTCATTTTGTAGGCGCGCCAAAGAGGTTTTTTGATGCGCGCGTTGTATCAACTCGGCCCATAACTGCGACCAGCCAGAACGCGATGCGCTCCCATAGTACAACACTGTACAATCCAGAGGGACGACTCGGCCCTGCCATCAAAGTGAGGCCGAGTTGTCCCTGAGTCCGAGTTAGCCAGTTCCCGATCGGGTAAGTTGTGAGATGCGAACATTTTTGGTTATTATTTCGCATTTTCGTCGTTACCCAACGGATATCTTGTTATTACAGCATTATTCCAGACATTTCTTAGGCATATGTGTACATTTTGGAGCAAAATTTGACAATTTTGCAGGCGTACTCTCTAAAAAAAATCGAGTGAAAATATTCTCTCTTAAAAGAGTGAATACAAAAAAGAGTGAATTTAGAGTGAAATTGCAGTGAATTTTGAGTGAAAATGTTCATTTTCACTCATTTTGGAGTGACCTCAAGGATCACTCGAAGATTTTGGAGTGATCCCTGAGGTCACTCTAAAACGAGTGAAAATGAACATTTTCACTCAAAATTCACTCCAATTTCACTCTAAATTCACTCTTTTTTGTATACACTCTTTTAGGAGTGAATATTTTCACTCGATTTTTTTAGAGAGGTATACCAGAACTATGTTTTGCCTTTAATTAGTTTTGATAGTGGCGTAAGTAGACAGGTCATTGATTGTGAGGCTATGATGATACTTATATCGGCCTAGATTTTCAAGTTGCCTGACGAATGCTCGTGTGATAATACACAATAATATCTATATATAATGATAAATGTAGACATTCTATAGACACGCATACATTATAAAACATAGTTTACATAATACCTACGGGGATAAGCACTAAACCTTGCAAAGTATGCTTGTTGTTCTTGGGTATTGTATTTGATTGTACATAATTACGGTCAACACGCATTATTTATTTTCTTACAAATTGATAAAGCAATATGATTTGTGCAATGTGTGCATTGTATTTTTGAATGAAAATAAATGATAATGTCTGTGCTGTCGCCAATCGGTGAAATAATTATGATGATGACATGGACGAGGAAGGGATGAATAATTGTTATTGCTGTCGTTATCATATATATCTCTTGGAGATTAATATCACGTCAAGTTCCATCCTAGAACCCTAGACTCTAATACTTTTCTGAGGATTCTCGCCGTCCCCAGCAATGCTTCTTTTTGGAGCGTTTGCACGGGATCATCCCACGAGATCGACACTCACGAGCGATACAGCCCACGAGTTCGACATTGAAAACAGGTCCATGAGTCATACAGCTCACGAGTCATACAGTCCATGAGTTCGACACTAGGCAAAGAAAGCCCATGAATTCGACACGAGGTGAAAAACAGCCCACGAGTTCGACAGATACAACACGTAGGGGGCTTAATGTGTGGGTCTCGTGGGTCTTGTTAGTTTAGTGTCGAACTCATGGGCTGTATGACTCGTGAGCGGTATAACTCGTGGGCTGTATGACTTGTGGCCTGTATGACTCGTGGGTGTCGGTCTCTTGACGTGCACCCGTTTGCACTCGGTCGGAGACACCCACATCGTCCAAGTAATGTCGTATTGGCTGCTTTGGTGTTGTTCCGGGTGCTCCGACTACAATAGGAATCCCTCATCGTTCTCATATTCCACAGGCGGAAAAGTTTATCTTATCATCATTATGATTATCGTTTATTATTATATCATTACATATTATATCATATTTTATCATCATTATTATTATTGTCATTATTATTATCATTACCATCATCATCATCATCATGATTACTATTATCGTTATGTTACTGGAGTTCTTATTTCGTGTTTGGCAGCTCCTATACCCCTGCACGTATCACAAGCATAGAATATATAGGAATGTCAACATCTGCACAGTATGTTGTGCATATGAAGGAAAATGAACCGTCGTGAATATAATTGAATCACAATGACTTTTTAATAAAATTACATACAGCGTGTTTTGCAGCGGAAGTCAGTAGTCTCGATAATTTATGCAGCCCATCGAAAAGGTAGGAGAAGCACCACTTGACAACGGAGGTAGCCCAAGGGAATCGGTGTTCAGTCGGGGGAGGAGAGGGGATGCGTAACTCTTACAATGATTCGGGAGGGGGTTTGGAAACCTAGGAAAGGGCTGAAGGTTTTCAAGGTGTTTTTTAGATGGTGAATGTTTCTGCTTGCCCCATGTGATGGCAGTAGTCCTCAGAAGGACTGTGATAATACACTTAACTTCAGAGGAAATAGAGCGAAAAAAAAAAATTAGCATCATTTTCTTAAAGCGTCTTTCCACAAAACGTATATAGAGTGAAATCAAAAAAAAAAAAAAAAAAAAAAAAACAGAACTGAAATTTTCTTCCAATATGAAAGGTTTGAAAAATTAAATTTTGCATGTGTATTAATAAACAGTGATAAAATACAAATAAGATAAAACACTGATGTCGTATAACCTCATGAGACTCTTCCTGACCTCTCTGTATAACGTGATAAAACCGTAAGAGTAACATTCTCTGCCACTGTCTCTATCAAAATAATGTCTTCAAAATAAAATGTGGAATGTTTAAAGCTATAAAGGTACGGGACAGCCTTGTGAACAAAAGTATAATCGAGGGCATCCTCGATTGATGAGTTCTTGATTAAGTTACAAAGGAATTCTTCCAAGAATGACATGATTTTCCACATGGAGTATATCTAACAGTTTATTGCATTAATTGGTCTATCATTTTCGAGCCGATGCTTCGTCGGAAAGCCGTAATATTTCAATCAGTTTAAGGAATGGCACATCCATTCTTGTCGTTGAACGTGATTTTTTTTTTCCAGGTCGTCGGTCTTATAATTTTAGACCAATAGGTAATCAGGGGAAGGTTCAGACATGACCACTACTTAACTAAAACGACATTTACAACGGTAATAACTATCACGAAGACATCTTTGTGTAAATACATGAGGCAGGAGAAAACAACAACAACCGCGTTTGAGGCGTTTTCATTTTGCATTCAGTCGGCGCGCTAGCCTCGAGGCCATTTTCCTGCTAACACAAATTGACCCATAAAATGTTACGTTCCATTTTAGTGCCATTTGTACCACAAGATATGCAAACTAATTATGAACAAACCAGAAAGCGAGATAGATAGATAGATAGATAGATAGATGAATAGATAAATAAAGAGAGAGAGAAAGGTCCTGATAGACAACTATAATTACTTTTGTATTAGAGATGGCTTGTTTGAAAAAGAGAGAGAAAAAAAGAAGAAGATAAAAGAAAAAAGCTGAAGAGGATAGAAGAAAAAGAGGAGTAGAAAAAAGATGAAGAGATGATCTAGAAGAATATAGTTAACAAGTTATTAATATCGAACTTACTACTTTTGTGTGTGTGATATGGATTGACTGCAAGTAGTTTTCATTTTGGTTATACGTAATATTACTTTCTGTGGAAATATTTTTTTTTTAAACTGATTTGAATGGCAAATGGTATCTTCTCGCTGGCACGTATATATACACATAACAACTCCACCTCTATCAACAGACAAATCAGTACATCCAACGGCAACGAAAAGGAAACCTATGTGGAATTTAAAACTTAAATACACTTACTTGTCAAAAGAAACTGCTGATTACTAAGATATCAATTATATGCGGAATATCGGGCTAACCCTTTTCATTTCTTCTCTCTGCAACTTGTCACAATGTCAAATGCAGCGTTAAAGTGCAAGGAATCATGATAATTCTGTTGATTAAACCAAGGGACAAGAAATACATGGGGTGGTATTCTTGATCATAAAAGTGCTTCTGCTTTCTTTGCAAAATATAAATAAAGTAACCGCGGGGAAATTCTCACTTAAAGCTGCGCAGAGCCTAATTACTTGGAGAAGTGCTTGGGAATCCTCGCTAAAATGATTCACTGTGGAACGCTCAGTGTCACGGGAACAGGTCGATCTTATGCTGTCAGCAGGCTACCAACAAAATGAAAGTATTCAGAACAATTATTATTTACACTGGAAGTTTATGAGGAAATACCGGATCACTTCGCCCTGTCTTCCTTAAATGTGCGCCGCCTTATTCAAATCACTGTTCGTCTATACCCTCCAACAAGAACTACTTTGCCGCAGTTTCTTTGTGCAAAGTACTGCATACCGTACACGCGTATGGACAGTGACTGACTATCAAAGTGAACGTCTTGAAAGCGTAAGGACATTGTGGTCTTTCATATACCTACGGCTATGGAATGCTAGAGAGGTAAGTAACAATACTATTTTTCTCACTACGAATGATGCTGTCTTCGGCCGTATCATCAGGCTGTTCTTCTGCACTGAAATCCCCTTGTATTTGACAATATAACAGTGGGGATCTTTCTGCCACACATGCAGCGACGCTCCAAGAGCCGATTATTTTAAATCAATGTGCATGATCTGTACGAGCTGATAAAGCTGACATTTCCTGTGGTGTTGTGATAATTATTTTTTCCGGGCCATGTGCCCTGCCAAACAGATGAATAATGCATTATACTGTTCCGTATACTCCGCTAGCGATCATCATCCCTTCTTCCCCATTCGGATTCCATTTCCCTCTTTGCTTTTTACTTTTCTCTTATAACTTTTGCAGACTTCGTAAACTTTATTGATTGATTCTAAATAAACTGATGGTCATACTGAGTATGCAGAAATCCGGGTTGTTGTTTTTTGTCAGTTTAGGTAATTCCTGCGAAAGCAACTTCCCTTGTCCAACCCTTTTTTCGCACAAAAACAAAATGTAAGCGTATAAAATGAAAACACATAGGGACCAACTTGAGCACAAACGCAGATCTGTCAATTTCACCAAACATCCCCAAATCGACACTCAGAGTTCCTACGGTGACGAGTATCCATCAGTGATTATTGTCTCTTGCAGTAAGGAATTCACGATTTGTTCTACTGTAAACTACGCATTGTTTTCTCTCTTTCAACATGATGAAGCTCTTTGGTGTAATGAGTGTTGTTTTGATGTATCTGACATATTACCTTGTATCATCTCACTGCATTTGATTAATGGAAACTCTTGACTAAGGGTAGTTATATCGCGGCTATAATATGTTGAAGGTGAATTGAACATAAACGTGAGCTCCATGAAGTCTGATTTCGATGAGGGGATTCTTTCTAAAATAAAACCCAGCAAACATCACACAGACACCTGCTGTGGCCGTACAGGGGATTTTGTTTTGTTTTGTTTGTTTTTATTTCAGGTTCTTACATCAGTTCAACGTGACTGGTCGGATCCACTAGATTTTATAGTGATAGTTAGTGAACAGTTACAGTATACGGTATCGAATACCGTAAACTAATTTTCTTAGGTGATTTTCTTTTGTTAAATAACGTATGCACAAAGAAAGGGTTGTATACGTTATAAAAACAAAGCAATATGTGATCACTGTAGCAAATAATACCATAAGATTATAATGTAGTGACCCACAGGAATTTGCAGCGACTATTCACGTTCATGATTTCCAGTAAGATCGAACCTGAGTACTCATTTAAGAATTTTTTAGGCAAAATTAGATACAGTCATCAAAACATCCGCATCCTTTTTTTTTTTCATGAAAACATAATTTTCTTCCAGACTATTAAACACAAGCTAGACTAAACAATATAAACTGTTTATAGTATCACACGCCACTCCAAACATGACGTTACTTAGTTTACATCTAAGCACACACATATTATTCATGTTGATTCTTCTCTTGAATAAATACATATGGAGAAAACAGACTTTGCCCCGAAATTTATTGTCCTACATAAAGCAGATAAAGGGCTACACTCGCGACATGGTATTCGAGAAATGTCCCCAATCATGTCTCTTCACTGTTTGAATAACTTTTACAAGTAGAGAATTTGTACATTGGTTTCTCCTGGGTTGTTTGATCTTCATTCTGAAAATGGAGTGATGTCTGCCATGTACACTGATAGCTCTCCTTGGTAATTCTGGGAATAAGGAAGAATGTACACAAACAGAAGAGCTTGATTCAACAAGTATTTTTATTTTCAGAAGTTGACAAAGGTGATTATAACAGTTGATTGAGAGATCACTCATTACTCTCTAAAAAAGTCGAGTGAAAATATTCACTCTTGAAGGAGTGAATACAAAAAAGAGTGAATTTGGAGTGAAATTGGAGTGAATTTTGAGTGAAAATGTTTATTTTTACTCATTTTGGAGTGACCTCAGGGATCACTCGAAGCTTTTGGAGTGATCCCTGAGGTCACTCTATAACGAGTGAAAATGAACATGTTCACTCAAAATTCACTCTTTTTTGTATTCACTCTTTCAAGGGTGAATATTTTCACTCGATTTTTTTAGAGAGTACCCTTTCCACAAAAGAGATCCTCATGTTGAAGCAAGGTAATATCTTACTCTGTCTATTAGATGGATTCCGGAAGAGCTTCTGAAAATCTCATAGAGGGTGCCTATGAACCTGCCGTCAGGTATACACCGGGCGAGGATCGTGTGAAATCGGCAGATGGGGAGTACTACGCGAGACTTTCCTTTGGTGGGTATCTGAGACTTCAACTTCACCTTTGATATGAAGACTATATTCATGATTATATCATAAACATACATAATACAGCTCTTTGGTAGATATTCTTTCGATATTCTCCGATATTCTCCGATATTTTCTCAGACTCTGTTCATGTGATTTGTGATATGTGAAACGGTAAGATAATGGTATATCTCATTAGTATATTCATCAATTGTGCATGGTTATCGCGATTGGACATTTTTTACTGTAATGAAGATTTTTTTTAAATGTACATACTAAAAAAGATGTCTTTGCGAATCGCATAAAGATGATGCATTTTTTTTTCTGCTTATACGTGCACAACAGTAGTTGCTATCATCTTTGTTATCCTTGGAAATTTGAGTTGCAAATTTTGCCAGTCGGATATAGCTTTATACGTGTGTCTGCACAAGGGATGACGAGGGCAGCTTAGCAGAGTCGAGGCCACGTTTCTGTAGGGTACTCTGTACCTTCACAAAATGTGTTGCAAAAAGCTAAGGCAGATGATTTGGAATATCCTGAGGGAATTTAAACAACGATAGCAATTATCGCAGATCTTTGAAGCGCTGGAAGTGTACATGCACGCTCAGATGAAATGGAACACCGAGAATGCTCTAAGGAGTTCATGAGTGATATCTTCTAATGAAGAATACTTCCAGGAACTTACAATGCGAAATATCTGTATCACGACCTATATTAGGAAGGACAGCCAATCATAGCGTAAGAATATTGATGAAGAGAGCGAAAGCGCAAGTGAGATATAGATTTGAAGAGTTTAAAGATATGGTAAATTTGAGTGCGTGGCAACTCTTTTTTTGCCTCCAATAACAAGACAAAGACATAATCAAATTGGAGAATTTCACTTAGTTTCTTTCAACAAAAAAAAATCAACTTTTAGTGCACAATGTTAGCAATAACAATCCTGTTTGTTGTCATTATTATGGTTGGGTGTATACTTCATGCGACAAAGAGGACCAGAGTAACAAAGAGAACAGAAAATGCAGAACAATATTAGTAAGTGCTATGAGAGTTTTTTGTTTGTTTGTTTGTTTGTTTTATGAATTGTCACCCTCTGTACAAACAATTTTGTAAGATCGCAACTGCTGATCGACGTTATACTTGGGAAGAAGGAACTAGTGGGAATCGAACCTGTCATCTACTATGCTTTCCGGGCAGCGATACTACTACCATGCTGGGTCAGCCCTGGTTATCGACACGATGAACTTGGAACTTGGAACAAAATACTCAAGCTCTGAAATTCCGACAATGTTATATAAAACATATTATGTTTAACATAAGATGACATTAAGTTTAACATTTATGTTTAACATAACAATCTGGGAATTTCAGAGCTTATAGGTATTTGCTAGAAGTTCATCATGTCATTGCCGGCAACAGATGGCCTGGTAGTAGTATCGCTGCCCGGAAAGCAGTAGATGACAGGTTCAAGACAAGAAAAGGTTTGATACAAAGAAAATACATATGTACTGGAAGAAATGAATGACCTTTTGTAGAACTCATGCCTCAACTCTATTGTTTCACCACGCGTGTGCTCAGAGCAACTGACTTCAGCACAAGTGCGTGAAGTGAGCGCGTGCTGCCATTGGATGTGTACAAAAATGCTGTATACCTCTCTTGTCAAACCGTGAGGTTTGGAAAATGCCAAGCAGTCGCCATTGGTTTCTCCGATGTCCACTTGACTCGCTTTTACTCTCCCTTCGTGTGTTTACCATGGGCTGGATGTCGTCTGCTTTTAAGAAGACATCGGAGAACTGTCACTCCTTCCCAAATAAAAGTCTTGGCGGGTTAAACGACAATTAAAACTTTATCACGGAGCTGCAATAGAAGGATCATACCCAGCTGATTTATGGATTGTTGCACTTGGATTTTGTCATTTAAACATTTATGAAATCAATTTCCTTATGTCTACTCATTGAGTGAGTGTGATTTATTGTAGGCCTATACACACGCGTATGTTTGCTGACTTGTGCCAACACGGTTTTGCTTCCTTCGCGAGTGGCAAACAAGAAGCATTTATTGATAATCTCTCACCGTTACTTTCACCAACACTTTCCCTCATGCGCTTTTCGGTGACAAAGGAATTTCAGAAACGAGAACTACGACTAGTGAAAAGGAGAAATCGCTGCAACTTGCCTTGTGTTTGCTTTGGTTTTTAAATCAATAGCATAATATGACCGTTGTCCGCGTTCTTGGAAACGAGACATATCATTCTGGGAAAAATACTGACATCTTTGGCAATGTTCAGCTTTCATCGACTGTCCCGTAAATCAACAGCTACGAGCGTAAAGCCTTAAAAGGGGGCAACAGAAATGAGTGAGCTGGCACATCAGTAAATCAAACATAGTAATTGGCATACAATGTTGTAGACAATTTCAGGTGTGTCCAGATGATTTTCGCGAAATCTGTGACGGGGACTCAGGGTTGTATTCTTAGCAAAACACAGAGAGAGAGAACTTGAAGTGGGTCAACGACAGGAAACATGCCGAAAGTTCACCGCGATGGCCCCAATCCTCAGGTTGCATACCATCTTGGTAAGTCTCAACCAGCTTGAAGTCTGAGCCCGCCAAAATGATACCATTTCTATATTCTCTTTCACTACTAGGTATATTATCACTACATACAACGCAGCGTCCATATCAAATACGAGCATACAGACCATTCTATTTTTACCGCTTCACAACATGAAATAACCAGTCTCGGCAGGAAGTTTTTGCATTCAATAATAATAATAATAATAATTAGACAAATTTGTATAGCGCAGCTACTATGTAAATATACTCTACTGCGCTGTGATGTAACAGAGCTCCTGTCACTGATTAGACACACGAAAATAAATAACAAATTAATCAAAGGCTTCTGAAAAAAGATAAGTCTTCAATAAAGATTTGAAGACAACAAGTGATGATGCCTTCCTCAGTTTCTCAGGTAATTTATTCCAAAGTTTTGGAGCAGCACAGCTGAAGGCACAGTCCCCTAAAGTTACTTTCGTTTTTAAATGAGATTGCTTTAGAAGCAACTTATCCTGTGTACTTCGTAAATTATGAGAATATGAGTGTGATTTCATTGATATCAATTCTGATAGATAACCAGGTGCTTGACCAATGTACATTATCACGTTCTAGTACATTTACCCCAGACCCTTCCCCTTCCCCTAACCATAATCCCGAACCTAATCCTAGCCCTAACAAAAAATCTAATTTTAAACCCAGCCCTAACCATCATCTTTACTCTAACCCTGCACTGACCAGTACTTAGCCGGGGTGATTGTCCTTGGGGTAATAACCCTGATACGAATCAGATCCTATTCTGATTCGTGTTCAGTCATGATATTGTTTCAATAAAGATTGCTTAACTTCATGCATACTGTGAAAAACACAGTAATTTGACGGTACCTCCAGCGACCAAATTCCCAGTTATCACTCGCCCGATTACCTTCTATGAATCACACATTTTAATCGATACACCGGTGGTTTTTGGGAAAAAAAAAGAGCAATAACGCTCGATTTCTCAAGTAACTGCCATCGTACCTTAACGTGATATTAGTAAAGAAAAGAGTGATTCCGCGTGGTGGAGTATAGATTCTTTATTCATTTTTTTTGTCGGCGTTAGAGCAGGAGCTCACCACAGTAGTAAAGAACAAAAAGAAATATCATATATTCATGGCGTATATTGTTTATTCATGCACACGCGAAGCTTTTCGCCAGGTGCTTCAAAAGCCAAGACTATTATTCGGCTCTTCCGTTTCCGTTGAGCTGGTGAATCGCCGGCATATACATAACGGCAAAAAAGAGTTGTGAAAGCAAATGATGTATTAGTTCTAAGAGAAAAAAGAATAACGACAACCTCTGTTTAGGCATGCAGATTTGAAAGTAAGAAAGATTGACTCAAATTGAGATAGAGCTGCCATGTTTGTTGTTTGCTTGTTTTTATTTCCGAACTAAAAATCAACATATTACATACATAAAGGTCCAGTGACGGAAGAAAAAATACATACGGAGGGTAGCCCATTTTCAGTAGTGACAATGACAGTCACTTCTGGTCTTCCATGGGGCCCTGTTCACAAAAATGTCATACAATCAGGGACTGATAATAGAATAAAATATACACAAACACAAATGAAACGGTACATACATTACTACATTGTGACTACATTATATACCATATTGTTACACATTGTTCAAAGGTTTGGAGCATGAAAAAAAATCAAGTGGAAAGGAATTCGGTATTGTCTAAATTGAACTTAAAAACGGGTAAAGAAGAATTTTGACGTAAATCATTACGTATGTTATTATACGCTGCTGCAGCTCTGTATGAAAATGATCTCTTAGTATACAATAATTAGTTTTAGACCGTGGTAGCTGTAAATCGTTTTGATTACGGAGAGAATATGGTGATATCTTGTACTTAAACATATCTTTCATATGTTATGGGGCCATGTTATTCATAATCTTATACATAAATGAAAACAGATGAATTTTTTGTCTTTTGATTACTGTATTCCACCCTAAGCTGTAATGAACATCACCGGTAGTAATATGGGAATAAGGGTTAACTTTCAAAATTAATCTCCCATCAACAAGATGGCAAATTGTCGCACTGGACATTTCGCACAAAAAGAAAGAAAACTACCCTATAGAATCACTAAAAGGTTATAAATAGGTTTTACATAATCTATACATAATAGCAATGAATGTTATCTAGATTTCAGCGAAATTCTTTGCTTTTTCGGTGTATTCATGCAAATGTTTTACTCATGCAAAAAAAAGAAGAAGAAGAAAAGAGAGAAGAAGTTGGACAATGTGCATGTTGTTACGATACAGAGCTGAAGCAATTGATCACTGTTCACTGTCAGACTGTTGTATTGACATTTTGAAGCAGTCGAGGAAGTGGTTATCCAGTTGCCGAACAGCCGCTTTCTATTTTGATTCCATTCAGTTGTACATTATTTCCATCCAACAAAAGGTAAATACTTATTTACGAGAAAAACATTTGGCAATATATATAAGTCATGAAGTATAATACAAAATATACGAATGATTATGTAATGAGAGAAACAATGCATACATGCAATGGTGATAAAATATAGATATGTTATGTATAGCGATAGGAAAGAGTGATTTACTGAAGACGTGGATCACTCGAAAGACAATATGCCAATTCTATATTTATGTGACCGCCCAGCTCAAAGCCCACAAAAAATCGCAGATTAGGATTCTTTGTAATGGGCCAAAATATGTCTTTTGGGTCGAGCAGCTCATTCTTTTTATTTATTTATCTTACATGTAGATCTTACATGAGAGTACCGCCATCTGAAAGCAACAGCTATGGGCAGTACAATGTAGAAGAAAGTTGTTATTGCATTCAATGCAAAACAATTAAATGGATGCTTCCCCAATTGTTACTTAAACCATTCTGGTCAATCTTTGTTAGCACATGAATTCCATAACTTGTTACGTCGGGCAAGAAATGCCGATGGCAGAGCCGGTGGCAACGTTAGACGAAATATTTCTTTTGACAAAGGGAGAATGACATTAACATTGTTAGATTTCATGCATTCATCCGCATTCGTGTGCTTTCTTGCATCTTATAATGCAAGTAGTTTTGAAGATAGATTGTATCCATCGTTAGTAGGCTTCCCCAGTTCTTCAGGTCAGCATGGGGTTTTCTGCATATCACGTTAACTTTATTGGTGTCATGTAGCCCTTTAAACATCGATTAGAAACTAGTGCAATGAAGAGAAACCCCTGTTAGATTGGGTGGGACAGTGGGATGTATTGTGATAGCTGGGATGGCGCCACCTATGATTGTAGTAGGCCTAAGCGTTACTGGAAGTCTTGAGAAAGAAAACAAATCTTGCCGCCATTGAACAGAATATACTGACAGAGGCCTCACACTGTCATTTCTCTCTTGCGATTTATATAGGCTAAGAGGTCAGTTACTAGTTTGTGATGAGAACCTGCACATTTTTTACTCGGATTATTTCAGCTATGTGTGAATGTTTGAATGAATCGAACCTTCCCTTGCGATTACTTCCTTAAGCCCCTTTCTTCTTTAGACGTGAATCTCGTATAACCATAAACGTACCGTGCAGAAGATTATGGAGCAATATTACATTTCTGTTGTAAAAAGTCCATTATATTAAACATCGGTTACCTTGAAATATCGCTCCAACGCTCGAGTCATGACAATGTTATCCGTTTTTAATAGGATAAGAAATTGGATCATCAATGCATCAATGATTTAACATATTAGGTGTAGACCTACAACTTATTTAGTAAACTGAGCCTTAGGGTCCAACAGATATACAGTTCGATTTTGCTGTGCCACTTTAAAGCAGTATACAGTATAAGATTAAATTTTTACGCCACTAAATTTACCGTCTGACAACATTAAAACTGGATGGGTTTGCAAACTACGGTTTAGAAGTAATTTGTAATATTTGATTTTTTATTTTAATTCTCATTTCTCATAATGTCTTGTTTTAAGATGTACAATTTCTGCATAAACTTTGAGCAAAAAGAACGATTACATGTCTTCGCATTTCAGCCCAGCAGTACTAAAACTATTATTTGGACCCTTTAGGGAAAGAATCAATACAATCATGCATTTAAAACGTGTCATGGCTTACGATGTTTCATGAAATTTCAAGAAGTATGATTACTATCATATACTCTCGCCTGTCATATTCCAAACTGTTACATTATCAATACCGTTGAAAAAAGAAAGAGCATATGGTGTAGGTCTATGTATGGACTCCGTGAAAACAAAAATAAAATAAAAGAGCAATGCTTAGCCTTTAATACATATTTTCAGTGTCTATATACCAGTACTAAAATTTAAAACCCTGCTGTCGAAAAGGCTAATCGCCAAGACAAGCGTTTATAAGAAGTAAAACAGTTGCTGACATAGCTTAGCAGTGGGACGTAGTGTCTGCTGCCTGTACAGCGAGACGAATAGCTCTTCTGTGTCATTATGTGCTTTCCTCCATGACTGGATGTCTGTCTACAATTCTGACCGTAACTCGATCACGAGGAGCAGCCTGAATGACTCCATAAGTGACCAGGGTGGCAAAAGCAAGACTCAAGTGTGCCTTCTTCGAGAGCTCTTGTGTGAACAGGAGCGTTCAGACTGTTACCAGCCCTGAGGGGAAGGCAAGGGTAGATAACAGGAAAGGAGAAGTGAAAAATGGCCACTCCAATTCCGGGGTTTAGAGCAAGAAGGACTCAGCTGCAGGGACGGTGGAGGAGCGCTGGTGGATATAAAATCGAATAAAACAAATGACAATGATGAAAGGAAGTTTAAAGAGTTTAAAACGATATGGGCGCCATTGGCATAACAAACAGGAATTATGAATGCCGGGATGTACAGCCTAGGATGCAGATCAAAGACTGAGCTCTCCTCCTTTTTTATGTAAATTGAAAGCAAAGCATTTCATTCTATTTATAATTTATTTGTTGGTTTTTTTTTAAGAGAAACTAACGTCGGAAAAATGTCCTTAAAAAAAAGGAACAAAAAATTACTTCCATTTTTTTAAAGCTCTAAATACGAATCATGGAAATAGGAACAACAACTCTAGCATAATATACAATCACCTTAACCCTATAAAGCCCAAGCTATTTTGACCCTTCAAGGTCCGAAGGGTTTCCTTTTGTTCAGTGACTATAGGTCTCAAATTTTGTTGCTGTTCTTGCTGCTGCTGTTGTTTGGTTTTGTTTGTAGGTGGTTTTTTTGTTTTTGATTTCTCTTTTGCCTATTAGAATTTGATATTCATGGAGAAATCGTCACAGGTTTTTGTTAATATCAAATCAAAAACAAAAGTTCCAGTTATGAGAAACCAGTAGTATCTATACCATACTTACATATAGATATCTTGGGATGTTTTAAAGAATAAAGCAACGGAGAAGAACGTGTCGTTAGGCCCTGATGGAATAATATAGCTCGAACAACTCTCTTTTGCAGTATAAATGAAGACGATCAAGATATGATTGGGATGACCAGGTATATACATGCCTCCAGCCCCATAAGAAATGGGTGGTAAAAGAATTACAGTGATACCAATGTCCTCATGTTTATATGGCAACTATAATTCTGAATAGTATCCCAACAGCATTACATACAATGTTATACACTTTTTGTATGATTGTTGTCGATGTTAGATATTGGTCTGACCATTTCAACAAGATGATGAAGTTTAAGAATTATTTTTTGATAACTTCCTTCTTTATTCGAACACTCTTCCGCTCGTTTTGACTCGAATGTCTTTCCTTAATTTCAATTCAATTCAATTCAAAGTTTATTTCATTTTTCGACAAAACATGTAAGTTACACTTCTTTTGACAACAGAGAATAAGGTAAACAGAACATTATGTATCGAAAAGAATATAAAACAATTGAGGAGGACCACATAGTAATTATACATTGTAGTTAAAAAAAAAAACAGAAGTGATCGAAATATAGTACATGTATAACTTTGCTTAAAGTGCGAAAAATGGAGAGACCCACTAAAAAGACAGAGCTTGTAGAATGTGGGCCCCTCTGGAATGATAACATCAATGGAAAAATTAATTAAAGCATTATAAATACAATAGGAGAGGAAAAAAAAGAGGAAGAAGTCTGGAAGCCCACTGAGAACTAGAGTCACAGATAAATACACGTATTATTACAGACGTGAACAACATAGGACAAGACTAGACAACAAAACAACTGCTGGAGAAAAGGCTGTATTGTCATTACATATTTTGTAAATTTGAGATTAATGCTAATGCTTGGTTGTATATATATAGCGTATCACAACATTTTGATAACAAGTTTCAAAATTCGGTGTTTCTAATAATCTAATATTTCGTTCTTTCGAGTGGAAAGTATGCGGTAATTCATAAGCAGCTCCTGACTGGCATATTGGTCATGTGAAATAGAGAATGCCATACATTAGATGTAGAAATAGTGACATGTGACTTTTTTTTTTTTTTGGGGGGGGGGGTCTGTATGTAGTCAAACAGGATTATGTTAATATATGTGTTTTACAGTCTGTCTGTCAATGGCTTGCACTGACAGCACTAACAGTAAAGGGCAGGCGCTACGTAAGACTGATGTTTTACGATTCGACGTGGGCCCCTTGGGCCCCAGAGGAGCATGGTGGCATATTTTTTTTTAAATGCTATCCTATCCCCCAAGGGATGCTACCTGCCAAGTTTGTTGAAAATCCATCATGGGGTTTTCAAGAAGATGAAAACAGGTCCCTTCACTTCCTCCCCTGGGTCCCAATGGGGACACCCCAGATTCCGCCATGAACAAACTTGGAATTACAGTCATCAATGTGTACTAACTCATATAGTATTGACTTAGCTTTATCACTCATGGCTCTAGCGAATAAGTTATTTTTTTTTTAAGATTCCTTATTTTTTTCGGGGGGGGGGGAGGTGGGGACCCCCTTGGCACCCCAGGTAGGGCATGGTGCCAATTTAAACAATTTAAGATCTTATCCCCGCTAGGGATGCTACCTCCCAAGTTTGGTGAAAATCGGTTTGGGGGTTTTCAAGAAGAAGAGAAGATGGGGGCATGTATACCCATTTGAACAATTGAGATCCTATTCCCCTAGGGATGCTACCTGTCAAGTTTGGTGAAAATTGGTTTGGGGTTTTCAAGAAGAAGATGAAATGTTGGCCCCCTTTAGGACCCCTTCCATCCCCTCCCCAGGGTCCCAAGGGGGGCACCCCTGATTCCTCAATGAACAAACTTGAAACTACTGCCATTAATGTATTAAAGGGGAATTCTAGACGATTTCATAATTTCACATCGTGTAGTACATAAATCAACAGCTGCTCCATGTATAGATTTGTGGAATTTATTGTGATTCTTGAGCAAAGAAACAATACTTTGAAAAACCTTAAACAAATTACACTGAACAAGGATGATGACATAGCAGGCTCATATATTTCAGAAATGTAGCAGTGTAATTCCATTACAATACCGTTTGCTTGCAAGTTCACCTGTGTATAATCTATGAATGCCTTCTTCTTTTGTTCTGCTTCCTTGAGCCCCAACTCATGCATTCTTATGGTGACCCTGCCATGTCATCCTTGTTAGTAGCAATTTGTTATAAATTTTGAAAATATCCTTATTCTTCACCCCAATTATCATGAATTTTGAAACTCTGTTCACAGTGCAACTAATTTATAGTTGTTCAAATGTAAAAATCTGAAAAACATCCGGAGGTCTCCTTTAACCAATAGTATTAACTTTAGCTCTATCTTTTCTGGTTCTAGAGAAGAAGATTTTCCAAGGTTCCTTAATGTTGGGAGGGGGTTTGGGGCCCTCTGGGGCCCCAGGTGGGTCATGGTGCCCATTTGAACAAACCTAGATCCTATCCCCCTAGGGATGCTACCTGCCAAGTTTGGTGAAAATCAGTCATGGCGATTTCAAAAAGAAGATGAAAATGTAAAAAGTTAAGGCACGACGCACGACAAACTGAGATCTTATCCCCCTGTGAATGCTACCTGCCAAATTTGGTGAAAATCGGTCATGGGGTTTTCAAGGAGAAGATGAAAATGTAAAAAGTTTAGCCACAACGCACGACGGACGACGGACGCCGAACGAAAGGCGATTGCAATAGCTCAATTGAACCTTTTGCTCAGGTGAGCTAAAAAGTGAGTTTATCTACCATCTTTATAAATAATATCGGTGATGGCAATAATTTGCACATTTAACGACAAATCGAACGATTGCACATTTTCCCGGCGTTTGCGCATTGCCCGCCAGCAAGACTTTTGCACGTTTCCCGGCCCGATCTGAATTTGAAGAAATGTCCTCGGAACTATTACGCAAATTATGTTATGGGGCAAATAGTATTCTGCATACACCGAACACCAAACACCAAACACCGAACACCAAACACTAGTCCTAACTAACCCTCACTCTACTAACCCTAACCCTAACCCACCCTAACCCTAACACCAAACACCGAACTGTAACCCTAACCCTAACCCAACCTAATCCTAACACAAAACCCCCAAGTTGGGATAGGGTTATAGGATAAGGGTTAACCCTAACCCTAACCTCTAGCCCTAGCCCTAACCTACCCAAACCCTAAACCTAACACCACACACCTAACACCAGTCCTAACTAACCCAAACCCTAACCCAAACCCTAACAAAAGCTAACCCTAATTCACCCAAACCCTAATCCTAACCCAAAAAAAAAAAACCAACTAGGGTTAGGGTTAATCCTAACCCTAACCCCTAGCCCTAACCCTAGTCCTAACCCACCCAAACCCTAACCCTAACACCAAACACAAAACACCAGTCCTAACTAACCCTCACCCTAACCCTAACTCACCCTAAACCCACCCTAACCCTAACCCTAACACCAACCCCCTAACACTAACCCTAACCCACCCAAACCCTAACCTTAACATCAAACACAAAACTGTAGCCCTAGCCCTAGCCCTAACCCTACATAAAACCCACCCTAACCGCAACCCACCCTAACCCTAACGCTTTGCCCCCTCCAGACTAGAGAGTTCTCGTTGGATGTGTCTTATTCCCCTTTCAGAGTACGTCACGTACACAGATAAACGAGGTATAGGCGGGGCTTATTTGCGGCGCTCACTGGGGCCGCGAACAACCAGATGAAATCAATGCGCAAAGCCCATTCAAAGTTCCTTCTGCGCAAGGAAGAGAATCATATTATTGTATCCATGCTTTCAACTCTTAGATTCAAATGATATTGTGCGCAATTGATTTGTTTAATTGATTTTGTATCATATTGATGTATGAAAGAGAAATGCAGAAATAAAAACAGTCAATCAATCAATGAGCTTGCCATGAAACATGACGCTGCCGATGACACTGCGACCATAAGGGTCGATGCTCTGATATGGTATATCGGGATGTTGTTTTTTAATCAGAGGTTTGAATGCTGTCATATCAATATACGTATTATGGATATACGACGGCGTGAATGGTCACATATCATTATGTCTTATATCCACATTACTGATACAGATATACGGTAACTCGGTGTATCTGAAAGCAGTCTTATAGTGTAATGATGGTATTTAATGATATAAAAAATATGTCAGAGGTAAAATGTCATAGGACATAGGTGTCAGTCAAAATTTGATATTTACTCCAGACACTTTTATGAAATATGATTGCATAAAATTGCATACTAATGGCATAATATGCGACCACGTAAATACAAAGTTCTGAGTAACAGTTCTCTTTCCCACTGAGTAGCAATTTTGGCTCGGTGTTCATCAACAACTCGATCTTGAAAAGAAATCTGCATTTCTCTATGAAATATGTAACACCAAGGAAGAATTGCATTAAATGTGATAGGAGTTAAGGTAGGGAGTAGAGAAATCGCGAAAGATAAAAAAAATACACACGATCAAATAAAATGGAAGTGTTGACTGAACGGGGAAAATGAGAGGACTCATACTAAGACATAAATGAGACGAAGGGAGCTTCTGAGAGTATGAAAAGAATGATATTGACTTCCTTGCTAGCAAGGATAACCATGGTAACGAACTGGTAATCTCACCAGCAAGCGATGCAGAAAGACAATGAACAATATTTATATCTGACCTTATTTACTCCGGAGTGACAGTACAAAACCCCGAACCGTGGAATGCGTTTCTATGATTGCCTAGAAGTATTCCTGGAGGCACCACAAGGACAAAGAAAATGCGGGGGAAAATAAAATAAAAGATGAGAAGAGGAGGAAAAATAATCAATAGAGTGTGTGAGCTGTATGGTAACAAGTCTTTGGTACGTGACAAACGACAGAACGTGTATTGCCATACTTCATAGAATTATACGGGCTATACACAACATAGTACCTACAGAAGATATTATTAGTATACATGTCATACTAGCACATCTTCAAACCTTGCTTGGTTGATAAATCGGTAATGCTCAACATTGATATTCATGATGCATAAGCACATATACACGTACCCAGGATTTTTTTTTTAAAGAGGTGCTAATTCAAGTTTGACGAGGAGCTCATGGTGGGCGGGGGGGGGGGGGGGGTGGAGGGGTGGAGGGGGTACCCCACAAACAAGCACACACACACACACACACACAATATGCAGCTTTTTGTTTTCATCGTTGGAGTTGAAATTCAATTCTTTGGTGCACACCTTTTGTTAGATAACATTTGGAACATTTTGATCCGATCTCCCTCCAACAAGACATTCAGCTATCTGGTATACACTTTTCGTTTAAATACATGCATCAGAATGTGAGATACTCCTGTAATGAAAGTCTCAAAAGACCTACAGGTTGACTTCATAGCCTGTTGGTGCTTTTATATCATCTACTTTCTATATTCACTTAATTGCTAATGTCAGGAAAGCAGTCTAAAAACCCGACCGAGCACGCGTAGCGAGCGAGCGCTCAAGAATGTATACTGTGTATGTTTGGTCTTTTTTACGTATAAACAGGGAAATGAGACACATTCAAATCAGAACTAATCCAGCACATTATGATAATGACTCGCGGATTGATTACATTGATAACTATACTATAAGGATGGAAAAAAAACTCCCCTCGACGTTCTGAAAACAACGAGGATCTTATGTCTAAACTCTTAAGGTGCGTGACAATTAATTCTGAAATCCATTCCAATGACAGTAGTCTATAGTACAGTGATGAATCACTCTTCATATAAATCTCAAGGACGGCATGTTCCTGCTTGCCACCCCCCCCCCCCATCCCCTCCTGGCAACACGCGTGTAAATGATGACTTGTGAGTGTAGCCTACGTCACACGGGTGGGTATACATGCTTCAGTGTGTGTAATGAAGAACAAGTTGCCAAAATGTACCCCACACACACCCAACATACAGAGTAACATTAATGTAAAATGTTAAGATCAGACTAGGTGACGTTTCTCATGTCTGCACGCCGCTGCATGTATTATCGTAGCATGAAAGGATTACACATTCACATCCGCTAAGATTACCTCACGGCGATGACTTCACAAGTCATGGAAAGAATGAGTGGAACAGGTTGAGAGATACTGGTACTTAGATCACCATCGAGGCTATAATATGCCTCATATTTTTAAGGCAGTCATGAACTGAACCCCTTCAAACGTGTCATTTCTTTCTGTGATAAAACATTTTTTTTTTTAAAGTCACGTCGAAACCAACTATTACTTATACATTTTTCTCCGCGTACGGATAGCACTCAAGTATATTTTCAGTGTTTCGAGTTGCAGTATATTTAGTATAAAGGCCTGCATTTTCTCTTCAGACTTTGAAAATAATGTCGGAAGGGCTTCGACGGAAGTACACAATCGTGAAAATCTCAATTTGTTTCCGATGGATGTGAAAGTACGTGATGGCAATAAATAATTCCTTACCTTTTCATCCGTTACAAAGCCATCTCTTTGGCACATTACACAGCAGTTGACTAGATAGTACCTGTGTGATTAAAACTGCAATCGATAATGGTGCAGTCTCTGTGGAATACAGAATTTGTTTGATTCAGTGGCATTATTTTGTGCTTCGTCTTGATAGCGTGGAGTTATTGCTAATACCCGAGTGTCACCGAACGCCATCAAAATACTGTGTATAACAGGATTGGATATTTTATTCATTTCACTTATTAAGTTTCCACAAATTTTAATTCGCGACCTACTTCTACAAATCAACCAATAGTGACAAATATAGTTATGAAAATCCCATGAATACAGAATGAACCTACATAATAGCTAAAGTTACAGGATACACTTAAAATCAATATACTCAGTATACAGTATGTCATGTTTATATTTAGAATTGAAATAGTAGTAATGTGTGGGGGAACCTATGTACAGAAAATGTTCATTATGTTATTAGAAGACAACAGTCTCTGTCAAATATCAACAAAATCAAAATACACAAACAGAAATATTTGAGTCTGAAAGTTTACTGGTAATGAATTACAGTGCCCACAGAACAACAAGAATCTGAAAAATGCGGCAAAATATTAGACAGCCTTATTTTTTTTCAATAATGTGTGTTTATGATAATGTAAATATGTAACAGGTTTTTTTTTTCTTCAAATTTTGATTTAGAGATAAATACTGTAATGATAGCTACAGAGGATTTGGAACAGACAACTCGGAAATTTTATACATGGTGCAACAAACAACAAATAGCATAGGAAAGCCAAAAGCCCCTGTTTCAGAAACAAACAGAACAAAAATCCAACGCTTTCCGTTTCCACACAGTCACGTGTTGGACCTTAAACTTGAGTCCACAACAAACGTCTCTTGGGTGGGATAGCAGCGGCGTAGTGAAAGGTGGATGCCGAACATAAGACGCAGTTCTTCAATATTTGATGTGCCTATTATTTGTTCGAGCGTTGCAGGGACCAAAAGATCCTCATTTATTCATCAGATGCCCTAAGTGCAAAGTTAAAGCACACGATAGGGAAGATGCCTCGCTGGTCTCTGCGGGTTGAAAGCAGTCAAGTCATTTACTTAATTGTAGTCTTTTAGAGAGGAAGAGAAGACAGGTTAAAGTATCCGTTGGTGTTTTGCATGTAAATACGACTTGTCTGCCACTTGCAAGTTGTCTAGGTAATGTATTTTTTCCATGAACCGGGATTCGTGTGGATATTTATATATTGAGTTCAAAGTTTAGAAAAATAAAGCTATAACCTATTGCCTTCACGTTCCAAACCTGTTTGTGATATAGATTAGTTAGGCATTCATCATTATAATGATGAACACCCAATAATCTATGCTTGATGATGAGTTTCACATTGCGCAAGTGACTTTTTTTCATTTTCTCAACGTATTGAATGATTTGTTGATGATTTATTAGGTAGAAAACCATCAAACAGTATACATGATATTAATATCAATGATGGGTTGGTAAATGATTCAGTTGAAATTGCTGAAGAATTTAACACATCATCTAATGAGTTGGGACCTCGCTTAGCCTCCATATAAATATGTATTTATTTTTTTTTTTTGGTAAATATCTCCTGAAGGCTCTTTATTTCTTACTCCTTCCTTAAACCATCCTGGATTTCTTGAATTAATCTAAGATAGTTTATCTAAACCAAGCAAACCCAAAAGACATGATGGTTTTAGTGTCAATCTTATCAAACAGATATGATTTGTATAGCTGATCCCTTGTCTTACCTTTTTTTTTTTCATTGGGCGAATGTCCTGACTCTCTTAAAGTTAGCAAAATTATACCAGTTAAAAAAAAAGATAATTCGTCACAAATGAAGAAGTTGCATTGTCCAATTTCTTTACTTCCTGCCTTATCTAAAGTCCTGGGAAAGATTGTTCATAACAGACTTTATGGATTTCTGAATAGTAATGCACTTTTAGTCCCTATAACCATAACAGTTGGCTTTAGAAAAGTCACTCGACCGACAATGCTATCATTCAATCATATGACAAATCCACTGAATGTTTGAATGAAAGAATACGCCATTGGTATTTTCACGGACCTGTGTAAGGCGTTTGATACCTTAATTGTAATATTTCTACTGTATAAGATGGAAAAATATGGTATTTGAGGCCGAGCTCTAAGCTGGTTTACAGATTACTCATATAACACAAAACAATACGCATTTTATCAATAAAAATGAATCCACTTAGCAAACACCCTTTGTGGAGTCCCACAAGGATCGATTCAAGGACCCATTTGTTTTTTTATATGTAAATGTTATGGGATACCTTCTTTGCCATTGCTCCATTTCATTTTGTTTGCAGATGATACAAGCATGGTCTTTCTGCGGGCACGCAAGTACGGACCAAACGTGTAATAGGCCTAACCATACAAATTTGTCTATTCATTTTCCTTGTCATCACGCAGTTGCATTTAACTAAAATGCATCAGGCTTACATTGTTCTAAATTTGACCTATTAATAACATATACTGTATATGATTGTGTCGTCTTCAAGGCGACCTCAGGCGGGTATATATTTCATCAGATCGAAATGCTGTTTATGCTTCGTCTGAACGGATAGCTCAAACTGGGTACCACTTATAAACATTGTGACGTATAATTTCATTTATCAAGATTGGCTGCCAGTATCGCCATCAATCTCTGTCAGACTCTCAAAACCAAGTTCATGTCAGGCCACAACACGTGATGTCATTCAGCCAAGTCAGTGCTGTTGATTATCCATGATATACACTCAGCAAAGAAAGAAAGTAAACACTTTTTCAAGTTAATCTTTGTCATAGATCATTTCGCCAATAAAAATGTTTTAAAGATCCTGTTAACGGTAATTTAATTGGCTATACACCTAGTAGTAATTTGGAATAACGTTTCAAATTTCTACGGTCTTTGTTACCATTGCTCCTTTTCTTATGTCTTTTGACTCTGGATTTGACAGAAGATTCTTCATTTTCCTCCATAATTTTTTTGCCTTTCTTTACCTTTGAAGGGTTACAGAGACATTATAGAGATCATAGGTTGATCATTGCAAATTAAAATGCATTTTTGTTGCGTATAATTTGTCTTTATTTATTGGCATATTGAAGAGCACATACCCTTGAATAACAACTTGTCCATTTTTGCAATTATTACTTTTCTGCCTTGGAGGACAAAAACAAATGTGTTCACTCATGCGTATAAAGTTTCCCTTTATGTAAACATGTCAGGTTGAAAGTCAATTAAATAATCTTTAATATGGTAAGGGACAAATGGTTTTTATCAAAGTCTTCTATGAAAAATATGAACTGGAAAATGTGTTTACTTTCTTTTCTTGCTGAGTGTACATATATTACTTATTACAGAAAGGATTAGTTTTTAATCCATTATGTAAATTATTGTTTTTCTTTGTCTTTTTATTGCTTTCTTAAAAGGTCGTATATTCCTTTTGCAAACGCTGAGATATTTTGCATGATTGAAGAATAATGTCTCCAAATATCTCGTATAAAATCTTACTCTAACAAACCCTAGAGTTAAAAAAAAAAAGAAATGAAAAATTAATCCAATATCACTCGAAAAGTTGATAACAATTCAAATTCCACGATGAGTACGATTCCGTCCTGTGAAAAATGTTATCCGACTGTGTTATCTTAATTGGTGTTCTGTGAAGTCAAACTGTTGAAAGAGCCTTTTCAGTCTTCCTGAACTACACATTCCGGTGAAGATGACCTTTGCATCAGGGATGGCCAGTCATATATGTTTATATTATTGTGTGCACATCTGATCCCGAAAGAAGGCCGTCTCATTATTGTCTCAAATTCATATCTATTCATATACCACAGTGCACGTGTCCTGGTCAGCAGGGAAGGAGACAGTGTCAAAACTCTGGTCACATTTTTACCAGTTGATTGGATCCTCAGTCCTGACTTTGCATAATTTACAGTGGTAGTGATCCACTTGTTATCAGAGATAGTGCTCCCGAATTCACAAAGGCAATGTTTATTATCTCATTCATGTTAGTAACCAAAGCAAAAAAGAACACACGGTAAACAGCGATGGCGATGATATTTGTGATTACTTGAGGAATGAATATTATTGTGGCAGATTTCAAGAGCATCCTATTTAAAACCACATGGTGTTGCATGGTATCCTTGTTATTGTTGCTAATCTTCTTTCATCGCCATCATCATTAGTTATTACATTACCATAAATGAAACTAGGTTATCTTTTATGTCCGTAACTATCACCTAAATGAACAAGCGTTGGTTGTTGTTTTTTTAATGTCAGTTTTACTTCAGTCCTGAGTGGAATAGCAAGATATCATTCAGCTAATTATCAACTAGTCTGCATGATGACCAGCCAGCTAACTAGATACGTTCTGTGTCACTATGTATCAACTGTGTTGCTATCAGATATAGGGACTACAATTTAAGCTCGATTTTCTGTGTGCTCATTGTAACTTGGGCATGGGCACCTCATGTTAGTTTGAACACAAAAATGGATGATCGATTTTTTTACAAAACTCTTCCTTAATAATGAGTAGAATGAAAGACTAGAGAGAAATTTTCTCTTACCCTTTGAGTAAGATTTCATGTCATAACTTTTGTTGCTGTCTGTGCATGACATACGTGCAGTGACTCGTTGACAGCTGTTACAGCCGGCAATGTGTCAATTACACCTGAGTCACTCCGCATTTAAGATTACGCAACAATAAACACCCTAGTCATTTTAATATTATGCACTGGGTTTATATAACAGTCACTGGTATTTTCAATAGAGCAAATAGATTTTTTAGATTTTATTCGACTCTTCCGACCCCATTCCGGGGTATGAGAGTACAACACATAAATACAAGATATGGTTATAACAATATCAAAGAATACATGTTTGTGATATATTACAATGATGTATATAAAATAGTCTATACCTACTAAACATATATACAGTGATATATACAAATTGGCAAGCAAGGTTAACTAATCGCATGAACCATACGACCAAACAATCGTGACATACAACTACAAAATATGTACTAGAGATCGAGTATCACTGGATGCTTAATTTTTCTACCACTACGAGTTACAATATTTTCTTTCTTGACTACAGTATATTCAACTTGTTCAGGCTTCTGCAAATTTGCAAAATATGACATGATCAGCCTCACAAATAACACTAATCTTTTAAGTTGTCCTAAATGCGAGCATGAAAATAATCTGGACATGTGTAATGAGCAAGGACGTTTAACCAAATAATGATTGCTTAAATATAACTGCCTTTCCTTTTCAAAGAAGGGGCATACGAAAACATAGTGAAATTCATCACCCGTTTCATGCCTATCACAACAAGGGCATTGAACATCCCTTTCATCAAATGACTGTACAAATCTTCTATTATTAGCTGGCAACCGATTTGACCTACATCTAAAACGGCTCAATGAAATTCTATCCCTCTTACTCAACTGGACTAAATACCTTTCAAAGAGACTATTCGTCTTAAAAATCCTATAATTTAAACATACTCTGTTTGACCAAACATTTGCCATCAAATCCTGTTTAGACATATCACTTAATCTCAGCTTCAAGGTGCTCAATATCCAGTTATTACTAAATCCTTCCCCTTTTCTTAACCATACAACACCAAGACCAGCATTGTTTAAAATTTCCTCAATATGAGATATCCACTTAGATACAAAAGTCGTGTCCTGTTGACTTATTAATCTTTGGAGTGTATAAAACCTGAATGAATATTTAGCAGAAGAACCCTTTATGATCCTCAGCCAAAAGCTAACCATACGATATTTAACAGTATTAGCCAGTCGTATTCTCCCGGTTTCTACATATACCATACAATCTGGTGTGAATTTATTTACACATAACAACGATTTCAAGAATTTCCTATGAAAAATTTCGATTTGACTCAAATCCATAAAACCCCAAACTTCACACCCGTACAATAGTATTGGTAACACTAACTGATCAAACAGTTCGCATTGAATATCCACAGGAAGCTTGAGTTTCTGAACCTTTAGTGACATAGAAAAAAAGTGCTTTCCTTGCCTGTGTCACCTGTTTAGAAATAGCCTTCTTAAAACTTCCATTGTAATTAAATTGAATACCTAAATAAACAAAATCATCCACTACATCAAGTTTGTCTTCACCAAAACTGAACAATGGAAAGTTACGTACTTTGCCTCTTGAGAAAATCAGGACTTTAGTTTTTGTAGTATTGACACTTAACTTCCAATCTATACAATATCCATGCAATGCATTCAAAGCCAACTGAAGCTCTTCTGCACTGTCGGCTAAAATAAGAGTGTCGTCTGCATACAACAATGTATATAAATGTATGAAAAGATCCTCATTGACTTCTTTGTCTAAAATATCAACACAAACTTTTTCAAACAAAAACTGCAGTCCCTTGAAACGGCAACTCAAAAAACGATTCAAAATCATTGAGATATAATGCAAAAAGCAGAGGCGATAAATTTTCACCCTGCCGTACACCAACATTACACTGAAAGGCCTCAGAATGTTGACCATCTACTAATACACAAGATTTGGCTTGAGCATACATATTCTTTATAACTGTAAACACCTTACCATCCACCCCAGACTTCAACATTTTATGCCAAAGTGAAACCCTATCAACCATATCAAAGGCTTTCTTAAAATCAATGAATGCACAATAAATCATGGTGGTGAATCGACAATGAACTCAGAGAATCAAGTATACTGCATATCACGAAGGGCGTTAGCCATATAGTCTACAACGTTAAGTAATTCCACACAAGTCTACGACTCTGACATTTCGCGAATGCCAGCTTCGTACACTGACAGCAATAAACTTCGGAAAGAAGCACGCCAGCTTGTGTCCGTGAACCAAACACTGAGTGGTACAGCCCAGTCGCAGCCGTTTCCTGATTTCTGTTTTCATGTAAAACAGAAATCAGAAGATTTCATAGGAGATTTCATCAGGAGATTTCATTTTCACACATATCTGTGTGTCAAAATTATCAACCCTGAACTGGAGAAGCCAAAATTGAAATTTATATTCCTTCCTCACAACCGACTACTTTTACTTTTCATATTGAGCTTTATTTAGCCTACATAGATCTGGTACTATTGTTTTGACATTGTTTTGACAACAGTAAAATTTTAGCAATAACAAATGCATGGAACACAGAGTGAGAAAGATAAAGAGAGAGGAAGCAAGTCCCTTGCAATGCCCTTTCACAAATGTAAACTTGTAAAAATGTCTGCAATTCAGGGTGATGATGAGTAGGGAACGGTAGTGATGAACTGGTGTTCACATAAAATTGCAAAATACCATGATGTAGGAATTATTCGAATTTGAAATGAAGAAAAAAAAATGACACCACATGTCAAGGCCAGTGATTCTATTGCTTTTATTGCGCCGGAAACTCTTCCTAGGAAAAGATCACTATTAAGACAGCCACTCTGCGAAGAATGACTGAAGATTAGATGATAAATTCTTTAAACTCAATTGTTTCCTGTTGCTGAGTTTTAAACTGACCGAAGAATTTATAACATACCGTACCTCCATACGGATACTGTTACGTTCATCGTTATCTGGGAGGCAAAATACAGCACCTGTTGCAAAATTATGGTTAGAACTAAGTCTAAGTTTCGGTCTCAGACGTCAAAAAAAAAAAAAACAACAACAACCATCGGAAACCCTATCTAATGGGTTCCATAATAACGGCTTCTGTATTTCGCACAATCCTGCCCTGTGCCAGATCGAAGCACGACAGTGAAACAGGGAGGTGGCTCTTCCCACCTCCCTCAGTGAACACATATCTGTTTGTCAAACTAATCAACCCTGAACTGAAGAAGTCAAAATTGAAATTTATATTATTTCCTTCCTCACAACCGACTACTTTTCCTGCTTACTACGAAGGAGTAGTGTTAGGCCTATATAGATCTCTCTCAATGACTATTGGGTATACCTATCTATGCACCAAACACCTCTGTTCCAAACGATCCTAGCATACTGCTACGTTCATCCACAGTCCTTAATCGCTGCGAGCTATCACTAGCAATGTGTTTCATACAATATCGCAGAAAAACCGCCTCTGGCAAAGATGCTTCGGCCATCACGGCTGACACCCAATGAGGAACCTCCACAACTTAGGCAACAAATGTACGCAGACGGCATAGAAATGGGATCGGAACGTAACTTTATTGAGCCTCGATGTGGCCTTTACGGTTTACAAACTCAATGTGACACCGAGGATGTACTCCAGTATCGGGTACCTCCTTGGTGTACAAGTATTTAAAACCCTAGTGCAGATTCTGAACGTTTTTGTTTGGATTTTATCCTCACACGGCAGTCTCGCAAACAACGCCTGTGCTTTATTTGCCGCTTGGTGGCGATACCCCGAGAATTTGCACGCCAGAAAAAAAAAAATTCTCGGGGTATCGGTAATCTGAAAACCCCCGCACCGGCATCTTATATGGCGCCATCTAGCAGCTAGAAACGAAATGGCATTACACTCTATACAATACTCACAGACTGATAAAATCAAATACCAGCCCTCTTTTCCGGGGGGGGGGGGGGGGGGGGGGGGGGGGGGGGCAAAATTTACGTTTCTGCATGAGGTATTGTCATGCATGTTGAAAAGTGAAAACTTTGTATTCACATGTTTGTTGCAAGTCTGCCAACAAAAGAAAGACAGAATTGATATAAATCACGAATATCTCACACTATCACAAACATACCGTATGTATCAACGATGACCTGGTTTTGTGGAGTCCATATACAAGCAATAAGCTTTAATTAAAAACGAAACGAATCAAAGCAGACTCCTTGAAGTAATGATACCTAAATTCAAATGCGTTTTATTCATTTTCCTCGAATAAAATATGCTTACCTACCGTACCTGGGAAAGTCTTCGTTTCTGGAAGTGTTGACATGGAAAAAAATACTCAGTACCTCGAAAAATGCATTTTTCAAATAAAGTATACTGACAAGCAGTTGGGAACTGACAAATACATTTACGGTACGGCAATTGTAATTTTAATGTTTTTCGCACACTAAAGGGAATCAATCAATGACAGTTTATACATACGAGCATAAACAATCATCTATGGAGGAAAAGAAACAAAAAAGAGATCTATGGGCAAAAGTACACTCATTAATCTGATTAAAGAAGTTTCATTCATACATGAATGGACGGATTTTCTTTTATTTTGGCTGTGTGTTTTATAAAGCGTCTTTAATATGGAATTGTCTGAAATTGCTCATTTTGCACATCTATTTTTATATCGCGATTGGTGTTTCTATTGTGATTTGTTGCTTGTTTGTTTGCGTGTACTTGCAAATGTTGAAGCATTATGCCCTATATGAGAAAACAGGCCTGTTGAAATGTATCGCGAGGAAACAACGCGAACTTGCCTCAAGTCAAGCGAGATCTGACCCTGGTTCAAGGCACCTGTCTCTTCAGATACGCTTCGACTGATAGAGAAACATCTGAGGGCATCCTTACGGTGACCTAGACCAACTTCAGGCAATACTCGACTAAAGCCCAGGAGAGGACCAGTCCTCTGGAATTCAGCCTAGTTTTACGGCAAGCATTTCACTTCACAGATTGATCTGTTTAACCGATTATCATACAAGGGGTAGGCCTACAAAGTATGATGCCATGCCCTGACTTTGAATGTGGCTTTCGCCACCTGAGTAGCTTACCGGACAACACAGACATTGTGCGTGGATCACAGTGCTCATGAAAACACGTAAAAAACAAGAAGAAGAAGACTAGAATTTCCTGTGTTTTTCACACAAAAAAAAACAACAAAAACAACAAAACAACAAATTTCACAACATAAAGGAGGGGCGCTTTGGCATACTGAATAAGACTCCCGACTCCCAATCGGAGGACCCAAGTTCGATTCCTTGGACAAGTCTGTTAATACCCACCATGTTCCTCTCGTCCCAGGAGTATAAATGGGTACCTAGCAAGGTTAGGTTGATGACAGAGCCCTCTGGTAGAGCAGTGGCAACAGTGAAGAGACTACCCTGGATAAAGAAGACCTCGTTATCATATCATATTGGTATGTCCCAAAAAAAAAATTACAACGGGACCCTCAGCAATGATATCTTTAAAAATAGTGAATCAATCTAATTACAAATTCCGGGTATGAAACTATAACTCATTGCCCACATCTTATAGAAAACCCCATTCGATTTGCTTCAGTGGTCAAAGAGAAATGAGGAGTTTCATAGAGGATGTCAGAAATCTCTTCCCTCCAAGTTCTGTCTATTGTATTCACACACAAGAGCATCGAAGTGCTAAATTTAGAAGAATCAGACTCATGACATGCTCTACAACAATCCACATTTCTCTGTGACCGCTTATCCAAATCGAATGGGGTTTTCTGCAAAATAGAGCTAAAATGTTATATTTTAAGACTCTGAAGTAGCATTTAGACAGTTTAGTCATATTGGGTGTTATCAATGCGAAAATTTGATTGTAATTTTTTGGAACATACTGTATAGGCCTGCCTTGTACACCATAGCTGTGTAACACATGTAATTTGTGAAGGGTATCTGTACAGGCGCCCGTTCAAATAATGGGGATAGTGTTAAACAGGGACGAGGACAGATAGGTCCTGGAGGATGACATTATATTGATCTCAGCTGTAAATGCTTGTTTGAAGAGACGTCATAGACGTCAGTCCACTCCCTGGTAGGATAAGAAAATTTGTGACCAAAACTTCCATTGCTCTTCCCAGTTAGGAGCAAGTTAGAGTGGAAGGATGCGTGACAGACGTAGAATAGGGCTAAAATGTGATTTTCGACATCAATCGGGAAAACTTGTCCCAGTTTTCTGTGAGCACGTTAATGATGGCAGGAGGATATTGTGATGTGAGCTCATGTGTTTTGGATGTTTTCTGGCAAACAGAGACTCGGGATGCCAGACAAGGGACAGGACTGTGAATGACAGGTGTGGATTATTAACGAAAATTGAATCCATGCACTATCTGATCAGGGAGTTTCTTTTTCTTCCACCTCCCTGATCTGACTCTCTAGATGGCTCGTGGTAATAGAAGTACCATGCCATGTTTACACAGCACGATTTCTGAATGCATAAACGCGGCTGCTATCACCGTCTCAGTACAGCGTACTCTCTTATGCTTTGGTTTCGATGAAGAGGACAGAGAAAAGATACTTTCACAGATGCTACCTCTTTGCTATACCGTCGACCGGAAGAAGATCTGATTCACAATGTACCGAAGTCCTGATGAATTTGAGAGAGAAAAGTTACAAAGAGAAATCATAAAAGATTCAACAAAAGAATCGACTAGACAGAGAAACATGCGCAGCTTAGTAAAGATCTTTTAGGATAAATTTTGGGCCTAAATTTATATAATTTTCAAATGAATCAAGGCAACTAGTGAAGATTAAAATCTATACAAACAGTTACAACCAAATATAGCATGTAAGAGGAATTGCAATGATGTACCAAATGCATGAATGTATAAGCGATGTGTCATAATCATTTCTGTTGATATCATACTGTTTTCATGTTTATGAATATAAAGTATGTGTTTGTTTGTCCCAGTCCAAGCGGGACATCCACGAACGACAGTGTTCAGCTCACTGATGAAACAATCCTGTGAAAACAAGAAAAATAAAGAGATGCCAAGAAATTGTTCTTAAGTGCCAGACAGCACCGAGACATACACACACTAAAAAAAGGGGGGATATGTAAAAGGTATTAGGGGAAGAAACAGAAAAAAAGGAAAGAGAGGGAGGGAGAGAAAGGGAAAAGAGAAGAGAGGGAGGGGGGGGGGGGGGGGGGGAGAAGAGGGGCGGTGCTCCATGTGGACCTCAGGGTGTTGCTCCGAGCATGACATCTATTTGACCTTGGCTTTCCGCCCAAAATGCACAAAGTCCACTTTAAAGTAGGTTACAATCTTCCTCGGCTGTTCAACCTAAGCAGATGCATGATTGGAACCTGTTTGGTACTCTGATCTATGTTTTGCATTGCAAAAGAGAGAAGGGGGTGGAGATAGAAAGGGAGGAAGGGAGGGGTGAGAAGAGGGAGAGAGGGAGTTGTTGCCACCAGACATGTGTCATATGGATTAGTGACAAACATTTACAAAGTGCCACCTTTTGCTGCTGTTTTCATTCTCGCTGAATCTCGCATTTCTGTTTCTTCATTCTACGCACTCTGTCTTGAAATGTAGGAATGATTAAAAAAAAATGATTAGGAACAAGCAAGCAGATAAATCTACGATTATTGAGAGGCATGAGTGCTGAAAAATTAGAGTCCTCATATCAGGAGCAAAGAATTAATAAAAAAATATAGTTCCGCGAAATTTTAAGATAATCATGCTTTTACCTGATTAAAGGCAAAGGGCAAAGATGCTTCATAAGATACAAGAAATCAACTTCATATTTGTCGTTTTATGCAAAACGCTTATATTACCAACAAAAAGAATTTAAAGGGACTGTACAGTACTGGTTATGGTAAGGATTCAGCTTTTAACGATTTGCGAGATATTTAGAAACCACTCTATGAAATGTTAAGGAGCATACAACAATTCTAAGGGGAATCAAAAGTTTATTTGATGAAAATCGGTTTTGGAATGGCTGAGACATCAAAAAATAAAGTAAAATAAAGCGATCATAATAAAAGGTGGGTCCCACCTTTTATTGGGATTGCTCTATTTTGCGTATCTCGGCCATTTCAAAACCAATTTTCATTGAATAAACGTTGAATTCATCTTGGAATTACATGCTCTTTCATATTTCATATTTGGTTTCTCATTACCTCACCCCAAAATGTTAGAAACCTGAAGTTAGGCCTCAGCCAAAACTATACGATCCCTTTAAGGGAAGCGACGTTTTCACGATCAAGGTGGTCACTCTTACAGGGACCGCTTTGTCACTCCCTCTCTCTCTGTCTCTGTCTCTGTCTCTGTCTCTGTCTCTGTCTCTCTGTCTGTCTGTCTGTCTCTCTCTCTCTCTCTCTCTCTCTGAATGTGTGAATACGGAAGCTTATAAGAGCCACTGAGAAGATGACGTCATAGTTCCTCATCTTCTCGAACATTTCATGTCCGAGGAGGCGAAGTATGACTGAGAGATCTCTTCACACATTATGACCTTCAATGACCCGTGAAGGTGAGATGTCGGATCTTGCCTTCTCGTCTTCTTGGACCCGAAAATGTTATGGCGACGGGGATTATCTTTTTTCTTTTAAAGAGAAGAGCGCGAAAATCCATCAAGTACACTTTGCAAACTTCAGAAAAGGGATGCAACAACAAAAATGAATGAAGCACAGGGAGAGAGGGGACAAGTCAAACAGGAAATAGGGTGAGAAGAGTTGAAATGGATTGACAATGGAGATTTTAGACAAGATTTTAGTGATATCCTTCCTGTCTTATCATGACTAAAATGTAGTAGTGCAATTACTCCATGCAAGTAAAGAGGAGAAGAATATTGCTGGGAAGAGAAGTCAAACTGAACTTGAAAGGAACTCTCTAAATGATTTCTGTGATAACTTTGAGTGATGTATATAAGCCGGTCCTGAGGTTCGGAGTTCAACCAGATATTGTTATACGGTGAGACGCTGCATTTCAGGTGAAACCATACTTCTCTGTATATGATTCACTGCTCGGGATTACGTTATGAGAGAAGCTTGTGATAATTAGGGGTAAAGCCAGCCCGGCAGGGACGATTAGCTCTTTCCTCTTCAACTTAAGCAATCCACATAAACGCAAAAACCGTGACTCGCTATACAATGAACACGCTCGTGTGCCCGTGAGAGACGCTGCTATGCTGATTTACATGCTGCGTGTGCGTTATTAACTTGTTAAGAATACTAGCGAGAACCCCTCTGCGTGGAACTTTGCCCGAGAGCGAGAGACTTACTCGTGTACTTTCTTCATTTTCCACCCCGCCAGGCAGATGCAAAGCAATGTAGGTAAACACACGTCTTTGCCTTCTGTAGTGATACGGATATACTCGCGTTGTCCCGACTGACGGATTTACTCACCTAGTAGTGAAAGCTACATTATTTACTTGGAATAAAGCCTGGAACTTACTATATTGTTGGATTACCGACAAATGGGTGAGTCAAAATGTATGAAGGGCTCTCTTTCTGTTGTTTGTTTGTTTATTCATTTATTAATTGTTTAGGGGTTTATGAGCTGGAGAGACATGTCAATGCCATTGTTTACGTGTCTTTCATTTCTGCTTGTGTTTTTTCCCGTCTCCTGGCCCGACGAGATGATCTCTGTTTTATTTTCACGCCCGTATAAGTGTCTTGATTCAAGCAACCACCACATGTGTGTGCTTCATTGTATGAAAATTCTATACATACCTAGATAAGATTGGCAGCATGCATAGTATGATGTTTGGTCCCCCACCTCTCCCCCCCCCCCCCCCCCCCCCCGCTTGACGCGTCAACTCCGCGAACTTGCAGTATTACTGACACGCCTTGCACTCTCACACTTAATTGGCGTGATGTGTTAGTTTTATTTGAGTGCTACAGTCTCTTACACGATAAATAAGTGAATCCTGGCGAAAAGGCAGAAAGAATCAGACACGTATGACTGCGATCGAGACAAATAAAACAACCCCAGCCACGAAATATCGTTTTCCCGCCATGAGTTTGAATTTCACTTCCTCACAATGATACTTTCAATATATACCTAACATATCGACTACTGATATACCATCGGTCATGGATTCTTGTAATATACGTTGAAATTGAGGCTAGGTTGAAATGACAGTAAGCATTTAGCCAATTATCACTGTATCGAAAGTATAAACAGACTTTAGTCGAGATGAATCTTGAGGAGAACTCTTCAATTTCACAGCTCATAAGACGAGTTTAAATTGCAGCAGGTGTCATCTAGGCCTACTTAGATAAACTGATCACGCCGTGTGTGAACCTTGTTTGATTTGCAATGACCGTTGACAATGGAGGACTAATGAACTTAAAGACCAAAGAATGCATTTCTTAACACTTTGCTCCACAGATGTTAGAAATGACAGTGTGCGTGCTTATGTGATAGTTTATAATGGAACTTAAGTTTGCGCAAAATGGGAAATTTACGTAAATACATGAATTATGTACACTATAAGAATTGCCATAGAACTATGGTGACTTTATCATTAAACTAGTTTGCTAATTATTCAATGTTTACATTTACGAACGAAGATTCCCGATCAACAATGTAGGACAAATTATATGTCTTTATTCGTGAAGACAATAATTATGAAAATAACAGTCTAGTCATGAGAAATTCCAATATTCACGGAAATATCTCATCTCAAAACTCTCTCTGCTAAATTCGTTTTTGATTTCAAGTCTTCTTTAACAAAAAATTAAAAAAATCTGACCGACTTTTGACCATCGTGAAACCTCACATGCGTACACTTATTACACATCGCTCTAAATTACTCTTGATATAGTCCTGCATAAACGACTGCACTGTACCACAGGAAGAAATCTTCATTAGCCCTTGTACTTACTGCACTACAGCATTGAGGACATATAAATACAAATATCCTTATATTCATTTTCATATTTTTTTTCTGTGCGTCATTATGCAATATGTTCTTACCTAGAAAGCTGTAACGATATCATTGAGAATTCCCAGTAATATGTGTCATCAAATTACTTACCGCGTTCTATAAATACCATCGCTATTTAAGTGCTACACCGTGTGACGCCGCGCAACGGGGAGAGGTACACTTTTTGCAAAAAAGAAAAAGAAAAAGAAAAAGAAAACGAAATTAAAACAAAAACCCATATAATCATGTTGGAGAAAAACTGGACAAACTTCCAAACATACACCCCAAAAACAAAACAAAACAAAATAAAACAGAACAAAACAGATCTTTCCCTGGAGCAGTAAGCCCCGACAACATTCTCCCTTGGGCCGCCCCCCTCCCCCCTCCCCCCTCCCCCCTCCCCCCTCCCCCCCCCCCCCCCCCGTTCCGCGAGCTTATAGCTCTAAATAGATGTAACTGTTTATCTTAGCGTTTCATAAGAGTAATTTAAGAAAGTGATATTTACGCTTCTGACGTGCAAGAAAAATGCATCATTTTTTATTGATTGATCGGCGATCAGCATGCAACAGGACAAATGCTTGATATGACCAGGGAGGTGCCCACCTCCCTGATATGACGCATCTATGTCGTTTTGCGATCACCTGCAGTAATGGTTGACAATATCGTTCGTATGTCCAACCATGGAGGTACAAACTTTGGACCTCCATGGTCCAACTACAACAATAGTAGATACAAGGTGCATTCAAATGGCAGCATATAACTTGATTTGTAGAAATGGTGGGGAGAAACTGCTTTCAGCAGGGTTGATCTCATCAAGCTCGTTTTATGCTATGTTAGCACGCCAAGACAGATAGAGTACAGTTTCGTAACTATATATAGCCCCGAAAATAAGCGTTTGCAAATGCGAACCACATATTTAGATTGACAAAGCACGTTGTTTGTGATCTTTTATTTTTCTTTAAAGAATCGAAAAAAGCTCAATTTTTGTTTAATGTCAACGTATTCATGTGCATGATGCATATTCTCTCCATATAAGCAACATCCATACTTTCCGTGACAACTGGATGGCAAGCTCTTATCAAGATAGTCTCCCTCGTGTCCCCACCATTATTACCCTATAACTGTTGTGACGCCCTCTTCATTACCTTTCCCACGGAGTCAATGTACAGATAGAGCCACGAGGAGACACAATAATTTGATCTCATTGCGCACAATATCTAATCAGGAATGCGATATCTAACATGTCGAAGAATGGTATGCACTGTCAAACAATCGCATACGAGCAAAAAGCAAAGCAAAACAAAACAAAACGAAACGAAAACAAAATAAGGAAATCACGGAAATGCATGTCGATCGTTGCATGTGGGAAAACTTTGCTCGTATATATAGGTTTGTGATTTTGTTGTTGTTGTTGAGAATTCATCCTTGTTACCATATACTGTATCAAAATAGCGTGTATTTTTCATTTGTATGTCGCACCAAGACTCTGCACATCTTTAAGTGGGTGTATTTCTTTAATTTGTGTATTTCACCATTGTTTGGGGAAATATGTTGTTGTAGGCCTTAATAAGGCCTTATTGTAGGCCATAATAAGCCTTCGGACTTCCGAATCCCATTTCGTTGTCGGATAAACGAACCTTTGGAATAACGATCGTGTTTTCCGAATAACGAACCTTATTTCAGTTTCCGATTAATGAACCTTGGGAAGAACGAACCTTATTTCACCTACGTAATACCGATCCTGCCGAATAACGAACCTTATTTAATTTTCGGAATACTAGAGTAACAAAACTTTGGAATAATGATCCTTCGGAATAATGATCCTTTAGAATAATGAACCTCCGGAATAACGAACCTTATGATATTTTCGGAATTACGAACATCCGGAATAACGAATCTTCGAAATAACAAACTGTAACCTGAACACGATCCTGTCTCGGATAACCGTTCGGTATGAGAAAGCAGTGGTCTGCAAGTAACGGCATTCTAAGTAAATACTTCTGCAGCCTTTGCAAATATTTTCATCGCTTGCAGAGAGAGAGAGGGAGAGATGGATAGGGGTGGGGGAGGGGGGGGGGGTGGGGAAAGGAATAGAGGTTCTTGGCAGAACCACATGACCGTGGCCATGAGTGTTTACCTCAATACCTGAAAACAAGCTCAGGTATCCATGCCTAGCGGTGATGAGTACATCGCCACAAAGACTATCGTACAGGTGCTTTGCCAAAACTAGCCGTGGAGTATAATGTTGCTGGGACTCCCGCCGCTTAGAACTGGCCAACTTTGTCATGTTTGTTGAGGTAAACACTGCTTTTAGCGTGCGGTGTGGTCCTCGCTTCGATAGAATATAGAGAAGCAATAATTAGCCTTCACATTGGCTCATCTCGCTTTCATTGCGGTATTTGTATAACAACATTAATTCTACCATTGACAATGTTAGTTTTTAAGCAGACTGATAATGTGATTAAAAAAAACTTGAATCTGAGAGTGAAAAAAGCTACCTTCGTCAAGACCGTCGATCCTTTGGCAACCATGTGTACTTCATCATCAGATGACTAATATGTATAGGCCTATAACTAGATAAGAAAATCGTCTGCTTCGTAAGCAAATTGTGCCATCTGCGTAGGGTGCATTCAAGTTATCTCATTGTATCGCATGTATTATACAGCTGTATTTTTTAAAGTGATAATGAATCATCAACAAGAATTTTGTCAATGCGCAAAAGAAATGTATTGAGGAAATGAAGGATAAACGTCTTAAAGCCACGGGAAATATATCGCTAAATTTGGAAAATACATATAAACGATGAAGAAAATGGTATAAAACTCAAAGTTTTTAAGGAAACTCAATAAATGACAGACAAATGAATCTGTGTGGCATATAATGATTAATTTTAATTTCTGTAAATGACGAGGTGCTTTCTGATTCAATGGCGCTTCAAGCACTTTACAACGATAATGTAGGGCCTACGCGGAATATATACCGTCTCTGCAGCTCATGTAACAATCTGTTTAATATTTGGATTTTTCGTGTGGATCTATAGTCAGAGAGCGTTAGTGTATGAAGCAGCATCACATTGCAAAAACATTAGGAGAGAAGTGTGATCACATAGAGGTGACAATATTTGTTAAAAGTTTGGATAAAAATGTCTATCAGACATTATCATTTTCATACAGTCACAGTGGTTGACAATAACGTTATTCAGGTTACTATGTGTATTGCGTTGAAACACGTTCTGTGAGGAACTTCAAAACATATATGGGTTTCTTGTGGTTGGTACAGCCCTTTAAATATTCTATGTCAGTTTGTATCCCCCTCCTTTTCTTACGTTGGCTTTTCATTGTTGATGTGTAGAATTCTTAGAAAATTTGACATAGACTAGATCTGCATGACAGTGTTCATATGAAAGCAAAATAAACACACGATGAAGAGACCTCTAGGCCTACCCGCATATGTCAGTATGTTTTGCCAATTAGATACTTGTCAGAAAGCAGAACCACAGCCATACTAAAACATACAAACAAACAAACAAGCTAATGTCAAATGTATTGCCCACAAGCTATCGGTCGACCCAATATCTTAAAAGAAAAAATACAAACAAAACCGGGGATGATCGCTGATCCTTCAAGCAGCAACCCATGCAATATAATTTCGGAAGCATTCAATGCAATTCAATTCAATTCAATTCATTTATTTTCATTCTTCCTTTTTCAACAAAACATAACGCATAATAAATTTGGAATTACATCATAAACATAAACACTCGACTTTGTAAAAGATAGATGATAAAGATGAACAAAAGAATGCATACTGGCAAAAAAGTACAAAGTTATGCTGACAAAAAAGTACAAAGTTATGCTTCAGTTGAGAAAAAGAGAACTGAGAGGTCCACTAAAAAGCAAGCTTGTATGTTGTGAACCACTCAAAAAATGAACAAACTTATGAATTACTTATTTACAAATACTTATCACAGATATAATTTACGATAGATTGGAACAAGACTGGAGAAATACAAAAGACATGACACGACTTGACAAAAAGACGGAAAGAATGGTGAGAGAGAAAGGGGAAACAAAGAGAATGCATTCCCACCGTGCCCTTTAAAGGCATTATTTACCATTTGTAGATGAAACAAAAACCCAGATTTAGTGCTTCAAAATAGTTCTGACAATGTCATGTGAGTTAGGGATAGAAAAAAAAAAACAATGTAAAAATAAGAATCAGTATAATTAATGTTAAGTATTGTTAAATAAACAAAATAAGAATAGTAACAATAACAATTTTTTTTTTCTTGACTAAGCCGTCTACAGTAATGGTCTATTGAGAAAAGTAATGATATCTCCCCATATTTTGCTCTCTAAAAAAAAGTCGAGTGAAAATATTCACTCTTGAAGGAGTGAATACAAAAAAGAGTGAATTTGGAGTGAAATTGGAGTGAATTTTGAGTGAAAATGTTCATTTTCACTCGTTTTAGAGTGACCTCAGGGATCACTCCAAAATCTGCGAGTGATCCCTGAGGTCACTCCAAAATCGAGTGAAAATGAACATTTTCACTCAAAATTCACTCAAATTTCACTCTAAATTCACTCTTTTTTGTATTCACTCCTTCAAGAGTGAATATTTTCACTCGATTTTTTTTAGAGAGTAGGCTTCATTGCTAAATTTCTATATGGTAGGATGCTTTGTGATAACAACTGACCTACACATATTCATCAAATGTGATCTCGAACATTTTTCAAATCACTGCTCCCAATGGTAAACAGCACCTTTAAACTCGAACGCTTGAGCACGGACAAACCAGTAGGACTACTGATGGTATAGCAGGCAGGTGGGGAGGGCTCACCTAGTCGATGTCTCATTGGCTCGCTGATGATTGGTAGGTGACAGTGGAACTGGCCTCTGGCTGCTCTGTGAGACTGGTTATCTGGCAACCTGCGAAGGGGCAAACAAGGTACTATGACTAATAGTTTATTGCTAGATAACTTCCAGTGTTTTTAAAGAACGTCTTATATATAGGTAACATCTCTGGCAAGCAGCATTGATAGAATAGGATATTGATAAGTGGAGTGATATTTAAAGAAACTCAATTATATATTCACGTAATAGTTATTGGCAAAATATTCATCCATGAATGATACGCCAATAAATCAAAACAACGATATTACCAAGGTTGAACTCGATAATGCATCGGGACAAAGCGAACAAACTATATCAATCGAAAGTACAGTCATTATGCTTGCAACGGTTTTAAGTTTGAATTCCTTTTACGGCAGTTGTAGGTTACTGACAACGACGTTTAGCACAATCATCTTTCACAAATATGACCCGAAGAAAGACTTACTTTTAAGATTACAAGGTTTTTCGGGGGTATACATACAGTGTATGTGTTGATATTGTTGTGTTTAATTATCCTTTCTACGAATTTCAAACTAAATTTTTAGTTAAGAAGGCTTACGATGTCTCACCCATGCCTATATACAGAAAAGAGAAAGAGATCGGGATAACACCTTATCTCTATACAAACCATTGTAAACCTCTGTAGGAATTGTTGCTCTCTATGAAGTTAAGTTAATTGTGGCAACTATGAGGAAAGATTTTATTGGTGATAGACGCTAATTTGCATAGTTGTTTCTTTTTGGTGTACTGTCTGACAATTACGATTGACGGAAAACAAGCTCAGTTGTGTGTAGACCTACACACTTCACATGCGACAACCAGCATTTTGCTCACTGAGCCGTCAAGACATATCATGTTGAGCCTTTATGTGGCTGAAAATAACGAGTGTGTTTGACACTATTATCTTTCCACCGCCTTGCTATTATGGAGCGTACTGACGTAAATATCTGGTGAAAATACGTTGTAAAGGGCAAAGTCCCGTTTATTGCGTTTCCTTATGATGTTATCGCGGCAGGTAGGCCCAACGAAAGTATGCACTCAGACAAGAAGTAGAAATTAATCCCAAGACTTTCAAACCCAAATAAAGGGAATTTTTGTCCTCAAATATGAAGGGGAAACACAACTTTGACCCAAATTGTTGTACTGAGCGTAGTTCGCATTGAGCGCGGCCATACATTGTTACAAGATTGGGGTCAGAGTCAGCAAATTGCCAGGGTACCAAAGTGTTTCACCTATCGAACATGTTGTTTGACACATTGCCAACTTTGCATCGACTTCGCATAAATTGTGTATGTAGATTTGAAGATCTGTTGACATATTTCGTATGAAAAGAAACGTTACAAACTGTTATCAAAACGGAACGAGCGCGCAAAAAGCACTTCTTGTCCTAGAAGTTTACATGCCTACTTTGCATGACACAAAACGTTGGATATAAAAGGAATTGCACGTCCTGTCAAGGGTCAGTGTCATGTTAGTACCGCAAGCTTCAATGATAAAATAAAAAGTTTCATTCAACTTGTATACTTGCACTTGGCAGGATCTTTATGGGTTTGTAAGCACATAAGCATTCATTGGATGTCTCCCATCTGTTGCGAACTACCCCTAGGGAACTAAGACAGAGAGCGAGCCAACAGTCGACCACTGGTTACAAGTTGAGTATTTGCCAGGTTTTCTGAGTCATAAGAGCTTTGTAAAAGGCAAAATTACGAAATCGACGGAATGGCGTTGCCTATGTAGAGGACGAACATTAGATGACCATCGAGTAGATCACCATCAGCTAAATTATGCAAAGATCAGTTTTCACTCGTACCATTATATAAAGCAATGATAGGTACAACTATTTGAGACTTAATTGTGACCAACGGTTATTATGACAATGTGTTCCCTCGAAGCAACGTTTGTCCAAAACACGTTACTAGCAAGCTAGTAACATTGACCTCATCAATTATTCTCTGAACGTAGTGTTTCCTTCCGACTTAACCACAGCATATAGTCAAAGGGATTAAAGGGAGGTGAAATAGGGGAAGGAAGTCAACACAAGGTATAAAAGAAACAACAGGGAGAGTGAGAGATTGGAAATATTCACTAGTAAAGTTGAATTCAGTCATCTTTGTGTTTGTGTGTGTGTGTGTGTGTGTGTGCGTAAATTCTTTCGTTACGATGTGTTCCGTTAAGAGGAAAAAATTGAATTTTTGACCTTCAACATTTATATTTGAATTTAAAAGATAGCCATTAACAGTTCTTGTGTATGGTACAAAAAGAAACTAGATTAATTAGATTAATTTGCATAAAACAAACAAATAAACAAAATTTGTGTGTCGGAGCGCTAAATGTTGCATGAAACTTTGCACTTTCGCGGCTATCTATCATGTTGTATAGTGTTTGTCGGGTCTAATCAAGATAATGATGAAGGTGTCACTATTGTCTATTGTGTGTAGGGAGAAAGTTTGATAAAAGCATGAAAAAGCCGCATTAGAGCCGTGTTGAAAGAAAAACCGAAAAACCAAAATGCATTTTGTTTTCTTTTACTGCACTCTTCAAAATCGTAGGCAAGCCAGATAAAAGATGCTAATGAATCGAGAAAAACCTAATGCTAAGTACCTGAAAGTTAGGATTCATAGATTTCACAGTGTGTGGACATTTTCCTCTCTTTGATTGGCACACAGCGTCACAAACAAAACACAATTCATTTAAGTTTGTCAATGCTTTGAACAGGATTTGGATGTACAAATTGTATTGTGTTTTCTTTTTTGGGTCAGGACGTCTTCTTCCTCTGCATACTTTGTGCGTGTGATGGTCTGGGCACTCCCTCCATCTCTCTCTCTCTCTCTCTCTCTCTGTTACTTATTTTTTCTTCATAAAAAAACTTTCAATTGGCAGGATACACTTTATAGTCCCCCATGATTGATCTCTTGGTTGGCCTTCTGTAGAAACGAAGCTTGGTTAAAGGCAATTCTTTCCTTCCGAGAAAGAAAGAAAGAAAGAAAGAAAAATGTTTCAATAAATGAAACAGTTCAAACAAAAATCATTGCGTTTTACTTTGGTGTAGAGGTTTTGTCAGTACGTGATGTAGTGCAGGTTCTATTATGTATTAACACCTCTAACAACGGTTTGGTCACATGATTGTGAATGTATTCAAGAACGCTCCTGCCTTTTCTTCCTATTAGTCATTAAAGTAATTCTCTACATAAATATTATGCTCTTGATCTGCTCGGTATGACATTTGGCGGGGGAGGGAACATTCCGAATGTTCCACGCGATGGGTTTGAAATGCTATTGAGGGAGGTTATAAGTCCCGAGACGAAGTCGAGGGACTTATAGCCTCCCGAAATAGCATTTCAAACCCTGAGGGTGGAACGTTTGGTACTATGTTCCCGACAACAAAAGTCATCATCTGATATATTATATGGGTTAGTCAAATACGTCAACGTCAACCACCCGTGTCAGTGTACTTACGCGTAGCTAGCGTAGCCCGACTAGACGCTGTTAACGCAGTGCGCTACAACAGCGACTGGGCTGTGTATAGTTACAGTGTACGATCTTTGCAACCACCAGCATGCATGCATAGCACAACGCACTCGATCGCTCGCTAGCGCAGAGCCAAATTCACTGTGCGCGCGTGGGTGGCCGGCCCGCGGTCCTAGGCCTTCTGTCATTTGCTACGTGAAAATGTTCTCCCATGGGAGAACATTACCAAGAATGTTCGCCCATGGGCGAACATAACGAATGTACCTCCATCACGTGACTCTGTTTAGCCAATCACTAACCGGTATTTGACTAACCCATTTAATATATTGATTTATGCACATAGTGCAATGTCGGAGTATATGGATTGTTTGCTTGCTTTCGCATGTATGCAGTATATTATATATAATAACAATGTTCATTGCCCATTGACCATTTAGGTAGAACCTGTCACAGGCATCACATAAAGTGACTTCATTACCATTTGATGTTTGAGATCGACCCACTTTGCACTGATATCCTGCCTTGAACATCGCCTGGATCGCAGACAAAAGACAGCAAGAGAAAATGTCTGCAGCAGGGTAACTTCCTCCGGCAAAAGATGATGTAAAAGGAAGCTTTATCAATTTCCTCAAATTGAAATCTGTTTATTGCGATTGCCATCAAATTAGCTTCCGTCAAAGTAGAGTCACACTGCTCCCAAGACCGGCTGAAATAAAACCATTCAGTACAATGTTCCTCTTTCCAGGATTTCGTTCTGAGCACCAGCCCTCTTCAGAATACGTCTTTCAGTATCTGACTAATGTCCCCTTGATGCTTAAAATACCTTTTTTCTTTTAAGTTGTTCATGCAGTTTTAACTGTTCACAGTTTATTGAACGTATATAGAAAAAGTGAAGCACCAAATACAACTTTTATTAAGACAGGTGGTGACTTAATTTACAGGTGCAAATGTCAGAATCTATCTACGTTTTTAACCACAAATCTATCAAACGCTGCAAAATAATTATTAAGCGGAATTGCTAATTAATCTCAAACGTTTATCGTCCACGAGTGTAATTCTTTGTCCACAGTATATCAATACCGTGGTACTATCAGAATTCCAGGGACCCTCCAAAAGTCGTAACATTTCATAATACCTTCCATAAACCCTAAATACTACAATCTTGGTCCATTGATTTAGAAAAATATTCGGAATGATCAGTCGGAAGTAACTGCATGTACTGGCTTTACCACAAAAATTGACAAGCAGCCGCTATATTTTGAAGATGATAACTTCTGAATTGTTTTAACAGCTTCTGCAAATTCGCTTCACTTGACACGCACTGCGTCTCCCCCCCCCCTTTTTTTTTGGGGGGGGGGGGGGAGGAGTAAATTGCTTATCACCGTGGTGACGGTTTCAAAAATGCTATCAGACGATTCTTAAAATGTTGTGAAAATGCTTCCTGTGATCCTGCACAGTCCTGTATTTTAATAGATTTCATTTCTGTCAAAGAGTTGGTAGGCCTATTGATTTTGATAGTGTATACAGGAATACCGCGGAATTCGTGTAACGTCATCGCGGAATGTCTGATTGACCATAGCGCCCTCTTGTGTCGGCGGTTGTGAATGACAGAGTACTCAGTAATTTACTGCATATCACTGACTCCTTACTTATTATTTTTTCCTCTGTTTTTTTTGCCTACAATTTGCAATGTAGGGCCTATTATTATGTGTCGAAAAATGGAATATATTGGAATTCACAGTAGACTTAAGTAAATCCAATCGTTATAGTTTATCATGGCTGATTAAGATTTTCAGAATTAAGCAGTTTCCTACAGCGCATGTGCGGAATAATAAAAAAAAAAGGTGATTTTCATAGTGGTAATATGCATGGATATTGTTCTCTTTGCCAAAGAAAACCGGGGAACAGCTTTAATCAGGGCAACAAAGTAATCCTCCTGGAGAAAATTACAGAATAAAAACATCGGGTATGATATTGCAAGGTAGAGGTTGTTTCCTGCGTAGTGGTTTCGGAAAGGTAAAATCGCTTTATTTCCGCCTTGTGGAAAAATAATCCACAAGATAATTTAGAGTAAGAATAATATTCAAAAAGAGAAGAGTGATCGGGTAAAACAATCTTCCTCTGGTCGGCTTGGAGAGAACGCGTGAATTTCATTCACTCTAAAAACGGCCAAACGAAGAAGACTCGTTTTGTGCCGGAGGGAAATTCAAAGTTTGAACAACCTTCGAGATTTTGATGAAAATCCGAGTTTGTCTGACCCGGCGTGTGTGTGTGTTTGTTTGTTTGTTTGTTTGTTTGAAAAGCTAGAACTCGTAACACAACAGAGATTTTTGTGTTGGATTCAGAGTTTTTGTTTTTGTTTTGTTTTGTTTAGTCATCCAGTAACATCAATGACCCAAATCCCTTTAATCTGAAGTCTCCCAACATCTTCTTTGGTGTCACCCCGCGGACCTCAACCGTCCATATTCTGTGACGTCGGCCCATTTCAAGAAATATGCATAAACATCAATTAGGGCAGAGGGCTGCAAAATTATGCAGAGCAAAACACTTTCACCGTACTGTGTCAACTTTCACCGTACTGTGTCAGTGAATGTTTCCCTCTGGAGCTCACGCGTCATTGATTCTTGTTCTAGAGTGTGATCTGCGAAACACGCTTTTATCATGAACAATGAACCATGGGCATGTCGCCTTGATAAAAGTTTTTCACTTAAAGCATTTTCCAAGCTATCAGATTTAACATATTGATCCTTGCTGATTAGAATTTTCATCATTTTCTGATTCAGTGAAATTTATTTACTTAATGATGAGGTCATGTCGAATAAAAAATCGAAAAAAAAACACCTTCATTTCATGATTTCAAATATCAATGCACATGCTAACGAACATATATGTCGGCTTATATTCCACATTATGCCAGATCATTTATTTCAAGAAAGCAGAAATAATGTTTAAAGACACTTTTATTCTAAACTTTAGCATTCATGTTTCATCCATATCTTACCCTATCGCACCCGATGCAACAGACTATCAATTTGGAATAATGATAATAATAATAATGATGATGATAATAATAATACAGGATACTTATATCAATGCAATGCACATTAATGGAAAATGCTAAACTTATCATAGCTCAAAAATCTTTAATACACCATGAACCTGATATATGAAACTCATTGTCTGACGATCTTAGACGCAGTTCTTCTCCACAATGTTTTAAATCATCATCATCAAAAAAAAAAATCTTCTCGCAATGTTTCACTCAAATTAGACATTTTGCTTATCGCTTTATATTCATACCACAAATCATAAATATTGTTTTTGCTGTAAAGATTCTTCTCTTTTTGTAGAAATTCTTAGGGTAAAGCTAGTTTTTATATCCCTTGTATAGGAGCTCCAAACTAAAAACATTGTTATATTACGTCTCTTTTCTCAGCTTTTCCATATTCAGGCATCCCCTTCTTTGTTCCTGTAATTCGTTTTTTTTTGTGTGTGTGTGTTGTTATTTCCCTTTGTGTTGTCCTCCTCAGCCATATAATATTTAAAATACTCGGAAGTTCAAGTTGTTTATCCGTGAGTTTGTGTTGTATTCCTTCATTAAATATAAGAGAGAACTGTAACAAACCATATCGCCAAAAGGCCGTTATCCTACTCAAGCAATTGCTAACGCAAATCGACAACGGTCTCCTCAATTTCACTTTTCAATTCAATTATTTATTTATTTATTCATTTCCATCAATAAAAGGAAATACAAACTTTATAACCCTAGCATTCAACTGTTAAACAATTTGATGTGACAAATTCATGAGTAAAATACAGAATATATGTACAAATGATAATGTAACAAAAAAAAGGAGAAAAATTTACTTTTTGAACCTGTAACAAAAACAGATAAACATGGAAAAGGAAAAGAGAGATTTACTGAAAAGCAAAGCTTGTAGGACGTGGATCACTCGAAAAAAACAAACAAACAACGACACCAAAACCAATTTAACGTATTTATTATGCCAAATTAATCTATGTACCGTTAGAGCATTACTTATCATTGATATGTATGATACTAATGATATAAAGGCATGTCATTATAACAGTACATGTACTTGTTTTGAAGTACAAACGAATACAAATACAAGATAAAAATTAAAAGATACTAGATAACATAACGATGTAAGGGCACAGACTAATTCATTGGGCCGTGTGTAGCAGGAAAATAAGGTGACCAAAGCAATAAACAAAGACACACAGGTGCTCTCGTAGGTCACGCAAAACAACAACAACAACAACAACAACAACAACAACAACAACAACAACACACACACACACACACACACACACACACAAGTACCAACCACCTGTATATATAGATATACGATGACATGAGGATTGAATACTAAGTATATCATACGCGTTATATATTATTATATCTTTTTCTTTTGAGTACCTTGTTTATATTTTGATGTGAAAATTATTTATTTTGTCATGATGATTTCATTACAGGTGGAGAAATGAAACAAACTCAAACGGAAACTGTACTGAAAAAAGTAATCTTAAAATGTTTTCTTATACACACCATAATCTCATATCCGTTCTGTGATTAATTTCTCTTGTTTATCGCTCTTCTTTTCAGTGATAAACAGCTCATGTAACAGGGGCGGATCCAGGAATTCCGTAAAGAGGGGGCGCGTTTACAAAATTACTATGGGGGGCGCACGCACCCCTCCCCCCATTTTTTCTTTTTATTTCTTTAGTTTCAACAAAAAATAAAGGGGGGGGGGGGGGGGCGTGCGCCGGTTGCGGTCCTCCCTGGATCCGCCCCTGTGTAATGTCCCCTTGTTAGAAAAGTTCGTTGTGCAACGCTGTAACAACAAATGGAGAGAACACTTTTCTTTTGGCAGATTATCAACCATCATCCGAGATTTGTATCGATACAGTTGCACCACTCGATGCAATGCGTTCACCAAGTCGTAACCCGAATGCGAGCGCATGCGTGATGACAATACAGCTGTAGCTATAGTATGCTTGGTGATGAGCACCTCGTGCTTGCGTCCGATGCTTTACTATCATAACTGTATTACTTAGTGGACCCGATATGATAAAGAAGCGATCGGCATTGAACCATCCCGTGTCATGAAGCGCACAAACAAAAGTCACAAAAGGGATGGATATATGAGACTTGGGCCCTGTTTTATGAAGAGTTGTAATTGATTATATAGTTGATTTCTATCATAGGTCTATGGCAGCCTGTGTTGTAAAGGAGTTTATAATCGATTATAGCGTTTGATAAAACGGGGCCCAGTCATACCAGTAAGCTACTAGTTTTCGATAACTTTAGTAATCGCCTACATGTATAACTATTTCTTCGTTTACCCTTCAAAGAAATCCTATAGACATGTTAACATTGCTTCCAACACTTCAAGAAGGTACGTGAGTAATTCCATAATCATTATTCTTCTTTCAATCTTTAGAGCTTAGCCTTCTGGATGCACAATATAGTGTCGCTACATCCCTATAGTTGTCAGTGATTCAATCCTTGGGTTCCGGGCAAAATGAGATCATACACCAGGTGATAAGTACGTTAATGGATGACCTGCTGACAGCCCCATGGCTCTTATACTCACTTCTACGTTGGCAACTACAAGTGAAGCAAACTGTACACGATAACAAGAACAAGACTAGGCTCTGTACATTTTGCCCGGTTGGTACATGAACGCAAAAACTGTAAAACTTGATAAGAATCGGTGTTACACAATGAAGTTCTGCCATAAGATTCTATTCAAAGAAACACGTGTATAAGGTTGAAGGTTGGCGCTTATTGTACAGTACGGGGCTGTGCACTCACATGAATGTACCATAGAACAAATCCTGAATAAAATAAATGAATAAATAAAAGTCGTGATGTCAAAACAGGCAATATAAAGAACAGACATAAAAAGTGAAAAGATTGAAGATTATGTGATATATATATATATATAGGCCATGACATACAATTTGCATCTGAAGTTGTAAGGAACAAACTTAATTCTAGTTTCCACCGTATATACGTGTATACGATTCACGAAAATGCCTCTTCCAAAAAGCATATTAAATATAGATACTTGGGTATACGGTTCACGAAAATGCCTCCTCGAAAATGAGATAAAATTAAAAGTATATGATAAGTGTGGACAATATTCATATCATCGATTAAGAGCCCTCTGGAATACTTCCAGTGACCATGAAAAGAAGTCTTGATTAGGAGTATTTGCGTTTTAGTCCTTTCTAATGACGCAAGCAAAACGCCGTGTCATATGATTCTTATAACTCGTGTTTATCAACGATATCTTGTGCCTGCCAAGAGGCGTATACAGTAAATACAACACTCCATTAAGAGTGAGGGCAAATTGCATTTGATTATGGTAAGAAGATAGCGTTGACTGAACTATTTAATAACAGGTCAGTGTGTTATCCTGCCTAGCCTTGTACGGCTCGTTATCAGTAATCAGTTTCGACTTCAAACCAACAAATCAGACACAAATCAGACGTCTTATACACATATCATTCATGAGATATAGGAAGAGAAAGAAGGGGGGTCCTAAGCTAAGTTGTAAAGTTATTGTACTCGTCTAAAGGAGCTGCGTCCTAACAGTGCATGTGCATTGTTTTGCTTCCTTTGAAGGTATAGCACGCCATGATGATCATAACATTGATATTGATAACAATATTGGTAGATAATTATGAAAATGATAATAGTAATTGCAATAACAATGATAATGATTATCATAATAGTGAAAACAATAAACGTCATGTAGCAGGGACCACGTGCTGTACTTTTAGAAATGTAAATTGAAGAGAGAATAAACACTTTGATAAAAGGAAATATTGATCCAATTGGAATTACTATCGATGTTTTTTTCATTTCCAGGGGCGGTAGCGGTAATGCGGGACAAAAACTTATATTTCTATCTCACACACGACTTCAGATGGTGGTTATAGCGACTAATCAAAACCTTCCAACAATGATCATCGCGTCCATTAGAGGTTTGAAAGGGCATGGCACTGTTTGAGTTTACTCGAAACGTTGCAAAGAACGAAGCAGCTGTAATAAAATCTAAGTGGCAACACATGACTTACCGTATCTATCCGCCTTATCAAATCGTATTTGTTCTCTTTCTACTCACCGAGTACATCAGTAGGTGAGCAAATAGAGATGCAGAGTAACCATAGACTTTGGCCTCCATCGTTGATAAATTAACTTTTGTTTTGCCGATTCGCACAGGTGATGTACTACGCAGCTCCTCTTCAAGCATTTCTACACTGTAAATGCAAAGTATGCTATTCTGTAAAAAAATAACATATTAATGACTCGCTATTAGTACGGTCATTGGCTTTCCTTGCAGTGAGAGGTACCAGGTTTTCTCTGTCTACTAGCGACGGTCCAATTTATTAGCTGAATTGAAAGTCTACTGACGTTGTTTGCGTTACAATCATCTCCAGTATATTATCATGAATATCATAAAATGCTTTAGAATATCAATCGTGTTGTTAACTGATGCGTTAAAGTTTTCCTAAAGACAACCGGTATTATCCGTTCTCCCTTTTTCGTCCTTTTCATTTGAAACTGAAATTAATTGTTGACGTATACAAATACTTAAAAATCTGGCTGTTTCTGGCAATGCCATGTATAACTGTAACTGACGATACTATTATATTCACATTAATCATTTGTTTACAGCTGGAAAGAAATATTTTCTCTGATTATCCCCTGATGTGGGAGAAAGCTGGGGCAGACGAGGTTGTTTTTATATCTTGTGCATTTACTATTGTTAATCGTCGACTTGCATGCTGTACTGACGATAAAAACGACGCGTGATGAGAGAACACATCACCTGTTCGATTCAAGAGCTAAGTTCAAGAGGCACGGTGGTTAAGAGCGTTACGTTTAGACAGTGGGCGAATGTGTCCTGACTTTATTTGCGTCTCCTGCATGGTTATCTCTTGTTTTCATCACACTTGTTGTGTAGATTGACGTTAAATGTTATGTCTATTGAAATTTTTAAAACTAACTCGTGCTTAAGCCCATTTGGAGTATACTGACAAACGGGAAACTCAATCAGACGTTTCTTCACTCTCAGGTCGTTTTGGGAAGTGGCATATCTCCTTCGTCCAAAAGTTATCACTCTCGCCAAGCTAACAGTAAGGTCATGATTAGACAAGAAAGCCAAAGGAAATTACATTGTTTAAGGCCCATCGATTGGCAGGATCGAGACCACGAAAAGTTATATTGTTATTCAACAATTAAAAGGCATCATCACAGGCAGGCACACACCATGCACCGACGCAAACACTTGATACTACTGAGTGTACGCACAAACTGGCTTGCCAATGGAGATTTGTTGTTGTTGTTGTTGCAATGACTGATAAAGGAGTGATATATATCGATACCTTTTATTAATCCTCTTGAAAAATAATTCAGTTAACAAGTTTATGAATAACTCATAGGTATAACTTTAGGGTACATAAAGTAATCATCTACAGATATACAAAGAGCAAAGTCCTGCACATCAATAATGAATATGGACTTCCTGAACCTGTCTCACCCGTACTCATAGGACAGTAAAAAGTTATGGATCAGTAATCATTATCGTGATCACGTAGGATTTGATTATCATCATAATCATATCGTGACCCTTTTGAAAATTGTAATTTTGACAATTCATAATGAATTGACAAACAAAGAACATGCCGATGAAGGCACTTCGTGGGCAACTGTCTATAGATCTTATTCTGAGAGTTGTAGACGAATAAATCGGCACACCACCAAAGCATGGGACTGCGAACTAACAATTGCATGTGGTTTGATAAAAAGAGACTTTCGGTGAAAGACAGAAACCTTTTGAACAAAAGCTGTGATGCCAACTGCAAAGTCTTTGACAGTATCGTTGTTGCTGTAATAATAATAATAATAATAATAATAATAATAATAATAATAATAATAATAATATATTATTTATTATTATTATTATTATTATTATTATTATCATTATTATTATTATAATTATTATTATTATTATCATTATTATTATTATTATTATTATTATTATTATTATCATTATTGTTATTATTATTATCATTATTGTTATTATATCTCTATCTTCACAAGATATCTCTTGGAGATTAATATCACGTCAAGTTCCATCATGGAACCTATACTTCCAGTACTTTTTTCAGGATTCGTGCCGTCCCCAGCAATGCTGCTTTTTGGAGCGTTTGCACTCGATCAGGCACACCAACGTCGTCCAAGTGCCGTCGCAGCTGCTTTGGCGTTGTTCCGAGTGCTCCAACAACAATAGGGATCACCTTCGTTCTTTATTATTATTATTATTATTAATATTGTTATTATTATTATTATTATTATTATTATTATTATTATTATTATTATTATTATTAATATTATTATCATTATTGTTACCATCATCATCATCATCATTATCATTATTATTTTTATCATCATTATAGTATAATGATAAAAAAATGGTTTCCTTTATCCAGGGAGCCTTTTTAGTGTCGCCACTGCCTGTCATTAGTATCACCTGATAGCGTTGCCAGGTACCCATTTATACACCTGGGTCGAGAGAACATGGTGGTTAAAGACATCTTCTCCAAGGACGCAAGCACTGGACTGGATTCGAACTCTGGTACCTCAGTCAGCAGTCCTATCCACTATTCCACAGCCCCCCTCCCCATATATATATCAGAAACAATACGCTACAGTATGAATGTGATTACGTCGAGTAGCACGTAATGTCCCTGAAAAAAAAAATCCCTTTGTATTGAAAAATTACATTCGACACTAAGAGTAAGCGCGTATCAAGGAATATTGCATTATCTATGAGATTGTGTGTGCAAGTGCTCATAATTGTTAGTTTCTGCCTGTATTCTTTATTTTGCTTCCACTTTTTTTCGATCATTAAACATTGTTACTACCTCATGTCGCATTTCTCCAAAGCGGGATATCATTTCATATGTGATCGTTTTACAGCAGTTCAAACTATTTCAAAGCGCTAATGATCTGATGAACACTTAGACAAGATAAGGTCATATAAAAAAGGAGAAGACACGGCTATAAAAGATCCCAGTGATGTGTGTAACATGGACCATATCACAGATTATGGCGTTGCGTGTTTATGGCTTATATCTGAGTTTCTCAGTCGCTGTCTTTTCGCAACTAAAGTTAGTCTTCCACAACAAACGTAAAATCTGTCGTCTTTATGACATGATACATGTACATAAATGACATAAGTTTGAAGTTGATAGTCGAAGGACTTTTTGAGTTAACCTCTGCACAATATTTTTGGAGAAATAAAGAAGAAACAGTACAGTTGCAATAGGTGATCCGAGAGGATACTCGGATCACCTTATAAGGCGCCCCTCCAGAACCATTGTGGATGATCTTTAACACTGTTTTCTACTTTCGTAACAGTTGTTTGCTTCTCTCTCAATTTTCACTGAGGAATTGCTTTTCTCAATCTTTTTCTCCCTGATGTTTGTTTTTCCTTTTAGCCCACAGACATAAAGACTTTCCGTGTTGGACTCGGGAATATCTAGAGATGATGTGATCTGCATGCCCTTGCCACTTTAGTAGTCAGTAGACAAAGCTGCGACACATGTGATGATGTGTAACATAAAACATTACAATATTGCTAAATATTGTAATACTGTTATATTGTTAAATATAGTAAAGAGAAATGTTTCAGGTTATTTCTTGTGCGTTAGTGTGTGCGTGCGTGTGCGTGCGTTCTGAAACACCGAGTGGTACGACTACCATGACAAAATCCCTGAGTAGTAGGTACATCCAATTTGCTTAACAACCTTTTATAAAAATGATGATGATAATAATAATAATGATACAAAGCAAACAAAGAAAAAAGCAAGAAAAAACCTACAACTAATACTTGTATCTACAATACGTATATCCCACACAGGAATCGAATCATTTTCTCTCTTGTTATTCTCTATCATTCTTTCTCTTTTATTTCCTCTTATTATGAATAACGTTGTGCAAAAAAAAAAAATAGTTTAGACTTGTTTCATTCAGGTACAAACGACCAAGATCCTCATTGAATCATCTCACTATAAGTGTACTTTTCATCCAGTTCTTATGTTTACTTTGTGATTACTACAAAGTCTGTGGTTCGGAAAATCGGATCCTATTGGTTTCTCGCCATAAGACCTTTAATATGCTTGTTTGTGTGTTTGTTTCTTCTGTGTGTGTAAATGTTCATGATGGTGACGGCCGTACAACACATACACGTATAAATGATTTTACTAATTCCTCAATCACTTACAAAGTAATTTTAATCCTTAAATTGTTGACTTTTCATGCATACAGGTTGTCACCCATTAATATTGTCGCTTTTTATATTGTAATGTAGTGACAAAGCAATTATGTAAGGTAATATAATTGGAGTGTAACAATATAATCAGATACTTCATTGGGGATGTTTACAACCTCTCACGATCTCAAAGTTCAGTCAGTGCTATTTTATCGCGCCTTGATTGCGAACCTTTGCTCCAGCAAACGAGTGATACGTTCGGGATGGGAGTTGAGCAGGCCGAGTAGCGTAAGCTAAACTACCTTTAGACTCGACTCAGCAACGCCCCTGAGATAAGTTGGCTTGCACAGAGATAAGACCTCCTCCTGGTGAAGACAGCGTGAGTCGCTGTAGCTCATTTCATCACATCAGTTGGAGACAGGAGACACAGCACGGGGTCGTACGCCCCGTCACCAAAGATTGCTGTCTTACATTTCGTCCTCAGTTGAACAAGATCGTTTTCTTCGTTTCATTCAGTAAGTCTCTATTCATTACTTTGAAAGAAATACTTGTAGCCAAAATAATAACACTTTTGTGTGATGGGTGACCAGACCATTTAAACGCGTCGTACTGCAGTATTTGAGATGATTACACTACACAATCTCTTTGTTACCGGTGGGCGGCATCCAAAATGCGTTTTGGTGTCTCATCTGTTTTTAGACGTTCATTTCGTTGCAAAGCAGATGATACGAAGAAGGATATTCTGGGACTGAGAGAATCGTGAACCAGTGACGCAGCATGGGGTGAGGTGGTGGTTGGAACGGAAGATAATTGGTATCAATTCAACATATGTTGGGAATGAGACAGCTGATGCTTCGGCCGAGAATGCCGGGAACCCCGATTCCCATCAGTAGAGATAGAGCACACTTTTGAAAGGTCTGACGAATTGAAATTTTCAAGTGAAAGGAGAAACTGGCACAAGAGACAGCTTATTACTAATATGGACCAGGTACCTTTAGTGTGCTTAAAGGGATCGTACAGTTTTGGTTGAGACCTAATTTTGCGTTTCTAACATTTTTTGGTGAAATAATGAGAAACCTCTTATAAAATAGGAAAGAGCATGTAATTATATGAGGAATTTAACGTTTATTTGATGAAAATTGGTTTTGAAATGGCCGAGATATCCAAAAAAGAGCGATTCTAATAAAGTGTGGGACCCACACTTTATTACGATCACTTTGTTTTACTTTGTTTTTGGATGTTTCAGTCATTCCAAACCCGATTTTCATCGAATAAACTTTGAATTCCTCTTAAAATGATATGCTCTGTACTATACAATAAGTGTTTTCTTGGTATCTCGCAAAGAGTTAAAAGCCCAATTCTCATCTCCACCAATACTGCTTTCATTATGTGGAGTCGAGAAAGAGCGACTAACCCACTTTGTGCGCTTTGCGTGGATGCCCTCTGCGCTGCGCACGTTGCTACGAATCCAATCATCCTTTGCCATAAATCAAAACAGAACGATATCAACTTTCGTAACCTTTTAACTAAGCCCCTGCATGATCTCGAAAATGCATTACGGGTTAACGTATTAAATCATTATCATACCATATTCTTCTCTAACGGGTATACAAATTAAAATTAATAACATCACAACGTCACCTTTCTGAGAAACAACGGGTTCATCATCAGGGACGGAAAGAAAGAATGAATTAGAGTCAAGTTTCTTTTTACTCTCTATTTACAATAACTCGACGGTGCGAATGATATTAGTGCTTATCCAATACAGGGGCAGCAGTACGTTGGGGCGGCAAGCCGATGGAAGGGGGTTGGGGGGTTGGGAAGGAGGGGTCAAGGGTCAATGGTACCCCCACCCTCGCCTCGTCAGGAAGACTCTCCAGACGGAACCCGTAGAGAGTCAGCTTTTAGGGTTTTGTTGTGATGTATTCATTCCTTACAGGTTTTTGTTTTTGTTTTTTGTTTGTTTTTTTTAGCGAGCGAAAAGTATGCGTCTGCGTGTGCATGGGCGTGTGTGAAGTGTGTGTGTGTGAGTTTGTGTTTGTGTTTGTGTTTGTGTATGTGTGTGTGTGTGTGTGTGGGGGGGGGGGGTTGCAGCCGCCACCTCATACCCGGTTCCGAGACCCCTGATTATGTTTCGCATTTTACTAGTAATTATGTTCTGCTGGCTATATATATATATATATATAATCATAATGTATGCGTATGGAAAATGAAAGTAAAAAGAAAAGAATTAAAGGAGAATTAAAGGAAGAGATTAAAGAATGTCGCATTTCCTCTTCAATTTTCCTCTGCATTTCCCCTTTGTTATCAAGAAATATCTTCCTCCATGGATAAGGAGGCTTACGAGGCAGTGACAGAAATGTTTTATCCGCGTCACTTTATTTTGGCAGCGTCGCACAGCCTCTCAGCTGTATTAGACACCCTATGATGAAACAGGCGTGAAAATATTTTACTTTCGTCTTTCGTAACTTTCTTATTCTGTTGATAACCTTATCAAAACTTCTCATTCTTCTTTTGATTTATTTTACTTCTTACGGGGGAATACTTATACCAATGACGATTTGAACATGAAGTAGTTTCACTTAAACCTTAACATGACCAGGAAACAACTCGTAAAAAAGCTGTAAAACTGGTCGTCCTGGATCCTGCTAGAGACGATTTATAATGTCCCAAAAAGGTTACAAATTATCATTGTCATCTGCAAAACTGGTTGACCGCTATGCCATGAAAGTATTTGTTTGGTGGAGTGGACCATGAGGATGGATTTGGTCGCCTTTCACGTGTTTTTAATGTGTTTGAAATAATAAGTTTCGATATATATTGTACATTTATGCTAACAGTACTTTTTAAAGCACGCCTTTTGGCTCTGAAAAGATACCCTGACTGAAAAAAAAGTAAATAAATCCCTTTAACGTGTGATCGCCTTTAAAGTGTTTTAACGTTGTATCGCAATTTCTTCATCAATAGATTAAATAAAAGGGAATGAAAGATAAACATACTGATTTAGTAAATGGAGCAATATCAGTTGAACGCACAAGCGAAATTTGAGGAAAATCGGACTATCAGTTCAGAGTTATAAGTTTCGGTGCCACCGTTGCTGGATGAAAGACTGTAACACTTCGTGACGTCACACATGGTTGACGATGTAAAGAAAATACATGATGTATAAAGAAAATTCTACACAAATTTAATTTTAATGGAAAATACACATTTTTCCTCGTCTATATAGGTATTGAAATATATGTAAAGGGTTTTGTAAGTCCCTCCTGTTTTCTGGAAGAGGTAAGTTATGTGCTCTTTCATTATGTTGGAAAAACAAAAATAAAGCTGTTAAATTCCACTTGTTTTCTTTATTTTGTTGTTCGCGGGGAAGTCGCGAAATGTCGTCTTCTGCATATCCAGCCGTGGAAGCATCAAAGTTTTTAAATCTCATAACATTTGAGTGCATTGACAACTTTTCCTCAAACTTCATCGATGTGTTCTTGTGATACAATATAATCCACTCAATCCACATTATATTTTAAAATGACAGTAATCGTGTTTTTTGTTGTTGTTTTTTGTGGGTGGGTGGTGTCAAGGGTAGAGAGAGGTTTGCAATAGGTTCAACTACTCTCCTTTACCCCCTTCGACGAGAAAGATCTGGGGGCAGAAACTCGGAAAGTGATGTTCTGTTTTTGTTTTGTTTCCGTATTTTTGTCTTCTTCTTTGGTGAAAGCCAAAGGGCAAGTAATGTGTGTGTGTGTGGGGGGGGGGGGGGGGGGGGGGGGCGCTGCAGCCCCAGCCCTCCCCCTTGTTCCTCGGTCCCTACAGTAGGGTAGGCCCATCAGGGTGCTTGACGCATTACGTGTTATTCGAACCTGTGAAGGCGAGGACGGATGACTTTTTACTGAAAGCACAATCCCTAAGACGGAGCTTTACATTTGAGGTAAAACGTAGGCCTTATAGTCGGGAAGTTTTGTTCCAGTTCATTACACATTTTGGTCTTAAATGTTTCGGTGGCGATGTTTTTTGCTTTTACTTATTTATTTTCCTGTGTGAGTCCTTTCAACTTATTGAGTATGAGTGTCATAAACTTCGGTTGTTTGTTTGTCCATTTATCATGTTCATCGTAGAATATTCCAGGCCAGCACACTCTCTGTAAGGTGACAATTCATCCATAATGTAGGCAAAGAGTCCAGCCTATAGAATGATGGACAATTTATGTTTGGTGGATTATGGTAATGCCCAGTTCTCTCTTTTACTCATGGTTATCTTGTGAATCTGTCTGCCCCACGCGATAGTTGCCACCAAAAGTTGATCAAACTAAAATTGAGTAGTAATCTGGGGAGAAGGGCTATCGATAGCAATTTAAAGAGACCAGCTCGCAGAATATTGAAGGTAAGGCCGAGTTACATAGCTCGATCGCCTGACTTATGTAAAGCCTTGTAACGGGGACTCATAAGAAATTGACTTGACCTGATTTGATTTGACATCATGATCATACTCTGTTGATAGAGAATACGTCCCACTGACAGGGAGCATTGATAGCAGCGTGACGAAGTCATAAAATAGGCCTAAAATAGGCCTAAATATAGGCATATTTAGTGACAATGCACAATCAAAATGAGCAGTCAACCATTGATATCGAACAAAACCTCACTGACTGGTACAAACGTACTTGAGCATTTCTCAAAGTTACAAGCCATGATTCTCAGAATGATGATAATAGTCTTCCATTTCGATCACTTTCATGCAAAGAATAGGTAGCATTAAAAAAAAAAACCCACTGCATTCGGGTACAATGTAATAGGGGTTATATAATGTAACTTTACTTTACTGACGCCAGCTACGGCTGACGGAGAATAATCTGCTCAGGACGGTTCTTGTTCTGAGTCTGAATGCCCGGCGAGAAGTCAAATATAAGCCTCAAGATTGCTGGCGTGTGTCCATGGACGAGCAGGTCCTCCTTGTCGTGACATTGATTGACCTTTACATGGCTATTGTAGGGTGCATCTTATTTGCAATGGTAATAGGTGGGTTCAACTGTTGTAACCATTTGTAATGATGATAATTCTTGCGTTACCTCCCGAGGCATTGGATACAGCTAGACTCTCCTGTATTTCTAGCACCTCATGACGATATTTTTACGTCTGCGCCGTTCCATCATATTTTTTGCCTGCAGATGGGCGTAGAGTATTGGAATAACCTCAGAACCAACATTTCTACAACATAGACCCAAAAGTGACTTATTCTTTTTCATAAATATTCGTTTGACATACCCTATTTCATGCAACTCCATTTCTAATGTAGATTTTAAGTGGCTTACTTATCAATTATAGATATAGGATTTTAAGAACTTATTCATCATTTCTGGCTGTTTTCTTATCTATTGAGACTATAATGAGACTTGGAAATTCTTGAAAGTTTGCAAATATGAATAGAGTAGTTTATTTCTGTCTGACATAATCATGTTAAAGGGGTATACTGAAAAAGAAGTCTTGATATGAAGTCTGTTTAAATAACAATTACATAATTTGTTTACTTTCGTGTTAATGCAACCTTATATAGTCGCCAATTCGAAAACTGTTTGTCTCTGTATGTTATTGTGTCATAGTTTTAGCCCCATATCTATAGTTCTGGGAGTGGAAAATCAAAGCACTTTTTTCCTTGCAACTTTTTCTCTCATTTGCCTCGTAGTAAAGTAACTTGCGTAAACGGAGAGAACATTGATGGACGGGTAGCTGTTCGTTATTCCGAAGGTTCGTTGATCCGAAAATGAAAAAGGGTTCGTTAATCCGAACATTTGTGGCGTTATTCAGAAGGTTCGTTATTCCGAAGATTTGTTAATCCGAAAATAAAATTCGGAATAACGAACCTTCGGAATAACAAATCTTCGGACTGAGGAATAACGAAATAACGAACCTTCGGAATAACGAACTGCAACCCATTGACGCCGCGAAACACGAATATTTTTTGTAGAAGCATGGTAGAAGTAATCCAGTTGAAACTTGCCTGCTTTTAAGCTATACAATGCAGTGAATCACTGATTACAGACTGCGACCTCTTTCCTATAATGTCGTTCCTATATAGTAAGTACTTGTATACATACAAGAGTGTAGTGCAATTTGTCAATCAGGTGCAATGAAAACATCTCAAGGGGAAAATTTCATGAATTTGAATAATTACGCAGTACCCGCTGCATGTTATAAGGATTATAACCTACACTTGCTATCGGACGGGAGCTCGGTGGTCTGGTGGAGGTGACGCCTGTCCGGAGATCAGGAGGTTGTACGTTCGAATCCTGCTCGAGCATGTGCGCTCATGATTTCTTTTATCAACTAAAACACTCATCAATTAAGTGTTCATATACGTGGGTTTATACAAGGGCAATTTGTCAGTCAGTGCAGTGAAAACATCTCGACGGAAGAATTTCATGAATTTGAATATTAGAGTAATCAGTAAATGCTGTGCAGTCATAGGTGTTTATATCTCTTCGTCAGTGCATGAACAAATGTTTTGAAAAGGTCTGATCTCACTTTGTGTTGATCAAGAGGGTTTTTAGCAATTTTGTTTATGTTTTGTTATAACGTTTATGATTGCCAACCCCCAAAAATACTGAAATCAATTATTTTACGGTTCGACGGTTCTTTCATGACAATTTTAGTATGAGTTGAAAAAGAATGACATGACGTTCCTTTCAGATAGAGATTAAGCCACATCTTCCAGAACAAGTCGGCCACTCCATACAATCTTGCACGCACATTAGGTCACCGTCCTCCGTAGCACATGATGGCATGGTGGAATCGTGTTAGTACAATAGTATAGTATATATTCCTTCAAGAAGTGAATGGACTGAAAACTCAGCTTTTGATATCTTCTCGAAAGGGAAAAGAACAACCTAGTTGACCTTTGATCTTTTAACCCACCCCCAGTCTCCTGACTCTGAAGTGTTATTCCTTATTCGGTAAGCAAGGAAAAAAAAAAAAACACCTCGTATTCTTCTTCTCCCAGTTTGAAGTCGAACTTGAGACCATGCAGGCCGTTGAGATACCAACGTCAACAGCCGCTGCTATATCTAGAAGTCTCGTGAGAACGAAAAGCAAACAATGGCAGGTGCAGTGACTAGATTAGGTCCTACATGACAAGAAAATCCGTCTCTACCATTAGTTCTCGTCTATACTAGTATACTATTTAAGGAGTCTTCGTATACATGCAAGCTAGATGTTAAAGTCGTGGTGAAACGAACATCAAAAATGTTTGGATCAAAGGTTAGAATTGTGAGAGTTCATGGCATACTGAGTCAAGGGTTAAGCAATTTGAGAGAACTCTGTGATCAGGACTTGCGACGCTCAGTTGTAGAAGAATATTTGCCGACTTGAGAATGGTTGCCTCTAGGCCTACTTTCCTATCCAATTTATTGTCAGCATATCATTTTGATTGGTGTTTTGATCTGAAGCATTCGCGTCTTCATTGTGTCGTTTCAATCAGGGTAGCCACTGCCAAAAGACATACACTTTGCTCTAATCTTAACTACCGGTTAGTTATTCACTCAAGAAACCAATTACGGCAATTAGCAAGGAAAGACAAAGGATTGTTTTTGAGCCTTCTGACAATGTCCGAAGGTAGCCTTATATCACCTTTGATGTAATTTTTTAGTCTTCCATCAATATTCCTACCACGGTGAGCGGGATAACGAATAAAAACTACCGTTTACAGAAATCAATTTCTGCATATTGCAGATAGTCAGGAAATACCAACTGGTGAGGTTGTCGACTATGACTTTTGACATTTAATCAGTAGCTCTATTCCAGACTCCGTATAAACCAAGGACTAACATAGGAAATGTAATGTCCAAAATATCAAAAAGTGTTCTTGTTGATATCCTCAACTTGACTAACGCTTTGGAGCGAAAATAATGTCCTCCTCCGACGCCATTACCGAGAATGTTATCCTTCATGGTATTGGGATGCAACCTCAGCAGGGAGCATTTGCCGATTGAAGTAGAAGAAAATCTAGGATCGCCGCGAAAATTTAGATGCTCGATTTTATTATACACCTCTCCAGTCAACAACAACAACAACAACACACACACACACACACACACACACACACACACACACACACAAGCACACATGAACACTATAAATACGTGTACATCATACTTCAGTATACGATTGACAATTTTGTGCATAAACGTACAGTTGTTTATGCTTGTGTATCAATGTTCCATCACTCTTTTATTTGCACTCAAATATCTGTTTCATTTATGACTAGCTGGATCAGCGGCGCAGACAACAGAGAACAGCATGGGTATGGATGGCAAGTTTGAAATCGACGATGAGACGGGCCATAAGAGAGGAAGTGGCTACTTCTGTACTTATGGTCAGATTGGATTTCTTGTCATCATTGCATGCGGTTTGATTGCTGGTGTGGGCTGCATGGCCTACTACCTTCCAGAACGACCTTGTATTGAGGAGGGTGGCCCAGCAACAGAACCAGGAAAACAGACTGAGCCCCCTTATACAGAGAAACCACCTACAACGAAGAAGCAAACAGAAAAACCCCCGACAGAAGCACCCACAGAGCCGGGCATGCAAACCACCATGGCGCCTACGAGTGGAACATGGAACGGTCGTCTGCCAGAGAACCTCATTCCAGAGCATTATGAACTCTACCTGAAACCTTACCTGTACGAGGAACATCTCGGGAATGGCAGCCGCCTGTTCACTTTCGACGGCGAGGTCACTATCGTGATGCGGTGCGAAATGCCTACCGATGTAATCACTCTGCACATCTATAACATCACCGTCGAAAGATGGGAACTCACTGACAAAACCACCGGTAGAGTAATCAACATCATGAGTTGGGACGAGACATTGGAATATCAGTTCATCCATTTTCATGTGAGTGAAATGCTAGAGGAAGACCATGACTACGTTCTGTGGATAAAGTACGTGGGCGAGCTGAGTGATAGCCTGGCTGGTTTCTACCGGACCAGCTGGGCGGATCCAGATGGTGAAACAATGTAAGGTTCCTGGCAGCTAAGTATAGCTGAAATATTGACTCTGATTACTTTAATGTTACATGTTTCTTCACATTATGAATTTCATAGTTCGTATTAGTCAAACCCTTTAAGAAGAAAATAACTCCAATGGAAATATTTCAACTGTTTCAGTCAGATAGTATAATCTAACGACAGAAATTGAAACGAAATCTGGTAAAACGGATTTCATGAAGATTCTTCAAGAAAATCAACTCACTATGTTGTCCGGTGGCACCTTGAATTAATCCTCTCGGCGAGTGGACGTGGAATACCGACAAATAGAATGAATTTGATTCTTCTATGACGTTATTCAGATCAATTCAATAGAAAAGAGATAAATTCCCGCTACTCTGAGTGGCTAACTAAAGCAAAATGACAAAATCCTCAGCACGAATCACGGTAAAAAGAAGAATACGTTTATAATAAAAATAAGATAAAATCCTAACCCTTTCGTGGTAAGCATAGAGATGACTGTGCACAGACAACGCAGTGTCTATGTCACAATAGAAATGCTCTTCCTCTTGTTCTTCACATACAATCTACACTCTACTTTGATTCCTGATTTTTTTTTTCTCCCGAAAGTGTATAGGCGTCAGAACCTTAGCTGGTCAGTGATATTGTTAAACTTAACTCACGCGTTTCCAGGTAAATGATACAGTGGACTTTTCACTGCAGTGGAGGCATTATCTTACAAAGTCGATGAGATGGGTATGTCTGAGGAGAACAATTAAAATGAATAATTATTATCGATTAATTGCTGTGGTGGCAGTCATCACAGGGGAACCCTTTCATATTTTGCATGCTTCAAATAAATGAAATTCCTCATGACTACAGTTCACAGGGATCAAATGAACTGAATTTCTGTTACCAGGTGGGCAGCCACATCACAGATGCAACCCACAGACGCTCGTCGTGCCCTACCCTGTTTCGACGAGCCCGCGCTCCGAGCCTACTTCGACACCACGATCGAACATCGCACTGATATGGTTGCCCTGTCCAATGGCATCGAAGAGGAAGAGATTCAACTCGGAAACGGCTGGATGACGACCTCATACAGAACGACTCCGAAAATGTCTACTTACCTTCTTGCTTTTGTGGTCGGTTACTTCAACTACACTCAGGCATATACAGAAAACGGTGTTAGAGTGAGTATTATTTATACTAACGAAAAACGTCAGGCAATATATTGTTTTAACATTTTACATTAAAAAAAGTCTGTGAGCATATTTTGATGACTGGAATGATTCAATGAACCTTGGTGCATTTTTCAGACCTGTGGTTTTCACACCTGCGATGACGAACTGATAGCGTTCTTTTTGTATCCCTTCAGTCACCTGATTTGATATAATGAATAATAGATTGAAGATTAGCAAAAATATAGGAAATATTATTAGTGTTGCAACTTTACTGTAATGTACTCTTTTTGATCGGTCGTGGTAATTTCTCCGATAACACACATCTTACTTTGAGACAGGGAAGCAGGTTTAGCAACACACATGAATATACACACACGCACGAACACACACATTATTATTATTATTATTATCATTATTATTATTATTATTATCATATATCAGTAACTAACAAAATATGCCACGTGCATCTCAGATTCTGTGTTTCTCGTTGAAGTTACCTGAACCTTTTCACTGTCATCCTGCGAATATCCATCTCAGAGCTGGATGTTGCTAGGCTTTGTATATAAAACCTAAAATGGCATTAAAACGCTTTATCCTGGCGAGGAAATTAAGCGCATGTATATACATATACATACATATATATATATATATATATATATATATATATATATATGTATATGTACATATATATATATATATATATATATATATATATATACATATATATATTGCATCTAGTTCCCACGGGAGAAGAGTTACAGGGTTTACGTCGATGAAGGGCAAATTGTTTAACAGTTGCAATGAAAACATTTCACATTTCGACGCAAGAATTAATTACTTTGAACATAATAATGTTCAGTACCAGCTGCTACAAGGGATTACAACCAACACTGGCAAAAGCTCAGTAGTCTAGTGGATATAACATCTGTGTAGTAATCATGAGATTGTTGATTCCAGTCTAACCGGAATATGTATGCCCGTGATCTTTTATCATGGCTGCTACAACACACTGAATAAATGGAGCTTAATTTTGTCGATGAAGGACTATAGTTGCCCATGTTAAAAACGAGCACGGTTGCCCATATAAATAAATATCCACTTAAAACACTTTGTTCGGTATGTCAAAAGTTTCTGGATTACCTGGTACCCATAAACATCATATCCAAATGTGGGGTAAAATGTATTTGCATGTGATCAGTTACCTGCCCATTATGTACATCTAGTATTGATATGATTCAATCTTTTATCCTTTAGTACCGTGTGTGGTCGAGGCCAGATGCCGTCGAAAGCACCAGATATGCGCTGGATATTGGGGCCAACATCACCACCTACTTTGAAGAATACTTTAACATTCCATTTCCTCTTCCTAAGCAAGGTAATTTTCAATTTTCTTGATTTCACATCACTGCTTACACACACACACACACACACACACACACACACACACACACACACATATACACAAAGATAAAGTTGTCACTACTACATTTTATCAAAGTCTATCAAAGTATCCATTTTCATACTCGTAGCAATGATAAAAGAAATTATGGGCTTACATACTCGAAAAGAATTGAACCTACCAGCTCCTGATCTCCGGACAAGCGTCATCTCCACTAGACCACCGAGCTTCTGCCCGACAACAAGTGTTGGTTCTAATCCTTAAGGTATGCAGCGGGTACTGGGTAAGTATTCAAGTGGTCTAGTGGAGCTGACGCCTGTCCGGAGATCAGGAGGTCATAGGTTCGAATCCTGCTGGAGTATGTACGCCCATGATTTCTTTCATCAATGCTACTACTAAAACACTGAACAATTCAGTGCTCATTTACGTCGGGTAGGGCAATTTGTCAATCAGTTGCAAAGCTTGTTGTGTTTTTGTTTGTTAGGAATTGTTGTGTTTCTTGCTGCACACTATTCTGAACATGTGTAAGCATTTCCCCCTTTTACTCATATCTTCTTCAACACCTGATATACGACTGTTACCTACGATATCATCACTGATAGATTACATGCGTCGTGGACAAATCTGCGTGATCTTTTCATTCTACTTAGTACCAGGCACACTTAACTCCGTCTTTAACTGCTTCTCACACTCCGTCAGATATGATTGCGGTTCCCGACTTTTCTGCTGGTGCCATGGAAAACTGGGGACTAATTATCTACCGCGAAACGGCCCTGCTCTACGATGAACGGGTTAACTCAGCCAGTAACAAGCAACGTGTTGCAGTTGTTGTCTCTCACGAGCTCGCCCATCAGGTAAAATGGACTGAAATATAAACACCTTGCCAACCAAGTGGCATTTGACTGACTGCAACGTATCTTGATAACCGTAGATTACAAACAAAATACAATTTCTTTCATCTATTTTAATGTTTGAACATGATTTTATATGCGTGTATAATCATATATCTTTTCATTTTTGAAGCGCCATCCCTCAGTGGACCTGTGCGCTATACGAGTAGCGACTATTATTATCATATATCATTATTATTATCATTATTATTATTATTATTATTATTATTATCATTAGATATTTACCTAATCATACTGCACTTCTTTAAATGAATATGTGAGCAGTTTGCTTTATTGTGTTGTTATCGCATTGTTTTTGATAATCAGATCAAACGTTTATCTGAAAAAATATGATGCAAATTTTGATTAACAGTGGTTCGGGAACCTGGTGACTCCAAAATGGTGGGATGATCTGTGGCTGAATGAAGGATTTGCTAGCTACGTGGAATACCTTGGAGTGGACTTTGTCGAACCGACCTGGGATATGGTGGGTATAATCTATTCGTTGAACCCCTATGTATCCGAATCAAAGGTATTGTTATAACGTGCTTTCAGAGTTTCTTTCTTTCTTTTATGTGATAAAACCTAAAATGGCATTAGACTGAAAACGCTTTATCCTGGCGAATGCCATTTTAGGTTTTTATAATATATATATATATATATATATATATATATATATATATGTTTATACACATATATGTTATATTTTTATTATCTTATTCATTCGTATACATTTTTTATTGTATATCTATATTATATATATATATATATATATGTTTATACACATATATGTTATATTTTTATTATCTTATTCATTCGTATACATTTTTTATTGTATATCTATATTATATATATATATATACATATATATACATATATATAATATGCAAGAACCGTCACACCTTTTTACAAAATATCACATGGAACACTTTACAGTGAGATCAGATAATGACCCAGATACAAGCAAATATAGGCAGTTCAACTTCATGATTATGTAAAAAGTTACAGTTATTCTTCCCTGGATAAAACATTTAATTTGATTCAATTACCTATAGTTGTTTGGTATCAATTTATGGAAATATACAGACAAATAGACGGTGGTCTATCACTTGGTGTACTCCCACTTCGTCTAATATCCGTTTAGTCTCAACCCATGGTCTAATTCTGTTTCGTCTACAACCAGTTCGTCTGGTAACCAGTTAGTCCAACTGCCGCTTAACTTAAAATGACCACTTCGTCTACAGATAGACTTTGCCCATTTCGCCTAACATTCATTTTGTCTATATGCTACATGGTCTACACGTGGTCTAATCGCCCGTTTGTGTAGTATTCGATTCGTCTAATATCCACTTTGTCTAATTACCATTTCGTCTAATTCGAACTTGGGCTCCACCCGTGCACTTAGGCTATCCACTTTGGCAATTTATCGTTTAGTCTAATAACAGTTAGGCTACTTATCAAGTAGTCCTCTAAACAATTGGTCTAATGACCACTTAGTCTAATGCCCAATTGGTCTGAATACCATTTAGTTTAAAATACATTTTGTGCAATATTCATGTTGGCTAACTTTGTAATGTTTACCCGGTAGATTTCAGAATTTATGCTGTTGAGTTTTTCCAATATACGTCTTCATATAACGACCAACGCGCGGAGTGCAAATCACAGGAAAATAATCATCTAAATCTAGCAGCTAGCCGCTTATAAGTTATATGTAGGCCTATTTCTATAGTCTATTTTCCTGTTCGTAATTGCTGTGCAAATTTATAATACTTGTAAGAGATACCGCCGAGGAAGTTGCAGAGAGTTGGAATTGGAGGATTGGAGTTAACATTACACCAAGGAGGTCCTACCTCATTGCGTAATCATACTTTCTTCCCTCGTCATAGTGCGTGCAACTGTAAAGTGAACCTTACCTATGCATGACACATTACTGGTGACAAGAATTATCTGATATTAACGACAACATGATTTAGTATTGGACTTCATTTTCAGCTAAACAGGGAGAATGAAAAGAATGCACAAAGTGTCACCTTCTAGCCACCTGGTTAGGAATATCTATTGATTTTATGATACTAAACTTTGATGCCCCGAGAACGAATGCCTTTTTTAAATCTTTTTTTTTTTTCAAATCAAACTTTCCACAAAATAGGCAGGTGGGCGCGGTAGTCTTTAATATGAGCTAAATCTCAGGCTGTGCATTCACAACACGCAGAAATAGACTGATGAAATCACAATTTACTTGGTAAATATACCACACAAGAAAGTGTGGTTGGACCAACAGAAGGTAGACGAAATAATAATTAGACGAATCGGCTGTTGGACTAACTGGAAATTAGCGGAAGTAGGAGGAAACTAAGTGCCTATTATTCCTGGTGTAATAGACCAATCTGGCAGTGAAAGAAGCAGTAATTACCCGAATTGTCCATAGACCAAAATGATAGATAAACTAAATGAAATTTAGACGAACTGACAATATACCAAAATAATGATATTAGGCGAAGTGGAAAAAAAATCCAAATGGACAAAATGACAATTAGACCATGGTCATTAGACGAAATGACAGCCAAACTGGGTATAGGACCAAGTGAGGATTAGACAAAACGAGCATTAGGCGAAATTGATAGCAGACCAAATGAGTTAAGCATACATGAGGTTAGTGGTGTTAGACGAACTTAGAAGTAGACCATTTGATAGTAGACCAAGTGCCTTTATTTATACTACCAAAGATGTCTACAAGAAACAAAAAATCCTAAAACATTTTCTCTGCGAGATTAAATGAAGCATGCACACATTCAGATCCAAGATAGTTAAGGTTATGAAAGCAAGACGGGGTATTAATAAACATCAGATGAGGTTACAATGGTGTTGCAAATGTCGCTCTTTCCTTGTCCGGAGTAGATGTGAACACATTGAGTAAGATATCTTGGAACCAACTAGACATAGACACGAGGTAAAATTTTCTCGAAACAGATAATGCGTAAATTTCATCCTCTGAAATTGGATAGGTTGACAGTTGAAAAACATTAATGAAATGCCATTGTACACACAGGCGATTTTTTTTTTAAATTTGTGATGTTTTATCTTGAATTTTGCCTCCAGAGGGAACAATTTGTGGTTGAAGCCCTGCAGAGTGTGTTTGACCTTGATTCCCTTAACACCTCTCATCCAGTTCGTGTACCGGTCAATTCCCCAGCCGAGATCAACGAAATTTTCGACTCCATCTCCTACAGCAAGGTGAAAGAGACTATTACATTGTTTTAATTTGTGATTTGTGATTTTAAATTTTGCCTCCAGAGGGAACAATTTGTGGTTGAAGACCTGCAGAGAGTGTTTGACCTTGACTCGCTAAACACCTCTCATCCAGTTCGTGTACCGGTCAATTCCCCAGCCGAGATCAACGAAATTTTCGACTCCATCTCCTACAGCAAGGTGAAAGACATTATTGTTGTGTAATGATACACCAAGCTGCATGTGACTAACTCCTCCCCATTCCACTCTGGTGACAGGATATATCTCTTCACCTCCGGCCAGTCACTGACCTCTACTAATACTCTCCACCTCCAGTGAGTCATCGACCTTCATCATCCCTTGAGTATATACTCTACATCTAGCCCCATCTAATTTACGACCAAGTTAAGTCAAACCCAAACATCCTGCCCTTCCCCCGTTGATTACTTAGAATTTTTGTTGAATCCAAATCCAAGAATGCTACCTCCTTTAGAAAAACTAGTCCCGCCTTTGTTTCTATAGCAACCATTTTTTTTTAAAGATTCATGAATGAAATTCTTTCGTCGAGGTGTTTTCATCGTAACTGATTGACAAATTGCCCTACATCGACGTGAATAACACTGAATTGATCATTGTTTTAGTAGTAGCCACGGTATATATATATATGTGTGTAAAATATACATGCATATATATATATATATATATATATATATATATATATATATATATCATGGCTACTGCTAAAACACTGATCAATTCAGTGCTTATTTACATCGATGTAGGGCAATTTGTCAATCAGTTTGCAATCAAAGTTTTTCCAAATTAAAAACCTCTCTTTAACATGAAGACTCCAACCCCATTAACCCATTTATAGTATGTTACAACCGTATAACCAATGGGTACCATTCAATGTATGAAGAGAATTGTATCATGCAGAGCAAAATGACGTGAAATCTGAAGCTCGAAGAGAGAAGATCGCACCCAAACACCTCTCGAATAAAGTGCTCTTCGAAATTAAACTCAACTGTGTCGCAAGTCATTCGTTAAACGTGTACTTCAAAAAATAAACCGATCCCAGCACAATATGGTGGAATACCCGGTTTCATGTCATACCACCGAAGAAAGAAGGCACATGGTTGATATGAATCCGGTTCCCGTGACCTTCAACTACGATTTGTGATACTACCACTAGAGAACATGGCTGCTCTACATCAGCAAAACAAAGCAAAGTTCAGCAAGAAACTTGTCTCCCTTCTGAGTTTCTTCATCGGATCCCTTGAAATTGAAAACAGGACGGACGCTGAAAGCCACGACCGAATGAAAACAGATGAACCAGCTAGTTTACTCTCTGAATGATCAGCGGACAACATGTAACCATCTTAACATCTCGTCTTCGAAAGCTATACTCCCTCAGAAAGTTCCAGGAGGAGTTCACCGCTTCAAACAATATCTATTTTTGACGGCACTGTTTTCCACAGCATGACGACCACGAAAACTACAACTTCGTCATCGGCACCATCATAACATTACCACCATCATCTTTATCGGCATCGTCATTGGCACCATCATCGTCATCTTCATCACTGTGGCATCATCAAAGTAAGGGTCATCATCATAGGCATCATCATCGTGGTAATCAATGCTTTCTTCATTGTCCCATCACTCCAGTGGAAGTCCTCACCATCGTCACCATCATCGCAGTATAAACATCATCGTCATCGTAAGCACCATCACCGGCTCATCGCCATAGACCCGTTGACATCTTCACATCACCGGACGAGGACGAAAACAATGACTATCTGATGCTGACCATCTTTAATGACACTACTATAACCAGCCCAGATCGACTCCACCCCCATCCACCCATTCATAGTATGTTACAACCGTATAACCAATGTGTATAATTCAATGTATGAAGAGAATTGTTTCATGCAGAGGAAAAGGACGTGGAATCTGAAGCTCAAAGATAGGAGATCGCTCTCAAACACCTCTCAAATAAAATGCTCTTCGCAAGTTATTCATTAAATGTGTACCTCTAAAAGTATACCTATCCCAACACAACACTGTAACAATTTTGGCTTTCTTTTATGTTCACAAACAAACACACATTATTTCTTCTTTGATGCTGGGACTGACCGGATTTTAGATTGACCCATTCTATTGATTGCGTCCTATACCTTATCACTTTCTGGCAGAAAACTAAATATAGACAGTAGACATTCCCCCTTATTGCAACTTATCATAAAAATGAAAAAAAAAAATCATGCAACGCAAAAGTGAGCTCAGGCATTGGAAGACGCGCTGTTCTGGTCATGATGTCACTACCTGTCCGAGGCCCACAAATGAAAGTAGTAGATTTCAGACCCACAGGTAAGCAAACGTGGAATCAAAACAATCAAAAGGAAATTTTGCAGTGTTTGAATTGCATCAGGAACAATCAAATAATTACAAGAGAGAAATGAGTATATGAGTATATACCTTTATCATCATTTTATCGTATAGTTGTACTCAATGTGATTTGAAACAGATAACATTGGATGTATGAACACCACTTTGGCCATCACATCCTATCAGGTCATCATGATGATGTCACGGAGAATTCAAAGTAGAACCGAGTCTTATCTCCGCCTATCTTTGCCTTTACCAGGGCGCCTCTATCATCCGGATGCTGAACAACTTCCTGACGGAGGATGTGTTTGTTGATGGGCTGAATTATTACTTGACTGTCCACAGCGAAGACAACGCTGATTCAGATGACCTGTGGTATGCCCTAACGAGGGTAAGACGAATAACCCTGCTTCATTGGTTTTCATGTTTGCTCGATATCGGAATGATCATTTCTTGTAGGTTTTCAATATTCCTTAAGTTATTGGTGAGTCGAGCGGTTAACTGCGATCTTGAATTTTGTAACTGCTACATTTATTCTTAATTTCTTCCCAGTGGTTGGTAATGAAAATAAAATGGGAAGTGAAAAAACCTCTATGCTTTCATTGTCAATTTAGGCTGACGAAGATGTAGGGGGTAACAACGTGAAGCAAATCATGGACACATGGACGCTGCAGATGGGATATCCCGTTGTCACTCTACACCGACTGGATCGTAACACAGTCAACGCCACACAGGAACATTTCTTGGTTGACCCGACAGCAGTGCCAGACGACACATACGAAAATTTGGGGTATTTTCGCTGAAAACAATGATAAATTAACCTTATTGTCTAAGTTAAACACTATGTCTTCATGCTGTTGTTTTTAAATATTTTGACAAGGTAGTCACAATAATGAATCTGTGATCCATATAGATTCCATATCCGTGAAATTGGATTTCCCCCTGTAATTTGAATGTCATTATCAATTCTATAATGAGAAAGACATTCATAGGAGTTGATAATAATAAGGAACAAGACCTCAAATACTGGAAGTGGTCCAAGATACCGTGAGTTCCTGTAACCCCTGGTATTAATCGTCGCTTAGGGACAAAACGATTATGGATAATGTCAACGAGGCCATACAGCGTGTATATATAGTACATTCAATAAACTACATTCATCAAGTGAAAATCAAGTGAAAAGACCGCATGGCAGTTATTGAGATTATTATTCTAATATTCAATCCTATAATTTCCCCTTTCCCACTCTCTTCGCCTCTGTGTGTGTCCTTGATTCTCTTTGTTTCGTCCATTCTGAATCTGAAAGCATTTCACATTCTACATGTGAGAAATCAATATAAAAAAGAAATAGAGACCAACGTGCTTTGTAATCTGTTGCCAATTTGTGCATTGCAGTATTACGAGTAGCGTCATCATCACTGAATTATACCATTATCAGCATAGCTTATCCCAGTCACTGACTGATTAACACTTGTTTTCTTTTGTCTTCATATTCCAACAAATATAGCTACCTTTGGTATATTTACCTCACCATGACCCACGCAACAGAGAAGGAGTTTGCATTTCCTCAAGGTGCATGGCTAAATGGAGAACGCTGGGGTAAGTGACATTGTCACTTTGTTCTACATCTATCGGCAAGTACAGCAACAACTAGAAATAACAGAGCATGTAAATATAGCCCATAATACAATTTACAAATCAGTAAAAAGAGGGCATATTACTGCATTCTGTTCTTCTCATGTAGACAATGATCATTATAGGAAGGAATACGGTAAATTCAGAATTGAATATAAGAAACTCGTACACAGGAGACCTCAGTCATAACCAGAACTTGACATGAATTATGACCTCAGTATTGATAAATATTACGCGTGCATGTGTGTGCGGGTATGTGTGTGTGTGTGTGTGTGTGTGTGTGTGTATGTATGTGTGTGTGTGTGTATGTGAGTGTGAGTGTGTATGAGTGTGCTTTCGGTTGTGCGTGTACACCTCCTGAAAGAATGCAACAATTATTTTAGCAAAGGAATAATGATTTCTCTACATCTTTGCACAGGGATGTGAATAGATGTGAGATGTTGTTCAGGAGTGATGTTTCCTTTTCCCAATGATTGCTTATACAAAATCGAATGTACACATTCTTCAAATAAACAGCACAGACAAACACTTTTGATGATTATCTCTTTATCAAATTGGCAGGTGTGTTCAACCTCGAAGATACTATAGCTGAAAACGACTGGTTTGTGGCAAACATCCGACAGTTTGGATACTTTCGTGTGAATTACGACGACGAGAATTGGGCACGACTAAGTTCTCTCCTGCAGTCCACCCACGAGGTAAACAGGCTCAAAATTAATATATTATAAGGTATAAATGCATTCATCTATACACATAATTAGATTTACAAGAAATTATCTGGCTGATGCGATTTGGGTAATGAACTATTTTTGTAGTATTTTGAGATCAAAAGTGTCATAGAACAAATTATTCCTGAAGCGCTATCGCCGCTCATTAGTGGGTATGCAGGCAATCTACTCTCCCCGGCAATGGGTGCCGCTATGGCCCGAAATCTTATAATTTAACCGAGTATGAAAAATCACGTAGCAGCCACGAAAGCTCTAAGATTGTAGTACTTTCGGTGAAGCCGTTTTCCTGATATTTCACATTTTCGTTGTTACCCAATTCAAGTGAGTTCGTATTATCACAGTGTTATTCCACACATTTCTTATGCGTTAGTGTATATCCAGAAATAGCTCTCGTCGACCGCTGATATTCTGGAGTAAAAATCAGCTGTTCTGCAGCCATTCGAGAATTATGTTTCACTGAAATCAGATAAGCGATAGATCGTTTTATCTTGTCGTTTTTGTAGTGCCTAGAAGATCCCCTTCCCAAATGCAGGTTTTCTTACTTTGAGCCAGGAAAATGTAATTATAGTTTTCAAGCCTATGTTTATGATAAGTTCAATGGTTTGATACCTTCGCATTTTCTCCTGTAGGTACTACCAAGAGAGAATCGGGCAGCGTTGATCAACGATGCATTCAGCTTAGCTGATGTTGGCCGTCTCAGTTATCCCATTGCCCTCAACATCACCCTCTATCTCGATAACGAACTGGATTACATCCCGTGGGAGGCAGCCCTTGGGTCTCTCGCTTATATCCGCGATATGTTCAGCAGGTATTCAGGCTACGGACCACTTGAGGTGGGTTTTCATGAGACCGGTTGCTTAATTCAGTTGAGGTTCTACTGTAAAGATATTCACTTAATTTAATCTCTGTGGCCACTTTGATGTTTTAATCTATGTAGGCTCAGCATTTCTTACCTCAGAAAACCGCAGTGTTCACTCAATGTTACAAAATTAAGAGTGTGTCACTCCTGCGTGCACTCTTGCCTCAATCTCAGCGTAGTGTACGTGATTATAAAAATGTATAAGGTAAAGCTGGCATCTCATTGGACTGGAGACTATCATTGGTGGTGACATGGTAGCGATTCGAGTTTCCACTAAGTCCGTAGACATCTCCACGAAGTCTCCTGGTGACTACTAGTCGGGACTCCGGGTACGTCAGGGAGAAGCGAACAATATATGTTCGATATATTTTTAATTTTCGGAAACGATCCAGACGTCGAGAAGAAATCGCCGCGACTTCCGAGGACGTCGATCGTAGTGATCTCCGGGCGAATAAGTTGTCATCTTGTTTGGAGAAGTCTTGGACGTCACCGCTTACAGTCACCTTATCGTGAAAACGCAGGCCATTATTTTTTGTCGAGCCCACCGGAGGTGAGGGGAGACTAAGAGATCGCCTGCGGCGTCTGTCCTTCCGTCGTCCGCTACAAAAACTTAAATAACTCTCTACTGAGGACTTCAATTTCAATGAAACTTGGAGGGATGAGTGGTTATACAAAGTTACACAATTTACCAAACATGAATTTCACCTCAAGGTCAAAGGTCACAGGCAGGGTTTAATGAACTTCAGGACCCAGTGTTAAGTTCTTAGGGCGCGTTTCGAGTATAGCTCATACATTTCGATGTATATGTCCGTGTTTTACCAAACTTTGGTGGTAGATGTCTCTTTGGGAGTTGAAGATCATCACAAGGTCAAAGATCACAGACAGGGGTCAACAAACTTTTAGGGCCCAATGTTAAGTTTTCCCAACATGTTTCGATTTTGGCTCATAGCTTTTGATCCATATGTCCGTTTGTGTCCAAACTTGGCTGGTAAATGTCCCTTGGGGAGTTTAAGGTCACCACAAGGTCAAAAGTCATAGGCAGGGTCATAAACTTTCAGAGTTAGAAAACGGATGGGCAAGACTCATTTTGGCACTTGCCTTGTTTTTAAGATGACTGTAATAATGACTAGTGACAATTTCATTCCCGATTGCATAGATACAACGTGAGAAAAGAAAGCCGTAAAACAAACAGAGAGAAATGGCATAATTCTCCAGAAGCTGACCAAGGCAATCGTATAGAGACGTATCTCACTGGAGGAGACTTCGCCGCGACTTGTATATACGACTAGAAAAACCAAAAAGATTGCATTTCGCTCTCACCAAGATGGCGACTTCGAAGGAGTCTGCAAGTTAGGTGATTATCTATTCGTTAATAAGTCGCGGAGACGTCGCCGCGACGTCTCTGGTATGTCGGCAATGGATCTCCGCAAAGTCGCAGAGACGTCTTGGAGACCTCTTGAAAGAAATTAATCTCCGCCACTTGGCTACGACTAGGAGACGTTTCCGCGATCAGATGGAGATTTGAAAGTGTCATCGAAAAAGATCGGACACCTTCTATTCTCTCGCGACTCCCTGGAGACTCGGCTGCATTCCAGGAGACGCAAGGGAGAAGTCTCCGCGACTCGGGAGACTCTAGTCGCAGGTTGCCAACTAATTTCCGTCTCGATGGGATACCCACTTTATTCATGATTACTGCAAAAAAAAAAGCAACAACAACATTGAAAGAGACAGAAAATTGCTATTTTTTAGGTTTGTTGTGATTGAGAAATGATGCATACTTACAGTAGTGCTGTATTTTGGCAATACCGATTCATTAGCAACTGCGATACAGCACATGACATCTCCGCAGCACGGAACATGGGTATAAAGGAGCGATTTTCTTTTTTATTTATCCCCTCTCACACCTTTCTGATTCAAATTTTTATATCAGTAATATTATGATCTCTAACTATGACATATCCCTGAAGGAACGCGCGTAACGATTATTTTTATCTTGTCTTTTTTTATAGTGCCTATGAAGATCCCCTTCCCAGTCACATGGAGCTTTTCTTACTTTGAGCAAGGAAAATGTAATTACAGTTTTCAAGCCTATGTTCAAGGACCTTTACCCCTACATCTCTCACGTTCCCTCGTGTAAAGATTCGTTTAACGTATCGATCTATATTTGTTTCCATATCAGAGATACATGCGGGAACAGATCAATGAATTGTATGTGACTCTCGGTTGGAACGAGACTGCAGACGATCCACACCTCCAACAGTGAGTACTAAAGATGACTGAGTCACACTCAGTGTTATATTATGTAGACTGCACTCATCAGAACGATGAGTGCGCAATGAATTTTCCCTTTCCTTTTCCTATTCTGCTTATCCGGGCGCCTGGACTGGCTTCACATATATTATCCTGTACTAAAGTAAGATATTTACCAAATGTTTGTCGTTGTGAAACTTGCATGGCCTGTCCTCATTCACTTCAAGAAGTATCTGAAAACTGAAACTACAAGAAAAGTGAAAAAAAATCTTGATCATTTCATGTGTTTATTTACTGCCTCACACTGATAATATGTTGTGTATTTTTCACTTACAATGAATGTGTAGGCCTAATTTGTAATTTTGATTTGTTGTTTTCTCCCATTTTTCATTTTTCCTTTCCCTTTCTTTCATCTTTTCCGCTGCGCTTGGAAATATTGTAATACGCGCATTACTTATGCAATGTTTTATCATCATCATTATGTTTGTTATTATTATTATCATTATGATTGTTATAATATTAACCATAATAATAATGATAATAATAATGATAATAATAATTTTTATTATATTGATAATGATAATAACAATAATAATAGTAATAATAATAATTATCACTATTATTATTATTATCATTATAATCATTATCACAATGAAGATGCGAGGTTTACATATTAACATGTTATTATTGATTTTTTTGGTGAAGACCTTGGAATTTTCATTGACAGTGAGAATTAGGTTCCTATATTGAACTTTATCTTATAGGTCTCTTCTCCATGATTGGGTTTTATGTGGTTAATAAGTTTAGTTCTTTGTCCATTGTAATGTAGAATACCTGAACAGACACAGGATATGAAGCAAATGTCCCCTATATAACACTGGCCTTTTTTTAACCTTTTTTTTTAACCGGATGCCGACGTTTGCTCCTGTTCTACTTTGTTTTTATTATTCTTTATTTTATTTTTAGACAAAGTTATACCCAGTACAAACCTTTTTTATCTATCATTTGGCTGACATCGCAGCCCGGTTCAGAGAGCTTCGCAGCTCAGTGGTTTAGAAGTACTGCTGACACATGCAAGTCAAGGTCCACTCGCCCACTGATCAGTTCATGTACAGTCGATTTTCAAGACTACGTGTATTGTGGAGTCACTTTTCCAAAGAGAGAACAAATGAATTCGTACATGTCTTTTGTACCCAGGACCTAGCCTAGAAGTATATAATTTGATATCACCAAAAGACATAATGAATGAAATGAGTTGATGTGTGAGCGCAGGATAATGATTTTGTCGACTTTTGGCTTGACTGTCATAAAACAGGTATAATCGGATTAATGCCGTCGGAACGGCGTGCAGATACCGCAATGAAGACTGTCTTGCCGAGGCATCTAGGTTGTATGCCCTCTACATGCAGAATTCCGCAGGAGCTGAACCCAACCAACCAGACTATGAAATCAACCCGTGAGTACTTTGAACAGTTTCATAACACAACCGAGTCTTTACACACTATATGCCACCACATCATCATTATTCCTGCAAATTGCGCTATCGTCATCCATGCTTTCTATGAAAGAAAGTGCATGGCCAAGTATATTGATACTTGGCCATGATACTATTGCTGTTATGGTATAGGTACCTTGTCATGGAAGAAATCGGTTCACGAATAGCACTGTGACAATAAATTAGTTGATGAGCCATTGCTTTGCGACCACAATATTGTTATATTCATGCAATAATATCATAATGTCAGGGTACCAAGCTCATTTAGTTCGTTTACAGTGTGAATATAACTGATCTCTCATCACGTTCAGCCTACATTAACTACAAAAAACTTATATATTCTAATTTGGTTGTGCTTGAAGTGTTCTGAGAAAATTTCTAAAATTCGATAAAAGTCGGGTGGCTGACTAAAGTTAAACAACACTATATTACATAAAGCGGACAAAACGTTGATTTTCTTTTTTCTTTAGTTGGAGGTCAGGTGCTAGTCCCACCAGGTTTATTTTCTCTTTTGTAAAAGGTATAGAGTGTGGTGGAAAGTATTCTAAAAAGTGCGTCCATCACAATACGATGGTGTGATTTGATTTATCAACAGTCCTTTTTTTTTTCTCTCTTTCTTTTAAGGAGATGCATCACCAGGTTAAACTGGACTCGTCAATACTATGATTATTGCAATACACATATCATACTAACCTTCACATACACACACGCACATATCTTAACTTATTTTTTAACTATCGCGATGTAAGGATGCGGAGATTTCGAGCTTTTATTAGTGTTTTAGTCCAGTCCATCCACCTATACATTAGTATTTGAGATAAAATGTCTATGGCTGGAAAGAATCAGTCAGGTAGCTGCGTAGGCATTTTAACCCTTTGTGTGCCACATTTATTTCCTTTCCATAGGTTTATGTGTAAAATTTGTACACATTTGATTCACTGACACAAAAAAAGGGTAAAAAAGTTCGCTATTGCATGAATCTGGTCATCTTTCATGACCTCGATCACTACGGATTGTAACTTCGTTCACATAACTTTCTGCGATACTTTTACATGAACGAACATACATGTACTAACATATCCAAGCAAGTGTCTCTGCTTTTGAGATTGCAATTCCCATGCAAGCATTGTATTACTTGTACCTCTTTCTATCCGTCTGTCCTGTTCACTGCAAAATTTCTCAACATTTTTTCGTGCAAATGAGAGGGCATACCGGGATGTTACCCGCAGTGACATAAAAAAGTGAAATCTGAAGTAATCTGCAGGTATGCACAATATCATGAACCTGTTGAACTCTATTTATTGAATTTCGAGTTAGACTTCATTTGATGTCCTATGTTGCGTTTTTTTTTTCAAACGGTATATAAACAGGTTGTTCAATAATTATCGTTGGATTAAGTGCAATACTTATTTAAAGGGCTCATAATTAATGACATATTCACATTTTTTATCTCTTCGAAAAAACAAAATGCTCCTGCACATTAACCATAAAGTACCAGTCTCGTGATTACTCTTGACTACAGGCAAAAATTCAAAATAAGGATTTGAATGAGTCTACATTCGGTACTGTATACTATCTTGTTATTTTCCCCCTGTCAGTATCACACCAAATCTGAAGACCACTGTGTACTGCTATGGTATCCAGGAAGGTGGTCAAGAGGAGTGGGACTTTGGATGGAACAAGTATTTGGACACCACCGATGCAGCCGAGAAATCCAAGTGGCTCTACGCTCTTTCATGCTCTCAGGCGCCATGGGTACTAAGCCGGTAAATATCATTCGAAACCATCGACCAGGTAGACATTACGAATGCAGATATCACCACTTTGCTGCACTAATTGCTATTCTCCCCATAGGTAATCCGCTATTCTAATCAAGTTGAAGATATATTCTATCCCTCCACACTATCCATGTATGCATTATATGGTATGCCACACGATTTTCCCATGTGTTCTGTTTTATTCCTATTCCAGGTATATGGACTATTCACTGGATCCGCTCTTGGTTCGCAAACAGGACGCCTCCTATGTCGTGAGATATGTGTCTGACAACTACGTGGGCCGCTCACTAGCATGGGACTTCCTGCGAAACGAATGGGACACCATTTACGAGTAGTAAGCATGTTGAGCTATGATTTGCCAATAATGTAATGGTAGATCAAAGACGCTATCCTTGATGCAGCTTTGACATTATCTTCTTTGGCGGATGAGTTCATTCACGATATGGTAGCAATGTCATAATGCAATGACAAGATTGATCAGTATACAAATGACGCATAGGACAGAGTGGATCGGTGAGAATTGGATGCGCGAGTTTAAATTTGGAAGTGTTTAAACTCATGAGCGCAGCGAGTGGGTTTTAGACCCCGTTTACAGTACGGGGCTGAGCCGAGCCCGGCCTCAATTGCGGGGCCGAGCCCCGCAATTTTGTCCGTTTAAACTGCCGGGCTCGGCCCGGGCTTTTACCAGTAATTCAAACCTTTCAATATTTTGTCGCAGTGGCGCTTTGCTTGTAAACAAACGCAATTTGGTTTATAATTTCGTCTGGTTTCCAGACCCTCTGCCAACTGGACTCCGCGGCTGCGACGAAGTCGCCGCCTTTGCCGAAGGAAAAATCCTTTGCAGGACAAAACCACCTTAAAATATACTAGTTTTCGACGTTGAGGGCGTTAATATCCTGAATAGCGAAATAGTACCGACAGAGGGTCTGGAAGCCAGACTAAATTTGGTACCGCATTTGGCCCAGTTTGCGTTTACACCACCGAATTCGGTGGTTTACACTGAGAAAAGGCCGGGCTCGGCCGCGGCTCGGCCTCGGCCGAGACCACCTCCAGAGCGTGGCCAAATGCGCGGCCAATTTTGGCCCCGCATTTGGCCTTTTGCGCGTTTACACTGAAATGAAGGCCGGGCTCGGCCGCGGCCGAGCCTGGCCTTTTCGCTCACTGTAAATGGGGTCTGAAACTTTTCCAAAGTTAAATGAGAGCATCCAATTCTCACTGATCCACTTAATAGGCCTGTGCATCATTTGTGTTATAAAATGGGCCCTCAATCAGATTGCAGATATTCTAAAACCCATTTTATAAACAGTCATGACAATGGTCACAGCTGTTCTGTTGCTCTACCAGGGTTAAGTAATTTACAAATATTTCAAAGTGTAACGGATGCTACAATCATCTCGCAATACCTATAGTATTGTGATAAGGATTTCTCAAGAATCGTATCTGCTGGTGTCCCTGTGTCTTACTGCGACTAATGATCATTTCTTTCTCTCTACACACACACATCGCTATCGTTTACTCCTGTCCTCGCGTAGCTACGGAGGCGGTTCTTTCTCCTTCAGTAACATTATCGCTGACGTGACCGAGGACTTTAACACAGAACTAGAACTGCAGGAGGTGAGTCTATTACCAGTGGGCCTGTTAGATAGCACATGCCTTAAGCATCATGCTTATATCGTGCTTGTGTATGCCTAGGTCTGCAGCATTCGTTCATTTCGTATGCACTTTTTTATTTTTTTTTTCGTTTGATCATTACTCAGTCCGTGTACATTATGATTTACGTTTGCAACATCATCGCTCTATTACATAGTGTCTTCTGAAGCCATGGCATTGCCATTGCTGTTGTTTATCTTTAGCAAGTCAAGCGTGTTAATCATTGGTAGAAGTTCTTCGAACTTTTGTATACTACTAAGTGACAGTGCTACGACTGAAATTTTGCGAGTATTTTAACAATCTACACCAAGAATGTACCCGCAGACAAGTTTCTTTTGCTGATCTGTCGTCTTTCTCAACAAAAATGTTTCCATGTCATTATTTGTTGTTGAGAACGACGACGGAACAGCAAAAGAAACTTGTCTGTGGGTACATTCTTGGTGTAGATTGTTAAAATACTCGCAAAGTTTCAGTTGTAGCACTGTCACTTGGTAGTATACAAAAGTTCGAAGAAAGTGTTGTTGCTGTGCATCTTTACTTGGGAAAAGGAGTGTTCATCCTAAAATCGAGCTCATTGAAATCTTAGGCACTATAGGTTTCTCCATTCATACTTCTTTTCTCTCCATCAACCTACTTCCTTCACCAACTGCTCTACTAATCAAGCAACTTCATTGTGACTCTCATACCCAACTTACGTTCGTGCAATATATATATACAAATATAGTGGGCCATGTCTTCGCAAACATGTCGTCGCCTCATAATTCCATTGTAAATACTCTTATCTCCATGCGAAGTGAACTTTAGTTTTCAGTTTAACGTCATCTCAAAACCAGCGAAGACTGAAAACTCGCTGAAGCTAAATTGTTCTCTCTTTTTTCCTTGTATTTTTCTAAATCATTATACTCTTATCTGTCAATACAATCATTTTATGTCATATTATGTAACCTATTTCAAAAAGAGTTGATTAAAGTGCTCATACATTCTATTAGCTACGAATTTACTGATGTTTCCATACATGTACATCTATGCAATTAGTCATTCATGAATTTGCTTGTCTGACTGTCACTATTAAGATATTTGTGACAAAGATACACGACGAAACTAGCGTAGTAAAGTTTTTTGCCTCATCGTACTGACGAATGTTATTTACATGCATGACGTCATGATTGCTACCACGCTATGTGTGCATGAACGCCAAACGCGCTCTACTAACCAAATTCATGCATGCCCATTTATAAGAAGATAGCTAAATACTGACATTGATTTACATCTCGCATAATTCAAAGAGCATCATGTAGTAGTCAAAAGTAAACTCAAAGAAAACTAGAAACTGTTTTATTTCAGTGAAATAATATACAAATAATGAATGTTTATGAGTGCAATGGACAGAATACGTCATGACGTGAAGATGAAAATGATCCATTCAACTCGGCTGCGCCTCGTTGAATGGATCAAACTTTTCATCTCTCACCGAATGAAATATTCTGTCCTTTGCACGAATGAAAAACGATTCATTATTTGTTTTATATAACACCTAAAAATAGATCCTTGTCATTTGATGTTTAATGAATTTAGAAACAAGAGAGAATGTGCGAGATCTAAGATCGAGAGAGTGCTAAGCGCTATACGCTATACAGCGCGCTTTCTGTCAATACGCTTGATCGCATGTACATCGTTTTACGTAGGCCTACATAGAGAGGCGTGTTAAAATTCAAAATTCAAAAAATTCTGTAAAATAGCTGGGAGAAATGAGTGGTTTCATCTCCACTACCTGAAAAAGTGAGATATACCCTTTCATCCATCAAATTTCCAAGAGGGGTTCTTCAGCTCAAACTCTGTCCAAGGATTTGCAAAGCCAGACTACGACTTCTTTTCACTCAAAACACAACAACAACAACAGATCACCTACAGTGTATTTTCTGTATACTTATGCATCCAATTAAAATTGATAGTCCCTTCAAATTTCATGAGAAAAGCTTTCATCTTTCAACCAAAATGCAGTTTGTAGAGAATTTCATACTCAATATTTGCAGCTATTTAGTGTTTTGCCAAACTGCATACAATACTTTTCATTAATTTTTTTCTTCATTTATTTTAATATCTTTGGTACGAATTTGTGAAGCGTTGAGGAACATTTCCATTATTACAGGTGTGAGCCCTATGTAGTGTGTCATGCTCTTGGCGTACGTGTAATAATATTGAGCAAATCGCATGGGTCCAAGATTGCACTGCAGATAAAGCCACAATTGCACGAATGATGACGTAATAGTAAAATGGGACAAGTGTTCAATATTAGACAACCAATCAAATGACATGGATCTAATTAGGTGTTACATAATGGCAGTTATGGGACGTGGTATCCTGGACGTAATGTTAAAACGCATTTCTCTCATTTTCGCTGAGCAAAATTACAGTGCGTTCTCCAGTATGTTAGTTTTGACTCCGGTTAGGATAACTCGTGCATGATTGTGTGTGTGCATGTTGAAGTTGAACAAGCAGTATGTGGCAGTGCATGTCCCTAAACTCTTAGTGCACATGCTTAACACCCCCCCCCCCCCCCCCCCCTTGCCCGTCTTTGGCTGCACGTGCGATTCAAGTCGATGCGTCCAGCAGACACCAGGTTGATCTTCTTGGCGATCCAATTATATGCCGTTAATTATTTCAAAAGGTTGAGAAAAGCTGCCCGAACTCAATTATCAAAGTAGTGTTTGTTAACCGGTCTTTACGACAGAGCGTTACGTGATTTGAAACATTACGTTTTGAACACAAAGTATTCCCTTAGCATATTTTCAAATAGAATTTAACACATAACGGCAGACATAATGGAGGAAGTAATTACTAATCGAACTGGTGTTCTGAAAATTGTTGAATGACCCATTAGCAGCAAGTTTTTTTTATCCATGTAAAGAAAAAGAAGTAAAAAGTTCGCCAAAGGATGCTAACTCCGGCTTCAAAAGACCGTTCCGGTATCTTTTCCCAGAAATTCAAATCTCATAACCATCACAATTAATTTTCATAATTGACTTTTACTCTTACTTATCATTCTAGTCCAAGAAAGGTTAGCTGTTTACACAGCAGAAACAAAAGTGGACGTAAAAGAGACGAAGGCCTGTAGAAAATAAAACAATATAAAGATTGTATGATTACTGAAATTTCGAATTAGAACATATTATATTTTGTGCATCATGGCCAGCTTTGAAGAAAATGGCGCCATTATGGTAAATAGGCGAGAGTTTTATAATGTCATAGCAATTAAATCTTCTTATGATAAACGACATTGATCATGGGACATGTTATGTCATATCTACATTTCTACTTTTTTTTGCAGTTAATCGAATTCGGCGAAGGGCGTGACTTTGGGTCGGCTGCGCGAACTTACCAACAGGCAATTGGAACATGCACAGCAAATATCAACTGGATGAACAACAACGCTGAAACAGTTGCCAACTGGTTGGAAGCTGCAGCGCCGCCTATCAGCGAATAACGTGTCCCTACGCGCATCCCCCTCCCCCGTATCCATAACAAAGCGACGATTCTGTGTCTTTTTAGTGAAATTTCATCCATATAGTAAAACATTCCTCCTTAATCACCACTAGTTAGACAACCATTCCGTTGTCCGTATATGAAAATGATAATTGAATACAGAACAGGAGCTATCAGCTACATTATTTGCAGTTTGCCAAAATTCATCGGAGGGAAAGCATTTTTGTGTGTCTCTTTTCAATGTTTCTTAGTGCTGTTAAAGAGAAACTATGGTTAAAAAAATTCCTGTCACTATATAACTTACTAAGTCATTCATGCAGTTATTGAATTATAGTTTATGATCAACGATCTTAGATGTAAATATTGCGGTAATCAACTCATCACTATACCTTTTGGATATGTATATAATGAAATTCTACTTAATATTCAAACTATATTTTCTTTGTGGATCATGTTTCAATCACGTTAATGTAGGTGCTCGTAACGGAAATTTTCTTTAAGGTGTTGATTATGGAGAAATGGTTGAACGCAATGACATAAAAGCAATGAACCAATGGACATTGAAAAAAATACATAATTCTCTGTGTGCATATCCTTCCTCCTTTGAAGAAACATCACAGTAAATGTGTTTTATTGCATCACAAATTCCTCGAAATAGCCTTCACCTCTTGGTACTTACCAATTAATATGAATAAACATTGTTTGGCCAATAACCAAAAGGACAACGCAGATATCTCGAATTCGCTGTACGATGTAATGATGCCCCGGACGTATATCTTTAGTGACTGCAAGCATCCGTTCCCTGTAATATTTCGGTTTTAGTATTCTTCGCATATCCTTTAGAACACTTCCATATACTTTGAATATGTAAGTGCGTACCGTGAATTTTGCAGTTTCTCATTTTTCATATCATGGTAGCAGCCTACAGGGCCTACTTATACATGACCAGTGCGTGATCTGACTCTCCTAGCTGTTAAATAAGAGATCGGAGATTAAATAATTTGCAAAAACGGAATTTACACTGGTAATACATATAGGAGTGATGTGATAAATATGATAAGAATCCAACAAACACATTCAACGATCAAGTGACGTGACGTAATCAGTGGTAAACGAAACATGAGAGTCGTTGTGGTTTTGTTGTATGTTAGGAATATTAATCGAGGTCCCATTAGGCAAGATATCTTTGAATTAATTGACGCACTAAGTGATCAACTGCCATATCCGTGTATTATTATCAATGCTTGCCATCGTTTGAATTGTTGGCCATAATACATAATGTACCGTCAACGAGTAATAGTTGACATTGCTGCTCGGAATAAAGGTTTTATGAAGCCCAGAACTGAATAATTGAGCATGGAAGTATTCAAGGTATATGCAGCGAGGTAAATGAAGTATAACGTTGATGCAAAACATGATTGAATGTTCTTAGCATTGTTTGACGAGGCCTTTAGCAGCAAGGCGCATAGGAATTTTACATTCACAAATAAATCAAGCACCCTAAACATATATATTTAGATTCTTACATATTGTTGTATTCATATATAGCAAAGCAGGATTCCTTGTGATATTATCAAAGATAAGAATTAAGTTTTCTGCTGGATTTACGTGTTCATGCAGCAGTACAAGTTTACATTTGAATTGAATGCCCGTTAAACAAAACAACAAGCATCGTATAGTGCGTCGTAAATGTCATGTATGTGATTTAAGTTCAGTATATGGTATGTATATACTATATCTTCTAAAAATAAATGCAATATGGAATTGTATAAATGGACCGATATCATCAGTACAGTAGTGCTTTGAGTTGTTTTGTTGATATTGTGCTTGATGATACATAAATGATTTGTACATTGATGAAAAAAAAATGTGTTAATAATTTGTACATTGATGAGAGAAAAAAAAGTGTATATCAATAGAAAAACTATGATTATAAAGACGCCCACTTTTAATTCTTATTAAAAGATTTCACATGATCAGATACCATTTTGCCGACAATTTGCTCTCTTGTGTTGCTTTTTTTAACTTGTTATGTTATTTAAAGGATAAATATACTGAAATGTTATGTGTGAATAAAGTGAATGCAGCAATGTAATAGAACACATCAATGAAGAGGGAGCTCATGAGAGGGGGACAATTAACACGTATCGTTAACAAGTTTAAGGAATGCGTATAATATTCTTAAAAATGAAATTTGTGAAATTCTTTTCATATTTTCTGTATATCGTTGTCCTGCAGTGATTTTACAATCTGTTGCAGTATTCCGAAACTTGAAAAAAATCTTACATTTTGAACGGAAGTCAAATTTTTCTCAAACTCTCACTGATACCTTCTACTAATATTGATGCATTCACTCAATCTATACACGTACTTGGTTGAACGTCGTGATTGAGCGCTTAACGTACTTCCGGGTTTTGTGGATATAAAACATAAGTGGTAATGGGGAACACAACAATGTTCTATTTTTGTTGTGTTTTCCTCACCACATTTGATATATCCCCTTTGAAATACCGCACATTATTTTGTTCAAAATGTATTCAAATAAATCAGAGTTTGTCGGGACATTGCTGATGAAACTATAATACTCATCACATTGAATTGTAAGAAACTGTAAGATTACCAACTAGCGTGGGTGGTGTAGGCCACTTCACTATTACTATGTGATGTAGGCAGACGAGATACATGTAATTAGAAACATATAGGGGGTGGCGAGTTCCGCCATCATTAAGACAGTTTTTGCGTTTTAAAAAAGAAATACTCAGATTTGTTTGCTTGTCTTGGGTGTGATATTCAGAATTTTGACGTCCCCAGGCCATGCAAGAAAGTGCCATTCCACTCTTGCTATTGGTTGAATGCCGTAAACCGGGTGATGTTCGTTAATCCAAAAGTTTGTTTATCCGAAAATGAAATAACGCTCGTTATTCCAAAAGTTCGTCAGTCCGACACACACAGTCATAATCACATTCCTTATTTACCTAGAGGTTTGTTTATCCGAAAATGAAAAAGGGCTCTTATTAGTGACGCAATCAGAAGGTTCGCTAATCAGAAGGTTTGTTATAAATCCGAAAAAGGAAATCAGTTTTGAAAATTGATGAGCTGTGAATGGCTCACCCTGATAATGATGTACAAGAGGAGGAAGGCGAAGGGTGGCAGGTGGAGGAGATAATATAGGTTTTCCCATTCATTTCAAACTTTTTTTCATTCAATTTCACAAATTTTTACTTCAATTTCGTCGCGGGATGTCGGGAATATAGGCCAATCTTACTTTCAAATTCGTCTTTCGTCGTTCATTTTCAAATGAAATCCATTCAATTTAGTCATTTGGCATACATTTTCGTCATTTTCAGTTCAAATTCGTCATTCTCACTCGCAGCACTCAAAACAGCAGGATCGATTTCGTCTTTTGTCATTCATTTTCGTTAAATTTTTATTCATATTCGTCTCATATCTCTATCCGGTGTGATTTCCCAGTTATTCATGTATCTTTTTCTGTAACCGTTCACATGTTACATTCAGGAATTACCATACACACAAGTGTCCCCCCCCCCACACACACACAGAACCACAGATATAGACACACACAAAAGCAATCCGAGTACACACTGATACAAACAGACGTGCCGTCTCGCATACGAAAACACTGACAAACGATTTCTAGGCAAACATGATTAAAGACAAAATTTTAAGCGTAGAATTGTAGCCTGTTTAATGTTAAATTTATTAGGGAATAATGTGTAACGATCAAGTTGGTTCACCCTCAAAATAAATTTAATCAATAACACAGTTACAAATCACAATTGTATTTCATTCGTCAAGTCTATGTTTACAGGCCCGTAGTCAGAATTTTTCAAGGGAGGATGAGTAAGTCAAGATCTGCGGCAGGTTGTGTGTGTGTGGGGGGGGGGGGTGTGTGTTGAGCAGGGGATGCGGAACTGCGGAGGGGGTTGGCTGAAGCCCTCCACCTTTTTATGCTCGTCAAAAAAAAAAGGGGGGAAGAAATCGGTAAAAAAAACACTCATGAATTTCCAACGGTTCCGTCCATTGATTTTCTCGTCTAAGCTGGGACTGCGGGACGGGGGAGGGGTCTTTTGACCTTTATTCCCCACCCCCCCCCCCCCTTCCAGGTCCAAAGTACTTCCACAAAAAAAAAACTAAACAAAACAAAACAAATAAAACAAAAAATACAAGCAAAAAAAAAATGGAAGAAAATTGAACATCAAAGATAATGTGAGTGGCTTAATCGTGTACTCGAGTATCTTTCACTTCTTCACCCGTGTGTGCCTCTTCATCGGGGAATATTTCTATTTCATTTTGTTAAAAATTCAGAAAAATCAAACATCTACTAACTGCCATGTCTCCATCTGCACATGCGTCTTCACTGTCTCCCTACTAAGTTTACGGAGGTGGGGAGAAGGGGGATTGAATATCCTTCCTCCCGCAAGAGGGAATTTTAGCATTTTCAGAAAAAAGTCGGCGATCTGGTGCACAATTTTGACGGAATATCTGAAAAAAATCAATCATTATACAAACATATTATTTAGCATTAAGATAAACGGCAAATGAGCAAGACCCACTGTAGCGCAACATCGAACAAAATAGGCCGGCCCGCGAGCTATGCGGTCCACGATCTATCTAGGCAAAAAAGGCCCACGAGCTCGACATTACATCACGTAGCTTAATTTACGTATGTCGAGTTCTTGGACCATTTTACCAATAGTGTTGCAAACGTGGGTCTCCTAGTGGGTCTTATTTGCTTATAAAGTCTAATGCCCCGTCTTAGCTGGTCACGAAACGCGGTCGGGGAAGCCTTCAGGGTGCACCTGGGTAAGATTGTGTTATTACGACCCAACACGGTGGACAGTTAGCCTCAGGGTAGCCTCCGAGTAAATCTTCCCCTGCTATCGGTCATTGCAGACGCGAGGTATCCGCCGGAGAACACCCGGGTAAGGTGTCTGTTATACGCTCACGGGGTAAATCTTACCCGGGTAAAGGCCAGATGGCGTCATGCGGCCAACGCTGCGCAACATAAATCCTGTGAATTCTCCCTTTATAGGCCTACACGCATCGGGTTCTCTGGGTTGAACGGTATCATGATACAGTGTCATTCTAATTGTAAAACATGTTGCTGATTTTATGATTTATACTTTATTTGTTTTGAAAGAAAATATATCCTTAAGAAAGATAAATAAAATGTGTTTACATGTTAAACGTATTTAAAGGGTAAACATTAATCCAAACGCCTCTGTGTGCACATGCCTCTATCAGTAAACACGTGCACAGTAGTCAAACAGTCATGTCTGCAACTGCAACGGCAATGATGTGATATGCTTCCACTTCCAGGGTATACAAATGTAACGAACTGGCTGAGGACATGCAGCTGAGTTAGTAACGTAGGCTACCCGGAGAAGGTTTTTGAGCAATGCCTGTTCAGACGGTACACGCTCATCGATCACCCCATGTTTGAATAAGATCTGTGGAATGTCACCCGGGTGATTCTTACCCGGGTGAGTCTTACCCGGAACGTCCGGGTACAGCCTATGAGTGAGTCGGTGAAGACTAGGCTATGGCTCCTGAGCATGTTTTCATATACGAGAAGCTCATGGGCCTGTTATACTTGTACAGGTATAGCTCGTGGGCCGTATGACTCCTGGGTATATGATTCATGGACTTTTTTTTTTCAATGTGTAGCTCGTGGTCCGTAGGCCCTATGACTGGTGGGTATCTAGCTCGTGGGATGACCTCACTTTCTCAGCTGTTTTGATTAGATTTATTTATTCTCTGTATTCCATTTTCTTTTTTCAAATACATTAACTTTCTGCAATTTCATTAACAAAGTACAAAATACCGGTGGTATACTTTCAACAATTTTCATCATTGTCATCAATTATACAATACATCTGTAGTATAATTACATGAGTAACATGTTAATAATTTGCATACAGAACGATTGCCAATAATAAGCACAACGCTTGACTGTTTGGCAACCGATAACAAATAACATTACAATGAAGAAAAACAAGAGGGTCCAACATGATGCTCGTGGAATAAGGGTTAGAGAGAGAGAGAGAGAGAGAGAGAAGAATGGAAGGGGAGGAGATGATAAAAACCTCCCGATACTAGACTCGCCAGATCAACTCGACATATCTCTATACCTAGACACATACATACATACATAATTATACTGTATTTATACAAATAAATTACTGTGATGTATTCACATAATAAATGTTGCTTTTGTCATGTAAAAGTTACATTGAATGAGAAGGAGAGAGAAGGAGAAGAAGAAGACAAAAAGCAATCAATCTATATACATAATTATAGCATATTTTTCTACGTGCCCTTTCAGGGCATGACGTTATAGTGAACCATGATTCGTCCGACATAACATGAATAATGAACAACAGAGAAGAAATGAATCCCAGTGGATCAGAGGAACACAGTACTGCAGGTGCATCCGCACGTGCAGAGACTCAGAAAGAATTAAACATAATAGATACAACAATGAACAAAGAATGAGTCATCAAGTGTTTCTACAGAAAGTATCACCGATACTGTGGAATCAACATTTTCTTTACTGCTTTTTTAAGTGAATAAATAGACTTGATGTTATACGTAATTCAAGTGGAAGTCTATTCCAAATATCTGGGCCAGTATGTCTTACGGATTTGTGTGCTAGGAGTGTTTTGGGGTTATTCAAGTGTATACATCCATTGCTTGCCTTGTTGGATAGGAATGGATTCCTGAGTTCAGCTGGAACATATCGATAAATGAAGAAGGTAATAAATCGGTATTAAAGCGGAACATCAAAAGTGCATTTTGTAAACTGTGGATGTCGTTCACCTTTAAGATCTTAAAGCAGAAGAAAAGGGGATCTGTGTGATCATTATAACCAGCATTTGCACATATACGAATAACTTACTTTTGCAATTTTAATATAGTATTGTTAGCAGACACCGAGTTTGCCCATATCATATTACAATAAGAAATGTATGGTAGGATGAGTGCATTATAAACCATAATCAAAATATCAAAAGATAAACAATGTTTGAGTTTACATGATATTCCAACATTACGAGCAATGGGAGAAGAAATATATTTCACATGATCATTCCGAGTAAGAGTTTCATTGTAATTCCAAGAAATTTAGTGGATGTTGTCCTCTCAAGAGGAATACTATCTATTTTCAGAATACATTCAATATCACTACAAATCAGTTTCCTTGGATGTTTGAAGTGTATATAATTCGTTTTTTGTAGATTCAAAGATAAGATATTACTTTTGTTTGTTTGTTTGTTTGTTTGTTTGTTTGCTTTTATTTCTGCATTCAATCAGATGCAATTTGAATGCAAACTTCAAAAAGTACAAAGACAAAGAATAACAAGTGCAGTGAAATAAATCGATAACAGTACATAAATAGATACACATAGGTGATTGCATTGAGCAATGTAGATACACAGAAACATAAAATAAAATATACAGTATTTTTTCAGTAAACAACAGAGATAATTGAATGCAGGAGACCACCATCATAAGCGATTAAGCTTGAAATGGATGGAGGCCTTACTTTTGAACCACTGTGACAATTTTGGTAATCTAATAAGACATTGAAAATCTGAATTTGAGAGAAATACATTGGTATCATCAGCAAAAATATCGTATTGTAATAAACCTTATGCATTAAGTATATCATTGACATATAACAAAAACAATAATGGCCCAAGAATTGACCCTTGTGGTACGCCGCATTTGATCAACAATGTTTCCGAATTACAGATATCAAAACATATAAATCGCTTTCAATCTTTTAAATAACTTGCGATCAGTTTCAGAGCAGTTCCTCTTATACCATAAAAATGTAGCTTTGATAGCAAAATAGAATGGTCAAGAGTATCAAATGCCTTGCTTAAGTCCATGAAGACACCGATAACATGCTTTCTGTCAGCTAAGGCATTTTATACTCGATCATACAATTGTGCAAGCGCCAAGTCAGTTGAATGTGATTTCCTGAACCCATACTGATCAGGATTCAAAATATTGTATTTGGTTAAAAAAACTGTCTAGTCTATCATATATGATTCTTTCAAGTATTTTAGAAAAGGTAGGTAACAAAGAAATGGGTCGGTAATTACTAATATTCGAAGAATCATCTTTTTTATACACAGGAATAACTTTTGCTATCTTGAGAGGAGTAGGAAATACTCCAGATGATAAAGAGAGATTGAAGATATGAGAGAGAGGGATAATAATCGATCCGATGATCTGTTTCAGCAAAACAGTGCTGATTTCATCACAACCAGTAGAATGTGTTGATTGTAGGTGTTATGAGTTATTTGAAATATGCACTTCCTTCAAAGATTCTTTTAACCATATATCACACAATGATTTCCCCCCCACTTAACTTATTGTGCAATAGTATGGGGTCACACTTCATTGTACTTATTAAACCGTGTGTTATTATTACAAAAGCGTGCAATAAGAATAATCTGTGACGTAAGCCCTTTTGAGCACACTGCAACATTATTCAAGAAAGTGAAAGTTTTAAAAATTGATCAAATAGTGCAATTACAAGTGGCCATATTTATGTTTTCATATTTTAAAGGCGTTTTACCTGTAACCTTCCATAACTTATTTGTTCAAAATAGTGCAGTCCATAGTTATAACACAAGATGTGCTAATAACATATGTTTACCTTTTTTGCAATATAAATTTTCAAAGACTACAATTAGATATATTGGAGCTAAGTCCTGGAATGAGTTACCTGCTATTATCAAAGAATGTCCTACATTATCATCTTTTAAACGTAGATATAGAATGTTTTTAATCCAAAGTGCAGCTGAATAATTATTGGGATATTTGCCTTCTTGCTTTGTTTTGTTTTGTCTTTTGTGTGTATTTTGTCCTTTTTGCAATTTTGTGTATAATTTCTAATGGTATAGATTCATTCTAAAAATGTATATCTTTGATTGCAATTTGTAGCCTCATTTGTTAGGGAATCGGCCTTGATAAGTCCTATATGGTCTTTTCTGATTCCCACGCATGCTGATTATAGCTGTTTTCATCATTCCTTTTGTTTTTTATTGTAAACCTAATATGCAATATATGTTATGTCCATGTACATGTACTTGTGTTTTTTGTATACTTTTTAGCATGTGGAATAAAATTGAATTGAATTGAATTGAATTGAATTTCAAAGATGATGTTATATGCATAATTTCTATATAATCAGTTGGCTTTAATAAAAGTGAATGATTACACGAAGTATAAAGATATCGACGAAAATTGGTTCCATGGCTATCAACTTTCTTAGCTTGATTGGGACCAATTTTTACAAAATACTCATTAAAAGCATAACTATATTTTGTGGAGATTTAACACAATGATCATTAACATTGAATATTTTGGGAGTAATTTTCTACTTATTATTTCCTAATATTTCTTTCACAATTTTCCATGTTAAAGACATTTTTCCTTGTGCATTCTCAAATTGATTTTTGTAATACAATCTACGCGACGTTCGTATTATTGTTGTCAGTTTATTTCTGTACCGTTTATATTCATATACATTTCCATCAGAGTGATCATAGTAATTGCAACTTATATAATTCATTTCTCTTTAATATCGATTGAAAAATACCTCTTGTAATCAATGGATTTCTTATTTTTTTACTTCCTGTTTGTTTGTTTCGCAATGGGATATTCTTATCAAAAATGATAATAAGACTTATTCCAAAATAATTCATATGCTTTATCCACATCATCACAAGCAAGTACGTCGTCACAGTTTTCTGATGATAAAGCATCATTCAGGCGGTTGATATTTTCCGTTGTAAACCTACGTAATTTTCCCTTATTTGTTTTCTTGGAATATCTTTGTACATCAAATAAGATACAAAAAATGAGGAGATGATCCGAGATCTCACTAGGATTGACTTTGCGCTACATTTGTATTTATGAATATATTATCAATTAAAGATAATGATTGCGCACTAATCCTTAATTGTCGGTTTATCGATAGCACAGTGAAAAAAATCCAGACTGAAGTATTGTGCAAAATCTTTGTGCGTTGTTATTTTCAGATAATAAATCAATATCAAAATCACCCATTACACATGCTTTCTTATTATAAATAGCTGGTACTGATTTTAGATAATATAATCTTAAAATCATCAAAAAATGTGTCCACACTTGCATCTGGCGGTCGGTAAATAACTACAACAATTATATTCTTTCCATTTGGAATTTCAATTTCAACAGATAAAATCTCAGCATTTGAGTTTACAAAGAATAAATTATATCGTACAGTAAATGAGTATTTATTTGCAACGTACAGTGCTACGCCGCCTCCACGACGGTTTGCTCTATCACAGCGAATCAAAGAGTAGTCGTCAATATCAAATATCGGTGGAGATTTGTTATTCAACCAGGTTTCACTTACACCAATAGATGAGAAATTAAAGTTGAGAGATAATAACAAGTTGGTTACATTATCATGATTTTTGGGCAAGCTGCGAGCGTTGATATGTAGAAAACTTAAAACGGAGTTAGATTGGGCATGTAGGCACTGTGAAGCAGTGTACATACGGGTGTTTAATTCTTCGGACAAGAAATATTTACAGTCTATTACATGTGATAATAATTATATCAGTTTCTTCTTCAAAATTCATTCAAAGTCATTGGTATACATGTAATATCCAAACATGACGCAGTGTGAGATACACAAGGCTGAGCGACTGGCATAATTGGCGAGGCAAGTGACATGGAAGCAGAGGAAAGAGAGGGGACGAGCATCATGAGGAAACTTACGAACTACGATTACTACAAATACAAAAACAGTGAACATAAACAGAGAGTTCGATAAACCGATCCTCTCCGATCAGCATTTCATTAGTTCATATTTACAGGGAGAGACAGATAGAGAGAGGGGGGGGGGGAGAAAAAGAGAGAATAATAGTGAGATGGGGAGAAGGAAGAACATGTGAGAGAAGAATGGCACAATTCAGAGTATGTCAATCTGTCACTTACGAATACTGTGCACTTGCAACTCTCCATTATCATTGTTGAGAGAACGTGTTATGTAACGGACAGCTCCCTCCATGGATGCACAAGCAAAAGAAAAAGAACGTGGTCGATATAGACGTTGTAGACTGCACTGACGAATGAAGCAAAATGACGTTCTTAAAGGTACAATAAGCAAATCAGAACACATGCGGAAGACCACCAAAATTACGCCATTTTCCTGCGAAGAAACGGAGTTTTGTCCCCTGGGCGTAGAGATGCTGGACTTGTTTCGACCACCTGCTTTTCTCATCTAGGTCAGCCCAGGTGAGGTCGTCCGTGATGTAGAAGTTCTCCTTGTCAAGCTTTTTTTTTTCGCGCATTTTTCATGATGTCCACCTTCTCTCTGTAGGACAATACTTTCACTAAAATGTGCCTTGGCTTCTCTCCTCTCTTTCCGTCTCGATGGGCTCGCTCTACCTTGACATCCATCTTGAAGTGCTGCTTGATGACATTCTCGACAATGTCGACGCAGTCTTCGCGCTCATCTTTTGCAGCCTCCTCTATCCCGACGATTCTGAAGTTGTTACGACGTGAAAATCGCTGACCTTGTTTGCTTCAGCGCTGTGGCGTGCAATTTCTCCTCTCATTTTTTCCATGTCACACTCCATTTTTTCCAATTTCTTTTCCAGAGCAACGTTTTTCTTTTCCAGGTCGTCCACACGCTGGCCTTCAAATTCGATGGCTCGCTCTACCCTCTTGATGCTTTCGAGAAGCGAGTCCACTGCCTTTTGGATCATATGTTCAAGTTTGCGTGATGCCTCTTTAAAGTACGCAGCAAGCGTTGCCGTGGTGAGCGTCAGGGGCAGTGGGTTCCGTCCCGGCAGCTGGGGGTGTAGAGGTGGCGCCAATGGGTAGGCCGAAGTTGGTGTCTTCCATGTCGCTGTCAGTGTCGTCTTTTTTACTCCTTTTACCAAGTTGTCTCTTGGGTCTGCAGCTCATATTCCTCGTAGGTTGTATGCTGCAAGTTCAGATGTAGAAATTGTCTAGGAGCTCGTCAAGGATAGAGTCACACTTCATTTGATTATTTTTGTCAATTCCTTCTAACTGTCTTTTGATTTTTTTTCTGACGCAATTTGTATCTCTACAGAATTTCCTCATGTTTCCTCCATCTCTCCATAGAATATTATATGCACAAAAAAGTACAACTGAAATATATATATATATATATATATATATATATATATATATATATATATATATACATATATATATATATATACATATATATATATATATATATATATATATATATATATATACATATATATATATATATATATATATATATATATATGCTACATAGCCATTAGTTAGTTAGCCTGGTCTGACCCTCGGGTCAAAGTGCAGTTAAGCATGCACATTATAATGTTTGTTTGTTTGTTGTTGTGTGTGTGTGTTTTTTTTATTGGGGGGGGGGGGGGTGGTCAGTAAGATTAAGCACCTTTTACAACAAATCATGTGGCTTTAGCCTCTTTCTTTTTTTTTTTCAAAAAGCTCATTGCTTGATTTCTGAACTCTATCACAAGAACGTCAGCACTTTGAAGAGTTCATTGTATTGCACTGCATGTATGCAATAATGAATACATTTCTGTAAAAAGAAAGAAGTACAAGTTGATGAAAAAAAAGTAATGAATTTTGTACATGTACCTTTTGGAAAGGAACTCTTCAAATACGGATTCCACACGTTGTAACCACTTACTCCTTAACTCTTGCTTTTGATTGTGCAGTAATTAAACGACAATAAACGTGGTGTTATAATTCTCATTGTTCACATAGCTTTGGCAACACCTGGTTCATATTCAGATGGCTCATATACGATTTGATGGATTCTATCAACACTCAAGCGGAATTCGACCTGGTAAGGGAGTGTCGTTCCTTAAATCAGAAACGCGAACTTGTTTTGTTTTGCTCATACATTGATGTTATACTGTCTATGTACCAGCATATTTTTCTGTATGGAAACATTATCTCCAGATAAAGATGTCATTATGAGGCCTCCTATACCCCTTCCATCTACACTTTCTTAATTTCTCTCTTTTTTTCCTCTCTCTTATATAGACATGTATATATATACATATGTATTATATATATATATATATATATATATATATATATATACATAATTATAATGTAATATCGCAAACTGCATCGGTCAAACAACATAGCGTCTTATATCCAAGTTAAACGTGACATAAATTTGGTTTACCCCTCAATGATATAGGGCAGGCTTTCAACCCACAATTCACAGTATTTGGCCCATCCTTAAATTTGTGCGTCAGCTTAGATTTTCATATATCACGAAGAATTTTTGAGAAAAGTGAGTTCAGGTATGCATGTTACAAGAATATTGCGTTATGAAAAAAAGAAGTATTACGCGGATCAGATATCCTTTTTTAAGCATGACGTGAGTAAAACTTGGAAAATAATAAACAGTGCTATAAATAAAGAAAATGATAAGTTTTGTATTACAAGAGTTGTTTCTGGTGACAAGGAAATAACAGACCCTGTGATGATTGCAGATACATTTAACCTTTACTTTTCGCAGATTGGACATGATCTTGCCAATAAAATTCCTTCTTGTCAAAAGATATTCTATGAATTTCTTAAATTACCCAACTCAAATTCATTCTTCTTTGATCCGATTATTAGTTATGAAGTAAAAGATATCATTATGAGTTTGGAAAGTAAAAGAAGCTCGGGACCTGATTGTATTGATAACGTTATTTTGAAAAATATAGCTGAGAATATTGTTGAACCTTTAACTTACATTTTTAATTTGTCATTAAGCAGTGGTGTTGTTCCGCTACGAATGAAAATTGCTAAAGTAATCCCAATTTATAAGAAAGGTAACAAGGAAGATATTAGTAATTATCGACCAATTTCATTGTTGTCATCGTTTTCAAAATTGTTAGAAAAAGTTGTTTATTCTAGACTCCTTAAATTTCTTGATTTTTATGATATCATTTCTGATTCACAATTCGGTTTCCGCAAAGGACATAGCACTTCTCAAGCAATTCTCTCCTTTATTGAAAAAGTAGCCAAAGCAGTAGATAGGGCTCATCACACAGTGGGTGTCTTCCTGGACCTCTCCAAGGCCTTCGATACCATTGATCATAGAATATTACTTCATAAATTATGTCACTATGGTATACGTGGCAAGGCCTTGGAGTGGTTCAGAAGTTACCTCTCTGATCGTGAATAGTACGTTTTTTTATCTGGTCAAAACTCCTGCAATCAATCTGTCACCTGTGGTGTTCCTCAGGATAGTTTACTGGGACCTCTTTTATTCATTTTGTATATAAATGATATAACAAATGCTTCTAATATTTTATCGTTTATACTTTTTGCTGATGACTCTAATGTTTTTCTTTCTCATTCAGATCCTCATATTTTGGTGGATTTGTTAAATTCTGAATTAAAGAAATTGTTATGTTGGATAAGGTCAAATAAATAGGGCGGTGAGTTGGCTCAGTCGGTAGCGCGTCTGCCTCACGATCACGCGGCCCGGGTTCGAACCCGAGTCTGGACTGAGCAATGTTGTGTGTAAACATACCGTCCCCTCTAGCAAGAGGCAAAACACTCTGTCCCTCGGATAGGACATAAAATGGAGGTCCCGTGTATGAGAGAGTCACAGCTCATGCACGTAAAAGATCCCGCTTCATTCATTCATCGCAAAGAGCAGGGTGTCTAACCCGGTGAAGTGGTCCCACCCCACATCCAACTGGACCCCATGGAAGACCAGCTTAGTGTAGCTGAATATGGGCTATCCAGCCATCTTCACAGATGGAAAATGGACAACAACAATAAGTTGTCTATAAATCTCCTTAAAACTAAATGTATATTATTTAGTAATACTTTAAATAATCTTCCTAATAATATCAAAATAGATGATAGAGTTACAGATGAAGTTGCATCAATGAAGTTTTTAGGTTTGGTTATTGACAATAAACTTTCATGGAAGTCACATATTGATTGTATTTGTCACACAATATCTCGAAATATTGGTGTTATTAATATAGAGTTAAATATTATTTTCCTATTCCCACCCTTTTAATGTTATATTCAGCTTTGATTTTACCTTATTTGAATTATGGCATCATAGCTTGGGGGAACACACATCCAACATATCTCGACAGACTGTCCCGTCTCCAGAAAAAAGCTCTTCGAATAATTTGTCATGTTTCTTGGAGAGCCCACACCGATGTTTTATTTTCTGAAAACAAAATTTTAAAGATAACTGATATTTATTATCATTGTCTTGGTCAATTTATGTATAAACTTTCTAATAATTTGTTGCCGCCTGTCTTCACAAGCATGTTTGCGAGAAACCGCTCGTTCCAGAAATATCCGACTCGTCACTCAGATGAATTCCATCTGCCTTTAACTAGAACTATGTTTACACAATCTATATTTATATTTGCTGGACCTAAATATTGGAACAACCTTTCTAACAGTTTAAGGACATCTCCAGTTTAAGTTCTTTTAAGAGTAATCTGAAGAAAAATATATTGAATAGTTATAAGAATGGTTGATTCTTTATTGGTTGCGAAGAAGTGTAAAATCCAACCTTATATTCTGTTGAAATTACAGCTAAGCGGCTCCATCCATCCACTACCTCTCGTGTCCTCCTATTTTTTTTTGTCTTTTATCTTCACTCCACGCATTAAGCTGCTTTCTCCCCCCCCCCCTCTCTCTCTCTCATACACACACACACACACACACACTCACACACACACACACACATACTACTTTGTTTCTCTCCTCTCTTTTCCGGCATGACAGCGACTTAGTGTAGGGATTTGTTCAGGGTTTTGTTTCGGATAAGTTAGGTTATAGGTCTTTTTGTCTTAGTTTCTTTGTTTCATCCATTTTCAATGTTTATCAGTCAATCGATCATATAATTTATTGTATTACGTGTGGGGGGGGGGATGCAGCCTACAAGCTCAGCTTTTTAGCATTCCTCCCCATTTCCAACATTTTCCTATACCTACAAGTTTTCTGTAAATTTATCCTTTACTTTGTATGATGAAATTTATGCACTGTATTCAATTTTTGTAATATATTTATATGTTTTTGTTGGAAATGAAAAATAAATGAATGAAAAAATGAATAAAATGAATGTTCATGTAATGTTTGCTTTTTTCCGTAAGGTACTGTCTATCAAAAGCCCCCACAAAGGTTCTTTTGCTTTTAGCTAACTTTGCAGTCATCTGCACGTGCAATGTAATAAATAATCTGTACCTCTAGATGACGTATGTTTTTATTGTTTGGAAACAGATCAAGCAGTTTGGCCAAGGAAGGGACTTTGGTTCAGCTGCAGGCGCCTTTCTCTCAGGACTCGAGAAAATACAGAGTAATATTCATTGGATGGATGCTAATGCAGCAGTCATTGAGCAGTGGCTCAATGACCACTTATCGTCAGTCTCAGCAGGGGGCAAGTGATTGCTCGAGTGTTCAAGGATGGTGATGCAGAGACAGCTTTAAAATAATGGCAAACATGAAACGGACTGTTTTGCCTGACTGTGTTTCCGGTGATAATGTTTTGAGGAGACAAAAGTTTGTAAATATGAAATATACATCGACAGTCATCAATTGCACTTGCCATTAATTTCATACTTAGAGTCATTATTACCTCCCAAATGAACGGTCTGTATAATTCACCTTTATTCGGAAGCTCAATTTTTTCATGTCTGCTTTAACGATAAATAAAAAAAATGTACAAAATATGTACCTTCTCATGTGAAATGTGACTTCAAATAGGGTACAATACATCAGTAATTCTATTTATCTATGCATTGTTCTGAACGTCGTATTCGAAATATTGCGAGTATTCAGATACAATATCGATTGTAAAGACATTTTCATGAGATTGTCTGCATTTTGTATACGCATTCCAAGTATTTCATGATTTAGGGATTGCGATGTAATCATGTAAAGTGTTCAAGTTGCTGCGGAGATATCGGTTCATTAACCAATGAGAGTACCCAACTCTCAAAACTCCCCTATGCAAAAATTCCTTCTGTGCTTGGAACATGGTCTGCAAATCACAAATGTATTAGAAAATACTCAATATATCTGTTCAGTAGCGCTAGTAATGCGAATCCTCGATTTTCAGATTATTCATCAATTTTCTAGTTTGATGATTTTCTTTTATTGCAACTGGCTGTACTTAAGGAAATTGACTTTTTTTCTTCATGACGTTTGACATTTACATAAGTTTCGGTCCGAGATCACAATGTAATGGTTCAATTACCTATAATTATGTTAATCATTATAGTATCCAGGATTGTGTGATGACACACCGATTTGATGTAGTCCGCCCTCTATTTTTGGTTACTGTGTACGTGAATCCTGATAATTCTACTTTTATAAAACAAAGGATTAGAATATAAGTAAAAGTCACTGTTGAATATGATAGAGGTCCTTTTTTTTTGGCCGCATACAAGTTTTATATAAAGTCTTTTCAATGTTTTGATGTAATTCCTCGAGAAACAATGCAGAAAATCCAGTGAAAATAAATGTAGAGTGCACCATGAGCGTTGATTATCAAGGGACTCTATATAGATAATATATCCATAGAGGTATTATTTGATTTATAATATCATGTAGTTTGAAGCATGTTTTCCCCATCAATGATGAATTGTAAATAGTAATTCCATCAAGACCAAGGTCATCGAACGAAATTATATTAGGAAGTGTCGGTATCATGAATGATAATTATTTAGATATAATGTGTGTCTGCGTGTGGGGGGGGGGGGGGTGGGCATTTTTTTTTTTTTGGGGGGGGAGTTCACATTTAGAAATAAAGTATTAGCCTTTAACCAGGGAAAAACATAATTCATGACTGATTATCTGAAAGATGAAATGAAAGCACATTATATATTTATGGGATTTATGAGCATTACATTGTAAAAGAAAAATCGAGGAATATTATAATCATGAAACAATATAGCGAGTGTTGCATTATACTTTTCAAAAAGTCAAATCAGGAAAGTATCATAACTGTTCTTGTAATACCTCTTTCTAAGCACATGCTAAGGGTGTTGATATAAACGAATGGATAAATACGGGCCTGAAAGCGCTGATTTGCTGCGCATCCCTTTATATAGGTCACAAGCTTGGACATTTTCATGGTTGCTAGACACTAAAATGAGGTTGGAAATTGCCTGTACATTAACTCTCCATGCCCAATTTTGTGTGGACATTTCCTTCCATATCTCTTTAATCTGAAGTATATGAAAGAAAAGAATAAAAATTATTTGTGTCTTGCAACTTCAATCATTGCAAACATTCAATATTATACGAAAGTAAAAGCTATTCTTTTTCTCATCTTTCTTTGTATGGCAAACTCACCAGCAGGATTTTTGTTTTTAACCACACTACTCAACATTTTCTGTGATTAAAAGGTCCCTGCAAACTAAATAAAATGTGTGTTGACCTTTATATTGATGCCTCTTGGTCTGTACATAACCAAGTCAATAAGTACTTCATGAAAATATTCATCACATATCAGTTAACATTTTTCTCATTTTTTCTGCACCCTATTTAGCCCCAAATCTAAAAAAAAAAAAAAAATGAAATAAAATAAAATCCTCCTGATCATTTCCATTTATATCAAAGCTGTGATATCATCCTCCCATAACAATAATGATCTCAACAATAGACACAGTTAATACCATTTTTGTATGTGCCTCTCCATTCATTGCTACATCAAAAATTTGTCAGAAACGTTTGCATAAAAAAGATAATGTTCTGAGCGAGTGCAGGTAATATATAGTAAATCAATTCAAAGCCATAATTATTTGCCAACACTTTATAGAAAATTATTTCTTGCACCACTTTGATAAACTTTGATCTGATCATGCCGCTGATATTACACAGTAATCATGAAACCATCTTGAATATCAAATCTTGAATTGTTGTGGTACATTAGGTTGAAGATTGTTTTCAGAATGAAATAACTTTTTAAAAGTATTTTTCTTTACTGTAACTATTTGTCCGCCTTACCCCCTCCCATTGTCGCTTCCCTCCTCAGCTCTCCTCTTTCTAGGGTCTTCTTTCAGTTTGCACATGGTGCTCCCGCATATACGTCTTCCTCATTAACACATGCTTTTCTGAAATTTCTAATACAACGAATTCTGGCAGGTTATTGAATACTGGCAAAAATTTGTAATCGTTCAACGCCGCGGCATTCTTGCTTATTGTGAGAAGTAGCCCGAGCATGCATGAGCACCATCATTTTGTCCCGTTCTGCAATTTAATTGCAGCCACAAACAAATCAGGCAGTTCGCCTCAACAGGATCAACGTGTAGGCGTTAGGCATGGTTAGTGTTTTCTGTGTTCTCACGATGCATAGTGCATGGAGCTGATAGAGTGTCGATCTCATGCCTGATTTGTTTGTGGCTGCAATTAAATTGCAGAACGGGACAAAATGATGGTGCTCATGCATGCTCGGGCTACTTCTCACAATATGCAAGAATGCCGCGGCGTTGAACGATTACAAATTTTGTAACAGTACCAAAGGATCTTCCTGTGGCATTTTGGGACACATACCACAGGAATATCACAGGATATAGTTCCTGTGGTACTGTCCTGTGGTAATGTCCCAAAATACCACAGGACAGATCCTATGGTAATGCCATGTGGTACTCTCCTGTGGTACTCTCCTGTGGTACGTCCCAAAATACCACAGGACAATTCGTGTGGTACTGTCATGTGGTACTGTCCTGTGGTACTTTCCTATGTAATGTCCTGTGGTACTGCCCTGTGGTACGTCCCAAAATACCACAGGACAATTCCTGTGTTACTGTCCTGTGGTATTGTCCTGTGGTATACATGTACGTCCAAAATTACCACAGGAATTCCTGTGGTACTGTCCTGTGGTATGCCCCAAAATACCACAGGACAGTTCGTGTGGTACTGTCCTGTGGTACTTTCCTATGGTAATGTCCTAAGGCACTGCCCTGCGGTGCGTCCCAAAATACCACAGGACAATTCCTGTGGTACTGTCCTGTGGTACTGTCCTGTGGTACGTCCCAAAATACCACAGGACAATTCGTGTGGTACTGTCCTTTGGTACTTTCCTGTGGTAATGTCCTGTGGTATACTGCCCTGTGGTACGTCCCAAATTACTACAGGACAATTCCTGTGGTACTGTCCTGTGGTACATCCCAAATTACCACAGGAATTTCTGTGGTACTGTCCTTTGGTACTTTCCTGTGGTAATGTCCTGTGGTATACTGCCCTGTGGTACGTCCCAAATTACTACAGGACAATTCCTGTGGTACTGTCCTGTGGTACATCCCAAATTACCACAGGAATTTCTGTGGTACTGTCCTGTGGTACGTCCCAAATTACCACAGGACAATTCGTGTGGTACTGTTCTGTGGTACTTTCCTGTGGTACTCTCCTGTGGTATACGTCCAAAATTACCGCAGGGATTCCTGTGGTACTGTCCTATGGTACGTCCCAAAATACCACATGACAATTTGTGTGGTACTGTCCTGTGGTACTTTCCTGTGGTAATGTCCTGTGGTACTGCCCTGTAGTACTGCCCTGTGATACGTCCCAAATTACCACAGGACAATTCCTGTGGTACTGTCCTGTGGTACGTCCCAAATTACCACAGGACAATTAATGTGGTACAACAATTACTGTCCTGTGGTACTGTCCTGTGATACTTTCCTGTGGTACTCTCCTGTAGTACTGCCCAGTGGTAGGACCCACATCCCAAAATACCACAGGACAATTTCTGTGGTACTGTCCTGTGGTACGTCCCAAATTACCACAGGACAATTCGTGTGGTACTGTCCTGTGGTACTTTCCTGTGGTACTGTCCTAAGGTACTTTCCTGTGGTACGTCCCAAAACACCACAGGACAATTCATGTGGTACTGTCCTGTGGTACTGTCCTGAGGTATACGTCCCAATTTACCACAGGGATTCCTGTGGTACATCCCAAAATACCACAGGGCAATTCGTGTGGTAATGTCCTGTGGTACTGCCTTGTGGTACGTCCCGAAGTACCACAGGACATTAGATCTGTTGTACTGTCCTGTGGTACCGTTCTACGGTACTATCCTGTACCACACATCAGTGCCTGTGCTGACATATGCTTGTGTTATATATGTGTGGTACTGACAAGTACAACAGAGGGACCACAGAGAGTACCACACGAGCCTGTGACACAATACCACACAGTTCCTGTGTTAACATATATTTGTGTGGTATATTGTGTGGTACCGACCAGTACCACAGGGAGTACCACATGAGCCTGTAATACAGTACCACGCAGTTCCTGTGGTAACATATATTTATGTGGTACATTGTGTGGAACTGACAAGTACTACTACAGGGAATACCCTACAAGCCTGTGGTACAGTACCACACAGTTCCTGGGGTAACAAGTGTGTGGTACATTGTGTGGTACCGACAAGTACCACAGGGAGTTCCTTAGGACTTTTTTGTTTGGGATAGTTCAACAACAAGCCTCCTTCAAGCATAAGCACTTTTTAATGCCCATCATATCCCAGAACCTATCCCCTGGTTTTGAAGCATGGTATGAGGCAGCTTATATGGGTGAGTTTTTAATATTTTTCTTTCCTTGAGGAAAAAAAAAATACTATTTTCAGTCATTAACTTCGTATTATATTTTGCAGCTTCCATTCCTTCTTGTACGTATCTGCACTTATGAACACGGGTCGTTGTGCCATTTCCCTGTCTCCCCATGCTACACTGTCGACATAGCAGAAATGGACCGAGTAGGGTCTATTTCTGGCCTTAAGAGTTCAGTCTTTCTTAAGAAGACATGCAAAATAGGTCATGTGATGTAGATTTGTTACATAGTCATGTCTTCGTCGAGCGTGGCAGTATGAATTCTAATGAGTGTTAGACTGAGCCATTGTTTATACAACCGGCGGTCGAGGTGAAACTTTTGATTTTGACATGTCTCTATTGTGCTATCTATCAAGGATCGTGTTTTACTTGTTTTCAGCATTTATAATGAACCATTAAAAGCCACGTTCTCGAAATGAGGTACTTCTCTCTCTTTTCTTGTTTGTCATTTTGAAAAAAAAAGAACGAATAACAAAAGAAAAGATCAAGTTTAACCTATGACAGGGGATATCTAGCGTAATTCCAGGAGAAAAATAATGTCTTGTTGAATATTATTATGCAGAAATACTTCTCGGAATGGAAACCGCGAAAATCACGTAGGCCCCTACAATAAACTATGGACGTACACATGGCATTGCAGTGGCACAGAAATGACCTCTTATCACCTCTTGGGCCCATTAAACATTTATTAACCGTAGAATCTCAACTAAAAAAAAAAGGGAGGGGGGGGGGAAGCTAACAGCAACAATTTATATCGTTTCCAATACGTGACGTTGTTTCTTCTTCTATAATGCAGGGCAACACTTACTTTGGAAACAATTTGCCGTCACGCACAGGTTCGTCTCCCACTGCCACACTCTATCAACGTGTAGGCCTACATGCAGACGTGGTTTCAAACGCAGTAGCTGAATTTTCCTGTTTTTGTTTGTTTATGCTTGTTTGGTTGTTTGTTTCCTTCTCTCTTCTCTCTCTCTCTCTCTCTCTCTCTCTCTCTCTCTTTTTTTTTTGGGGGGGGGGGGCTATGATAACCAAGAGTACATTTCGACCGTAAAGATATCAAACACGTCTACATGTGATTTTCGTGATTTGTGCTGCGTAAATGGTGCATAAAAAAATGAATGAATAATGAATGAATGATAAATGGCGACATACCTGTAATTGGAAAATGATAAGATCTAATTAACTAGGTGAAATATTCGGGCGTGGATAGCACATGAATATCATTGCAACACACTTCAGGCCAACAGCAGAGGATACGGAATTAATGGGATTTGTATGTTCATCCCCTTTCATCATTTGCATATGACGAGAAATTAATGTCTGCCTGTAGAAGATCAGCATCGATGCACTTATAGTCCAGTCAAAATATTAAAAAAGGGAGTCAACCCAAAACAAATTGCAACAGAAACCATTCCACTTGCATCTAACCTGGAAGAGCTATCAAGCATATTAAAAGTTCCCTAAAATTCGAGTGGTGGATCAATGCCTAATTTGCATAAATTCAAAATGGCCGCCATTAAACCTATTTATGCTTATATCTTGGGATGTAGAGCCCATAGAAAGTCAGTTCTTGTGTCTGAACCTATGTTTTTTAGGTCAAGGAGTACAATTATGACATCAGTAATAACTTAAAAGTATTTATTTGTACATAATTTGCATGAATTCTTTTTCTGCTTTAACCAGTGTATTCTATTATATTTGTATACTTGTCATTCTCTTGTTAATTGACACATTCAATGTATATTATATTGTAAGGAAGAAAGAAAGATGAATAAACTTGAAACTTGAATTTGAACGCTAGTATACACTTGCCCATTACATCTCAACATGCATATTCATTATCTAACATACATAAACATCGCACGTGGATTTCATCGCAATAAATTCACTGTTACAGTCCACACCTGACAAAGCACATCAGAGAAAATAAAAGACCTGACTATACGTCTTGAAAAGATACAGTATCACAGCCCTTTTACTGGAACATTAAGTAGGCCTATTTGGCACGGAAATAAAATTTGTTATACAGTACTGTACCTAGGTCTGAATCATGATATACTGACCATTGCAGGGGCGGATCCAGGAGTTCCGTAAAGGGGAGCCGCTCTTACAAAATTAAAGGGACTGTACAGTACTGGTTGAGGTGAGGATTCAGGTTTATATTTTTTTGGTGAGATAATGAAAAACCTTTTTATGAAATATGAAAGAACATGTAATTTCAAAGAAGGATTCAACGTTTATTTGATAGAAATTGACCTTGAAATGGCTGAGATAATAAAATTGACAGGCCACGACTTTTATTAGGATCTCTTTGTTTTTCCTTGTTTTTAGATATCTCGGTCATTTCAAAACCAATTTTCATCAAGCAAACTTTTGATTCCCCTTAGAATTGTATGCTTTTTAACATTCCATAGAGTGGTTTCTAAATATCTGGCAAAACGTTAACATGCTGAATCCTCACCTCAACCAGAACTGTACAGTCCCTTTAAAGGGGGCGGGCGCACCTCCCTCCATTTTTTCGTTTTATTTCTTTTGTTTTAACAAAAAATAAAAAGGGGGCGCACGCTTGGTGCTTAAACGAGAATAGAGATACTCATAATAGGTAAAGAGATCAATGGACTCACAGCTATTTAAACAGAAAAAAGAAGAAAAAGGAGTACACAATCATTTTTGTATTAATGTGTACATGTATTATGTTACATATTATAGGCCTATATATATATATATATATATATATATATATATATATATATATATGTGTGTGTGTGTGTGTGTGTGTGTGTGTGTGTGTGTATGTGTGTGATAGCTGATGTCATGCTCCCCCTTGAGGAAAAAAAATCACATGCAAATTAATTAGATAGCACTGCTTCTGATTTTGAAGAGCCACAGTGATTTAATTTTGGATACATGGGTATTGTGGCAGTACACTGAGAAGTCAATAGTCTGTGGTACACATGTTCACATGTATTGCTCTTTGTGATAACGTCATGTACTTTGAAGTAAATTATACATTCTGTATTGGTGAACATTGTCAGATATGATGCTGCAAAAAGAACAAATGAATCATAACTTAAAACATTGGTCGTGAAATCTATCATGATATCATGTATTTCCTTGAAGCTCACAACACGATCAAAGAATTCCTCGTGACCAACAACCAATACGTGTGTAGCACCGAACTCTTCAAGGGTGGGGAGGATCTTTTACGAAAACAGACTAAAGCCCGCCGCACACTACACGATTTGGCCCGATTCACCGGTCTTAAGACCTTAAGACTAGAAGTGTGACGTCACAGTCTTGCCAGTTTCCAGTCGTACAACTGGGTCTTAGCGCCAGTCGTAGAGATTTGACATGTTGAATCTCTACGACCAGTCGTGAGCTTTCAGCCATTCACAATGCAGCAAAATGCAAACGCACGCAGTGCGCACGTCTGCGCGCGCTTTACAGTCGGGTCGTATAGTGTGCGGTGTCCGGTCGTACGACTGGTCTTAAGACCCAGCTTGGCTTAAGACTTTAAGACCAGTCGGATCGTGTAGTGTGCGGTGGCCTTAACACGCAGCGGAAGGATTTGTTGGTTAACTTGTTGCGCGTGTAAAATATGTTTAACATGCACCAACACTCAGATAAAGTATCCCCACCTTTCGGTCTACTAGAAGGAGGTTTCCTAAATTATCTACTAGTATATCACTCAAAAGCAGTTACACCTGCACACCAATACCTTCACACATACACACCAGACACAATTACATTGTATACATTACATTGTATACAAAGGTGATTTCAACATAATGAAACTATAGTCTATCAATTTGAAGGAAATAATAGTATCCTTTAATTGTTGATTATGTAACACATTACATGTATATACAATATATACAATTTAAGCTAATAGGCAAAGGGTAGATCTAATTTCCTGGTCACATACTTGTGTGTATAGCCATACACAATTACACAATAATTAAATCCTAATCTGTCATATTCTACATTGAGGGTTTCATCTGACTTGGTGTTTTAGTCATTAGGGTTTAAGAGGGCCATCCTCCTCATAGTTCAATGGACTGAAAGAGATGAAAATGTAGAAACTTTTCTAAATAGGTTGAAGAAGCATCCTCTTCCTTCACGAGAAAAAAGCAGAAAGAAGTTATTACCAATTAATGTAATAAAAATATACATGTAATTAATCGTATTTCTAAAAAGGTATAAATATCAGAACATTAATTCTCTTCATTGCAGCCAGTTGGTACTAGTAACCATTTTGTAACATGGAACGCATGCTAAAGTAAATATGGTAAATGCACGATCTGTTAAGCAGAGCTTTCAAGAAATACATTAAGAGCTTGATGTAGTATTGCTGCCACAGATAGCTAGCCAAATCTATCAGGCCAACCTGACGATTATCACTTGATTTGGCTTATCCAAAAAGCTGTGTGACTTTCATTTCAAAGTCATGCTATTCCAGCATAAATTATTGCATCACATTCAGCATAATCAAGCTGAACAGATGTACAAATGACCATGTCTGTGTCTTGAAGTGTTAGTATATGTACAGTGGACTCCCATTTTAACGAAGTCGTCGGGACCGGCAGATTTCTTCCGTTATATCGAAATTTTGTTATAACCGATCAAATACACAATAATGCTGCGGCCTGAATTTTTACTTCGTTGTAACCAGAATTTCGTTATAACCGTGTTCATTGTAACAGGAGTGCACTACATAACATACCAGAGACAGTATACATGTACTCATTGGCATTACATGTATGTCACTCAATGAATCCATATGCATGGATATGTGGCAATGAAGTTGTGATGGTTTACATCACCAAACTCCATCTAAATTTCTTATATCTTATGCAACATAATCTAATATGGCACATTAATAGCCATTGTTCATTCTGAAAAATCACAAAATACTGTTTTGGTATGATTCGCACACCTGAAATAGATGTAAGTGGAGAAACTTTTCTAAATGGGTTGGAGTAGCATCCTCTTCCTCCAAGAGATAAAAGCAGAAAGTGGAAGAGGAATGGCTTTGCTGAAGCAAGATGGGGATGGCTGTACCATCTTGCCAGATTGATAGGGGTAAATACTGTAACCGAGGCATTATTGGGTGTTCACGTAAAGCATATCAGTACCTTAAGTCAAACTCACATTTGGATATATAATTCTCCACCGACTACAAAGCACGGCAGAACAAATTTCCTAAGAGGGTCTTCATCTGCTAAAAGCACTCATTAAAATTGTTCTTTAAAACTTTTACTAAAAATGAAATATTCCAACTTCAGAGTAAGAGAAAAGCTTTGTTCTCTCATCTTGTTCCCACGAAATTGACAAAAAAGTACTTGGGATGAAGAGAGAAAAGGGAAAGGGACAAAGAGAGAGAGAAAGGGGGAGAGAGAGGGGGAGTGGTGTGATGACTAACCATCCCATGGTCCAGTCCGGCATATATCAAGTGTGTGTTGCCATGGGAACCACATAGAGCATGGTCCACCGTAGACTGACCATAAAATGAGTGACTAAAATGGAATGTCCATTTACTGTACAGTAGCTGGCTTTCACTTTGAAGTTGGCACATAAGTACACAAGGCTTCGATACACTTAAAGTTACAAATAACTCTTTTATGTCGCACTTGACAGGTGCATTACAGTAGTATCCAGCAATCTCCCAGAAAGGGAAACAGGACGGGGTTTGTGTTGAAAAAGCCTTTTTCCACAATGCACAGCATCATTTGGACTTAACGACTGGATGAAACTATCTCAGTCATTTTCTTAAGTAAACAATCAGAGCATAAAATACATTCGTAAAAAAAAAAAAAACACCTTTAATTGCTATTTCTTGGCTTTACCTCGGCAGAGTGAATACAAAATACATTTAAAAAAAATCAGATGGCTGATGGCTGATTAACCTTGCTGCAGCTTTATTTTGATATCTTTAACTTCAAAAACTCTCCCTCATTTTTGTTTTCTGAACCCATGGCTAATGAGAAGAAATTTACAATACAATAAAATACAATCGCATTGATATTTATATAACGCTTTTACACAGCCAATGACTGGTTTCACAGCACTTTACAACAAAATTCAGTTACAGATTGGCATTAAAAAGAAAAGTCTTCGATTCTTTTTGAAAACATCAAGGGATGAGGGAATGCAGACGAACCATGCTGCATACTGCTGGGATCTTGTTCAGTAGTGAACAATGATTTTCATCATTAACATTAGGAGTGAAAATAACCCTTTGTCACAAGAAGAATGATTGTAGATAAGTCTACTGCTGAGCTTCGTGAAGTACAAACAATCATTTCCCCCCCCCCCCCCCCCCCCAAAGCCATAGGATTAAATCGCAACAGTCAAAATCTTCAGAAATCATTTCCCTTTTTTTCAGCACCTTAAAAGTCTTCATTTTAAGCCCAACTTCAGTGCTTTCACTAAAAACTGCATACTCCTTTAAGCTGAGGCAGACTGTGAGCAGATATTCACTCTCTCATTTTTGTCAATATTGTAAATTGCAGGGTAAAATAAGAAAATCATGCATTACACAAAGAATATCGATAGTACATGTACAGCTTTTTTCCCATTACTTTAAGATCACATTCTTTGAGATCCAATATAGCTTACATGCAACATCATATATTTTTTTTTCTCCCATTTATAGGAAAAAGGCACAAAATATAAGTGGACAAGATACACTAGCAACTTAGGCATACATGTACATGTATATACAAGGGAATGATATGCAATTACACATGCTGCATGAAGACTACACTAGATACATGAACCTCACATTGTAGAAAGATAAAAATCTCCCTGCCTACCACTGCTCCAGAAAAGAAATCACTGTATTTCATCTTTCTGCAAATCTTGTAGATTTACCATCTGACAGGCAGGAAATTATTTCTTTGCAGAATTCTTGGTATTGTCAATACCTAGGTGCCATGCACAGAGCAGCATTTTAGATGCATTATGGGATAGCCCAGGAGACAAACGTTCCCCTTTTTTGGCTGCTATATGCACTCAGATCACGTTCCGTCCTTTATCCAGGGGTATTTTTTTTTAAAGATTTCTTCGCTTTCCATCATGTGACCAGCACATTGAAGACTTGCAGTAGTGAACCTTTACTCTAGTGACTGCAAATCAGTAAAATTTGAAATTTTAAACTTTTTTTCTTTTAAGTTGAATTCTAAGCAAAGAAAAAAGTAGTAACGAAAGAAAAGCAGCCAAAAATTGCATTGACCTGTGAAAGGTTACAGACATGCGCAAGACAATCGGAAGTGGCAATGCACCAATGAATCCCACAGTGCATCTGTGACGGGGCTTTTTAGCATGTGCAGAAGTTTTCTGCTCATTGGCGATACCAAGAATTGTCCCAAGAGTGCACTTCTCATGTGGATTACCAGCTTTAAACAACTACACCACAATCCTCCAGCCCAAGTCACCTTTGACACTGTATATAATCATTTACTATGATTGAAGTTCACTGAATGCTTCGAAAACTTGGTGATTTTTCAGATCTCATATCTCAGACATAATGTGATCTGATTGTCTCTATCTGCATGGTAAAAACAAACAATGAGACAAAGTTCATTAAGCTACCTCATCCTAGTAAAGATGGAATAAGTGCCACATGGAAATCAGAAAACAACATACAACTTGTATGTTCATTGCAACTAAATGGAAGGGCATGCAATCCCAAACATACTCTAATAGTTAAAATTGAATACAGTTTACCTTAGCTTGCAGTATTACTAGTAAACTTTGACAAAAAGTTGTGGCTAATGGGGTAAAAAAAGGACTTGCACAGAGGTTTCAGAGGAATTCTGTGTTGATGGCAATTCTTTGTCAATGTAGAAGAGGGCATGTTACACCTTTTTCAATGGAGATGGCATGTCATGTGGCAAAATCTACATCATTCAATACATGATCATGATGGAACCTTACATGTTTCACATCTGTTCATTTATCACCAAAACAAAAGGAAAACAGGAAAACCAGTTGTTAAAAGAGGGAGGCAAAATTTCAGGGTGACCAGGAAAAGACATGCAGCATGATGACACTCTAATGGTCATACTTTTCCTCTTTAAAAAAAAATAATAACTTTGCAAAATTACCACTGTTCTTTTGTTCCATGCTTTCTGTTGGGATAGCTTTCCATTTATACGGAAAAGAGACTGACTCGGCTCTAAAACCAAACTTGCACAGGGGTGTTATGCACTTAATTTTGTGAAACACAAACACACAACAAGGTGTTAAGGATTCAAAAGAGCTTTGTTAGTTAAACACTATTCAAACAAACGTCCTGGATAATTTTTGTGGGAGGTTTTGACCTGTGAGCTCTGTTGTTCAATCCTCAATGTCTACAGCATGACAAAGTGACCACATGATCACAGCAGAATAAAACATGACATGACAAAAACAATAGAATACAGTCTGTACATAGTTTTATCACAGATAAAGATGCTTTGTGATATCAACTTTTACAAAAATTCAATGACTATGAAATACTTAGTGGTGCAAAGTGTCATTTCCACAATAAATTCTTTTCTCATATTCTCAACAAATTACAACACCACAGCAGATTAACATCCCTTTACGCTACCTATGTCAAACAATTGTGCATGCCTGTGGAAGCATATCACTTCTCATGACCATCAAAAATGTTTCAAAATTATCTGTGTACAGTCAGACCAACCACCATGGAAGAGGAAAGGCAAGACACTGGGTGTAGCTATCAACAAGGGCAGTTTGTAGTATCCATCAGCCTTTGACAGTCTGCCGCTACAGCGGAAGCCGAGCGGGAATGGGCTGCGGCTGGGAAGTGACCAATTGCTGGTGGTGGTGATGTCCAATCAGAGTATGATTGACGTGGCTCCCATCATTCATGTTAAAACCCATGGTCTGCTGCCGATACTCCCCTAAAGCCTGGGCAACTCGAAACCCTTCATCCATAAGGAGATGTTGCATCATTTGCCGCTGGGCTTTAAAGGCTGTCCTCTTTGGGAGCCCAGTGTGTGGGGATATCTCCTCACCATTGACTGGATTTGGGGATTCCCGCATGGGATGGGCGTAATGCTGTCCATTGCTGATAGCACTCTGATCAGTAGGTGAGTTGTATTGGTTGCCACTCAATGCCTGACTATGGTGCCGTGGTGAGTCTCTCGAGTGACTACTTCCACCACTGTGTTGGTGACTTCTCACATGACTGGGCGGGTGACTAATCTGCTGACTAAGTTCAAGCTTTTCCAAGACAGACAGACCAACCTGGGGTACAACTGGGTGCCGTACAGTCAGTGGGCTACTGTGATGATCAGATCGAAGGTTGCCTGTCTGCAGTGAGTTGTGATTTGTGTGATTATACTGATGGTGTTGTGGGCTCTGGGGCTCATGTGAGTTGTTGGAGTGGGTATACCGGTCCTCAGGATTTGGGTTGGGTGGTGAGGAACACTTGGCTCTCCGATCTGTCAGAGACAGTGGGTCAGAGACAAAGACCTGTTTTTGCTGTGAATTACAGGCCTTGCAAATTGTGAAGAATGATTTGTTTTTCTTCCCACCTTGACTTAACTGAAACTCACAAATTAAACCTCATGACTTAAATTTTTCCTCATTTTAAAAGGAAGGCAGAAACTGTAGGGATTCTGAACTCACAGTTTCCATTTGAAATGGAATGATAAGCTTTTTGGCATCCAACTAATGGAATGTACAATGTAGGTAGTGTACTTAATCTTATGCAAGGAAAAAAAAAAAAGAAAGCCAAGCACTACATTTTGCAGTAGGAATACTCTGATGCAAAGAGAATAATGGGCCATACTGTATGCATAAAAAAGTAGCAATTGCTTGCGCTAGCCTTTTACTTGAATCTGTATGCATTAAAATAGGCCATTGCTAGCAAGAAAAAGCTTTTGCTAGCAAGCACAAGCAATCGCTTGCTGCCAAAAAGCAGTTGCTTAGAGACCAAGCATTTACTTAAAAAATGTACGCATGAAATGGACGTTTTGCTTGTTCTTGCTAGCAATTGTTTACATTTTTCCAAGCTCTGTAAAACGACCTTGAGCTTTTGCTTAACTTGGACATTCACTTTTAAGCATTTCCAGATTCATTAAAAACAAGAGACCCGCGGGGGTCTAGCGCTCACCTGAGTATCGCAAGTTCACCTTTCACGCAGTCACTCATCTAAATTATTCACAGCTCTACCAAAATTTGACCAGGCATTCTCAAGTAGAAGATGAAAATGTACAATAAGGGCCCAAATTTTTTTAAGATTGCTTAATTTGGGGAGATTGGGGCCTCCTGGGCCCCTCTGGGTGGGGCATGGTGTTGCCCATTGTGATAAATTGAGATCCTGACCCCCTAGGGATGCTACCTGCCAAGTTTGATGAAAATCCATCATGATGTTTTCAGGAAGAAGATGAAAATGTACAATTAAGGCCCCCATTTGGACCTTCCCAACCAACCCCCCCCCCCCCCTGCCCCCAAGAGGGGCACCCCTGGATCTCCTATGAACAAACTTGAAACTACAGTCATTAATGTACTCACTCATAGTATTATCTTAGCCTTATAACTTCTGATTCTAGAGAAGATTTTTAAAGATTCCTTCATTGTGGGGGTTTGGGCCCCCCTGGGGGCCCCCTAGGTGGGGCATGGTGCCCATTTTAACAAATTGAGATCCTAACCCCCAAGGATGCTACCTGCCAAGTTTGGTGAAAATGGGTCATGGGGTTCTCAAGAAGAAGATAAAAAATGTACAATTTAGGCCCCATTAGGACCCCTCCTCACACCCCCTCCCCTGGGGTCCTAAGGGGGGCACCCCTGATTCTGCCATGTGCAAACTTAAAACTACAGTCATCAATATATTAACTCATAGTATTAACTTAGCTCTATCACTTCTGGTTCTAGAGAAGAAGATTTTTACAGATTCCTTAACTTTTTTTTTGGGGGGGGGGGGGGGTTGGGGCCCCCTGGGGGCCCCCTGGGTGGGGTATGGTGCCCATTTTAACAAATTGAGTTCCTAACCCCCTAGGGATGCTACCTGCCAAGTTTGGTGAAAATGGGTCATGGGGTTCTCAAGAAGAAGATAAAAATGTACAATGTAGGCCCCATTAGAACCCCTCTTCATCCCCCCCCCCCCCCTCCCCTGGGGTCCCAAGGGGGGCACCCCTGATTCTGCCATGAACAAACTTGAAACTACAGTCATCAATGTACTAACTCATAGTATTAACTTAGCTCTATCACTTCTGGTTCTAGAGAAGAAGATCTTTACAGATTCCTTAATTTTTGGGGGGTTTGGGCCCCCCTGGGGGCCCCCTGGGTGGGGGCATGGTGCCCATTTTAACAAATTGAGTTCCTAACCCCCTCGGGATGCTACCTGCCAAGTTTAATGAAAATCGGTCTTGGGGTTTTCAAGAAGAAGATGAAAATGTAAAAAGTTTACGCATGACGCATGACGCACGACGCAAAACGCACGACGGGCACCGGAAGAAGGGCGATCGCAATAGCTCACTGAGCTAAAAGGCCAAAGTTGTGCAGGAGTGGTAGAACTCTACTAGAATGTTCTCGTAAACTGTATGGGAAACTTTTTAGTTTCAAGAAGGCCACATGCAGCAAATGCCAACAAACAGTATGTGACATACTCACCAGGATGTGGCTGTGATTGCTGCTGCGGTGCAAGATGTTGCGGGAGTTGCTGCTGCTGGTTTGGCTGTTGGTGTTGTGGCTGTTGTTGTTGTTGGGGTGGAGGAGGTGGTGGTGGCTGCTGTGCCTGTTGTTGTGGTTGTTGAGGTTGTTGCTGCTGCTGGTCATCATGCAAGAGACTGTTGGCACCATCAGAGAGTAAGTCTTCTTCATCAATGTCATCTTCATCACGACCTTCTGCTTTTGCCTTGGCCACATAATATCTATTAGGCAGATATATTGTACTTGGAATCTTAACACACATGTAGCTAGATATATTTGTAAAGCCAGACATCTTTGGTCTACATCTGTTTTGCTTCATACCCTTTCATGCAGACACATTAAATGCAAACAAACAAAATTTTGAAAACCAGGAGCACAACAACAATCACCATTCTTCAAGTTGCTAAATGATATAGCCAGCTCATTACGCTATACTGTATATGTAGTATGGACAAATACACATTAGAGGTGTATGACTGTGTGACCTTGCATTTCAATTCACGTCTGGAAACAAACCAAAACATCATCACAAAACTCTCAGTCCTAGTCATTTGTAATACTATCATTTATCACTCTCATAATTCAAAGATATCAATATCTTTCAAATGTTTTTGCCAAATTTAAAAACCTTAATACATGATTGTGCCAAATTAAATGTACCGAATACTATTATCCTACAAAGGGCAGCCTACACAAGTGGCATATTCCAATTAATTGTGCCTTGGTCGAATCACGCTAGGGCCATTCTCACTGGGAAAATTTGCGAGGTGAAACTTTGCGAAATTACAAAACGTGTCCATTCACACTACAACGAAACTTGCAAAATTATGCACCCAGTGAGTAACTAGAACTATCACTCATTGTGATTAATATACCCCCACCCACAACTGAGGAAATTAGCTCAACCAGGATTTTTTTTTAACTTTTTAATGAAAAAAAAAAATTACCAAGGCAATGCACTGTCCAACAGTAAATAAATGTATTGCTCACTGTTAGTCAAATGTCCCACATCTCAAGTCTAGTGCTCAAAAACTGAGTGAGCAAGATAAATAAACTGACGATTTCTATGGTTTTTTATTAAAAATTGTATAACCACGGCGCAACACAATGTTGGATATTAAGAAAAAAAATGAAGTTTTGCACAACTATATATGTATCATAGCCATCACATGTGCCAAATTTCAAGCCAAATGCTAACAGGATGAGGGGCTTAGTTGAATTCAAAATATTAGTGTATCATTTTCATTCAAAATATACTGTTACCATGGCAACACATTTTCAACACTGACGAAAGAGTTTTTGCACATCTAGGTAATGTAGAGGTAACATGTGCCAAATATGAAGCCAAAACGCTCTAAACATAGAGAGTAAGAATCTAATTGAAATGTTTGTATGATTTTCATTCAAAATGCACTGTTACCATGGCAACACACTGTTCGAAAATGATGAAATACAAAGTTTGCATATCTCTGCACTACAATGGTTGCATATCTCTGTACTACAATGGTTGCATGTGCCAAATTTCAAGCCAAATGCTCAAAGACTGAGGGAGTTACCTGAATCCACAATATTTTTATATTGATTTTCATTCAAACTATGCTGTTACCATGGCAACACAATGATTAACAATGACGAAAGGTTAAGTTTGCACATCTACATACCATAGTGGTCAGGTGTGCCAAATTTCAAGCTAAATGCTCAAAGACTGAGGGAGTTGGCGGAATCCACATGCTTTTTGGTGAAAAATTGTTGTTACCATGGCAACGCATTGTTCAACAATAATGACAGATTAAGTTTGAACATCTATATGCTATAGTGGTCACCTGTGCCAAATTTTCAAAGCCAAATGCTCAAAGACTGAGGGAGTTAACTGAATCCAAACTATTTTTGCATGATTTTCATTCAAAACATACTGTTACCATGGCAACACATTGATCAACAATGACCAAAGACTATGTATGCTCATCTACGTACTACAGTGGTCACATGTGCCAAATTTCAAGCTTAATGCTCAAAGACTGAGGTAGTTACCTGAATTCACAATATTTTGTATGCATTTTAGTGAAAAGCTGCTGTTACCATGGCAACCCATTGTTCACCACTGACGAAAGATTAAGTTTGCACATCTATATGCTATAGTGGTTGCATGTGCCAAATTTCAAGCCAAATGCTCAAATAGTGAGGGATTTAACTGAATCCACGATATTTTTGTATGATTTTCATTCAAAATATGCCGTTACCATGGCAACGCATTGATCACCACTGACGAAAGATTACCTTTGCACATCTACGTACCACAGTGGTAATGTGTACCAAATTTCTAGCTAAACGCTTGAAGACTAAAGAAAGTTAGCTGAATCCACAATATTTTTGTATGTTTTTTTGTTAAAAAAAGCTGTTACCATGGCAACGCATTGTTCATCACTGACGAAAGATTAAGTTTGCACATCTATATACTATAGTGGTCATGTGTGCCAAATTTCAAGTCAAATGCTCTAAGACTGAGGGAGTTAACTTCATCCACAATATTTTCGTATGACTTTCATTCAAACTATGCTGTTACCATGGCAACACATTGATAAAAAATGACGAAGTAGTAAGTATCCACATCTACATACAATAGTGGTCACATGTGCCAAATTTTAAGCCAAATGCTTGAAAACTGAAGGAGTTAGGCTAATCCACACATTTTTGTATGATTGGTAAAACAAAATTCTGTTGCCATGGCAACAGATTCATCACCACACACATCAAATGTGTTTTGCACAAATATACATTACATTGATCGCATATACCAAATTCAAACAGAATTGCTACAAAACTAAGAGATTAGAGCAATCCACAACATTTCGTAAGATTTATATGAAAATCTTCCGTTGCCATGGCAACGCATTATGAAATAATCACGAAAAAGGTCTCTTGCACATCTGCCTGTGCTAGCGGTCACACATGCCAAATTTGAAGTTGATTGCTCCAAAAATGAGAAAGTTGTTCGATCCACAAGTTTTTATGAAAATATGCCGTTGCCATGGCAACGCATTATGCGATACTAATAAAAAAGGTGTCTTGCACATCTACCTTTGATAGCAGTCACACATGCCAAATTTGGGGTCAATTGCTCAAAAAATGAGAGAGGAGTTCGATCCACTACATTTTGCTAGATTTTTAAAAAATTTGCCGTTTCCATGGCAACGCATTATGTGATACTAACGAAAAGGTGTCTTGCACATCTACCTTTGATAGTGATCACACATGCCAAATTTGGGGTCAATTGCTCAATAAATGAGAGAGGAGTTCGACCCACAAGATTTTGCAACGGACCGACCGCCTGACCGCCGACCGCCCGCCCGACCGACCGACCGACCGACCGACCGACCGACCGGCCACCCGACCTCAGGATGATTCCTATATACCCCCCCTACACACTATGTGTGGGTGGGGGTATAACTAGCAAAATTTTTCAACGAACTTCACATGCGCGAAGATGATCCCAGCATGCCATTTAGTTTGGCACAGGTTTAATACTCTTCTGTCGTACAGCTGCACGTATTGTAAACCACAACCATACAATCACTATATCCCATGCATTTGTTTCAGGGTGTATTTCAATATACATCTGACTTGTAGGCCCCCTACTCTAGTTTCTTCCTCAAATATGTTGTTACTTTGTTGGTCGTACACATGGTTACAGGAAAGTTACTCAAATGTTCATAGTTCCATAATACATGATCATCAGATTCCACCATATCCAAGAAGAGAATGAACGTTGAAATAGATTGGTTTTTTTTAGGTATTTGAGTCAACAGCAAGAAGAGATTTATACGAAATTTGTATTGATGCTGCTGTTGTTCTTCCCACATCGTACGCAGCTGTATCAGGCTTGCCATCATCAGTGTGGTCAATATGCCGATGTCATTCATGTACAAAGAGGTTCTATTAACCCTAACTTACCTAGGCTATTTAGCAAGCTTGAATTCCCGGGGGGGGGGGGGGGGGGGGGCATTATGGCCCCTCCTTAAGATCTCGGCCGTTGATCGCGCGATCGCCGCAAAATTTTGCATGAACATTAAGCCGGATGTAATCTACAAGACTGTTAAGTTAAATTTTCAAAAAAATTGTATTTTCTATTTTATATTAATTAATTATGCAAATATATGCAAAAAACCTCATTTTCGTCTGTAATTGGCTTATAAAAGCTTATGGAATGCTGATTTTTGCTGTAAATATTCCTAGTGACATTCCGAACATTTGTGCGTCAAAAAAATTTCAGTATCAAAATTAATTTCTCATGTTTTTTATTGTTTTATCATTGTTTTATTTATTTCTTTGTTTTTTCGAACTTTTGTTTTTGTTGTTTTTTTTCGGCAGAATTTGTCATACACATCTTTAAAAGCATAATTATACTGTAATAAAATCATTTCAGCCATTAAAATTAAAAATATGAATCTTTATATGAATCAATTGAAAAAACACAATTTGTATTGACTTTGTACACAAAATCACGTTTTTGAGCAATTTTGGGGTTGACGAAAATTTTTTGAAGGGGCGTGGCTTCGGAACGGTATGCCCGGGCGCGACAAATTTGGTCTCAAAAGTTGCGCGAGACTTGAAAGTAAAAAGTCAGCGAGCGGCACGGTCAAAAAATTTTTGCAGATTTTCTCCTCCCTCCACCCCACTGTCCTTACGAACTCTCTCTTGATTTCGTCATACCCTCAAAATTTAATCTTGCCTCCACATGTAACCAGAGACATCTCATATCATTTGTCGTTCAAGTTGCTGATATTCCTTTCTGTTAGCACTATAGGATGACAAATACTACAACTACAGTAACCAAGACGATTGACTCTTGAGAACGATGTAAACAAAATTTAATCATTAGCATTTACAAGAGAGTGTCAATAATGTACTGGCTATTTGAGATGTATCCCTTTCTTCTAATAAAGTACTGTAGTAGGCCCAAATGCTATGGTATCAGCAGCACTGCGAAAAACCCCCACCTTCATAACACCCCTATCGGACATACACATTCACAATTTGTGCTGAGTTTTGAGCAGTGAACAGGAAGAGTGCAGAAGTCACGTGACAAACTTCATGATTTTTCTGCAGTGAGCATTCACATCACAAATCACGGACACAAACTTCGCACTCCAGATTGCCAATTTTCTGTCATAGTTTCAGGGGCGTGTCGTAAAACTGCCTAGCAACTTTCACCAAAACTAAACAAAATTTTTCGCTTCGCAAATTTTCACTTGCAATGTGAACAGCCCTATTGTCACAAAAAGTCCTCCTCTTATCTAGCTATTGTTTATGCCATACATTTAGCGATGCTAATTTTTGGCAAATCAGGACTTCCCAATTATCTTGTAAGTAGTTGAATTCGCGATCGTGGAGTATAGTAATGAAGGACAACACGTAAACGTGCATGTCACAGTCATGTCAAGATCAGAGTTTATAGTTCTGGATGTTGTTATATTGGTGAATAGCACAAGACTCGTGAAATTCGCTAAAACACAAACCTTATGAAATATACAGGGCATACGGTATAAGAACAAAAGCCTACAGCATTCACTGCAAACCAAAGGAAATTCAATATTGCTGGATGAGAGGGGGCTTCACCTGTCTGAGCGTTTCTGCTTCTTAATAACGTCTGTCTGCTCTGTCATGTAGGCTAGCTGCTGAGTGGTCAACTTCTCCAGCTCCAGTTGGAGGTCGTAAACTTTCTGGAGGTCGCTCTCTGACTTGGCGATAGAGATCTTCGCTTTCAGGTCGTACTGCTGGTTCTTGATGCTGGCTAGGAGTGTGGAAATCTCGTTCATCCTTTCCTATGCCAGACATAAATGTATTAGAGTAAGGACATTCTAACATAATTGTCACTGCAGGCTTTATTGCCTTAAAAAAAAAGAAAGATGTAGCACGGGTAAATATGACACTTGTATTCGTATCATGCTACATGAGACACAGTTGCAGCATATAATGCAATGATGACCTTAAAACTGGAGGAAGCTGGGAAATTTGTGGCATCAAACAAAATTTATCTTATATAAATCTACTAACTTTCATAAATATACATATATTTTTACCTCTCGTCTAATCTTCATGATTTCAGCTTGTACTGTTCTTGGGTTTGGATTGAGTTCTGCTTCGTTGCTCAACTTAGCTCTCTTGCTCTTGGACCGTCCCTTGGAAGATCCTTTCACCTTGGTCGATCTGCCAAAATTATCATTCCAAATAGTGGCTAAAGGTGAATACCTGCAATACATCTTCTGTGTACTGTAAAAGTGGAAATTTTCACAGTGTTGAAATTTTCGCGCATTTCGCACAACCACAAACTAGTGCGAAAATAAAAGCACACGAATATTTTTGCTTGCCAATGACCAATGTTCCTGTACTTGGTGTCTTGATTCCGCGGAATTAAAAACACGCAAAACTCTTCTTTCCCGGCCAAGCACGAAAAATTAGTCACACGAAAATATCCACTTTTACAGTATTACTGTCTCACTTTTAATGTACATATTATTGTTTGAATTTCATTTTTGAATTATTTCGTTTCAGGTTTAAACTGATCATTAGTTTCTCTGAGTACTCCAGGGCCCCGTTTTATCAAAACACAAAATCGATTCTATATTTCCTTACCACACAGGCTGCCATAGACTTACAGTTGAAATCGACTATATAATCAATTTTAACTCTTCATAAAACAAGGCCCTGGTTGGGCTGAATGTTGAGTAACTCATCATAAAACAATCAACATTTATCTAGCGAAAGGTGTATGGTAACCACATACTACAGGTTTCTCCCATATTGTAGAATTTACCTTCCTGTGTTGATATTATACAAATAACGCACAGGTCTGAGTGCGTCCGTTGGAATTGTGTGCATAAGGTAACTATGGAATGCTTAACCCACGAGGTGAAGCCGAGTGGGTTAAGGCTAAATTCCATAGTTACCTCATGCACACTATGTTCCAACTGACGCATGAAAAGACATGTGCATCATCTGATTTATAGAATGGGTAATTTTCTTGCCAAAAACCCATTTTTCTATTGTGTTACCCGATGACAAAATTACTGGATGCATTTCCTTTTGGCTTGGCATAGACGAAAGCTCGAAAGCCATGCATCAGTTTTTACTGGACGCATGGCCAGCAATGCATCAGTAAATACGGATGCATGGTTGTTTTAGCCAATAGGCGTCTCATATTGAGTGCGCGAACGCTTGCTTAGTGCGCGAACCTTTGTTACAAGTACGCGTACTCTTGCTACAAGTGCGCGATAACATGTATACCACTGTGACTCAGCGTGCGGTAAAGTAAAAATCAACACATAGCTCTCGACCAATGAGATCGCAGGATTCTCGCTACCCATTCTATAATGAGAAATTATAAACATGCGTTTTCAAAAAGTGTGTTTTTTCCTTCCATGAAGCTGACAAAATAGCATGATGCACACAGCAAATGCTATTTGCTTTTGTAACCTTCGTGTAACAGGAATCAGTGGTCTAGTGTGCAGCATAAAGAAAACTAGAAATGTCGCTAAGGCGACTGGTATGCCTCCGCCATAATGCATGATTCTCCTAATAGGTCTATAGTACATGTGGACAATGTGTGATTACATTTTCACAAAATTGGCAAAATATTAAAATGACAAGTTTGTCACAAACGTGTTGAGTGTTCACCTTCCTTGACCTAGGTTTAATTGGATGAATAGGAGAGCATGTATTTGGGGACTTAAGGACTTTAACTTGACTTTGACCCATTCATAAGTTTATGCATTGACTAATTTTCAAGGTATGGAGAAAAAGTGCAATTTCTGTATTGAAAAGTCCATTGTTACCATTTTCATCTGGCCTTTGACCCTAAAATTCATAAGATAATCACTGTCAGGCAGAACATGCATAAATATGTAGAAAGTTTCAAGATAACTTGAGCCACTTCCGGGATATGGAGGAAAAAGTTAGTTCAGCACTTTCCCTTGATCTTTGACCTTTTGACCTTTGAGGCAAAAAAAAGAGAGAAAGTTTCCAGAGAATCTCTATTAGGTTATACATGCATACACCAAGTGTAAAAAAAAAATAATCCTGCTGGCATTGCATAAATATGAGGGAAATAGTAAAATTTTGAAGTGTTGCCCTTGACCTTTGACCCCTGACCTTTGACCCCATGAACCCTAAATTCTCTAGATAATCACTGCCAGTCAGTACACGTATATATACTATGTTCCATGAAGATACCTTGAACAATTTCCAAGTTAAGGAGAAAAAAGTGAAGTTTTAATATTTTTACTTGACCTTTTGATCTTTGACCTCATGACCCCAAACTTTCACCAGAGAATCTGAATTGGGTAACACATGTATACAATAAGTTTCAAGAAAATATCTTCAGGCATTGCAAAGATATGGTGGAAATAGTGAAATTTTACATATTTGACCTTGACCTTTTGACCTTGAGTATGTGCACCCTAAAGTTGATAGGCACAACTTCACCCCCTAATACACATACATGCCAAGTTTCATTAGGATACCTCAAAAGGTTTTTTAGTTACGCTGTCCACAAAATTCATTACAGACGGACGGACAACCCGAAAACATAATGCCTCCGGCACCACTTCGTGGCGGAGGCATAAAAAGGTGTTGATATATTGCACTTGCAGGCTGTCAAGCATTGCATGCCTACGTACAAACATCCTCCTGTGAACTATGCAACATGCAGTAACTCTGTATTGCATATTTTGTTCAAGTGTGCATTTCTAATATTTCTGTGTTGCTTTTGCTGCTGTTGAACATTCTTGTTGTTTTGGGTGAACACCTGTGTGTCTTCTGTTTGGTCACCATATTTTCCTGGTACACACAGCCCAATAAATAGTGTCTGTGTCGTAACATTGTCATGTTACCTCGAGTTTGTTTTTTTAAGTGAAGTACTGTTAATAGTATGCTCTGTATTATATCAGCATCATCATATCAAAGGACAAGTTCACCTTCATAGACATGTGGATTGAGTGAATGCAGCAATATTAATAGAGCACATCAGCAAGAATTTGAGGAAAATCAGACAATTGAATTTTTGAAGTTTCTGCTGAGTCACTGCTGGATGAGAAGACTACTACAGCTTGTGATGTCTCATGAGTACAACGATATAAAGAAAATATAAGGACAATTCAAGATATTTTCACTTTTCTCGCATAATAAATGAACATTTGACTTCCCTCTTTCAGAAGGCAAGGGGAATAATATTACCCTTAACATACGTCAGTGACGAGTCAAGGAAATGTGCACTTTTTTCAAAAAGTAAAATTTTGTGAAATTCTCTTTATATTTTCCTTATATCGTTGTACGCATGTGACATCATACACTCTAGCTAACTCCTCTCAGGAGGAGTTAGCTAATGCTTTAGCCCTACTTAGGAGTGGAAAGGCCCAAGGTCCGGACAACATCCCACCGGAATTCCTTATTCATTGCGGGGTCAAATGTCAGAAGTGGTTAACAGATTTCTATTCTTGCTGTTTCACCAACCAAGTCATCCCTAAGATATGGAGAAAAGCCACTGTAATTGCTCTCCCAAAACCAAACAAACCAGTTGATGACCCCAAGAGCTACAGACCAATCTCCCTTCTCTGTGTCCCTTACAAGCTTCTGGAACGTCTCCTTCTGGCGAGGATAGAACCTGTGGTTGACCCACAATTACCAGATGAACAAGAGGGCTTCCGCCATGGTCGGAGTACAGTCCACCAAATTGTCAAGCTGACCAATGACATCGAAGACAGCTTTGAGAAGAATCACAAAGCCGGCGCCATCTTTGTCGACCTCACTGCAGCCTATGACACTGTGTGGCACCAGGGTCTGACTCTGAAATTATTAAAGACAATCCCTGATCACCACATGGTGAGGTTCCTCTGCAACATTCTAGCCAATAGGAGGTTCGTTCTGAAGACTAGTGATGGACAGTCCAGCAGACCACGCCAACTGCGGAATGGAGTTCCTCAAGGCTCTGTACTATCCCCCTTGCTCTTCAACATACACATCAGTGACATCCCCTTCACAACCTCACGACAGTATGGCTATGCAGATGACCTTGCCCTTCTTCACTCTGACAGAGCCTGGTCAAATGTAGAGAATACCCTCACTGCAGATATGTCGCAAATCGCGAAGTACTTCAGGATCTGGAGACTCAAGATTAGCATGTCCAAGACAACGGTAACAGCCTTCCACCTGAACACCAAGGAGGCTAATCGGCAACTCAGTGTCATTCTTGATGGAACACCTCTTCCATACAATGCTACACCAACCTACCTTGGTGTGAAGTTGGATAGGCAGCTGACTTACAAGGAACAACTCAAGGCCATAAGTGGAAAAGTGTCTTCACGTAACAACCTCCTTCGCCGACTTGCAGGCTCAAAATGGGGTGCCAGTGCAACCATTCTCTGCACTAGTGCACTAGCACTGGTATACAGTGCCGCGGAATACGCCTCCCCTGCGTGGTGTAGGAGCTCTCACACCAGGAAACTTGACTCAGTTCTGAATGACACCATGAGATTAATTACAGGATGTCTCCGGCCTACACCAACAGAATTCCTACCTGTTCTCTCAGGCATCGCTCCCGCCCCCATGTGCCGAGAACATCACACACATACTGTAGGCTGGTCACCAAGGCCTCCAGCAACCCGGACGACCTCCTCCACGACGTAGTTGAGGGCTCTGTAACTCTGGGTCAGCGGCATCAGCGACTGAAGTCTCGCCACCCTTTCTCCCGCCATGCAGCAACGCTGAGAGGATCAGACTTCAACATCTGCCAGACATGGAGAACAAGCTGGGAAGACACCCAACGACCTGCCCAACTTGTTGTCACGCCCAATATATCTGTCCCCCCAGGAGCAAACCTCCCAAGGAGTGAGTGGGTGTCTCTAAATCGGATTCGAACCGGAGTTGGGCGTTTCAATGCAGCCATGCATCGTTGGGGGCTACGCCCGTCAGCAGCTTGCCAGTGTGGTGCACCACAACAGACTGCTCAACACATCTTGAGTGAGTGCCCTGATCTCCGCCCTCCTGACAACATGGACCCGACACACCCTACTCCACAGACTGTAACTTGGCTACAACAACTGAGGGACATTATTTAGCTGCTGCTGCCTCATAAGCAAGAAGAAGATACACTCTAGTAGTCTTCTCATCCAGAAGTGACTGTGCAGATACTTTAAAAATTCATAACTTTTGAACTGATTGTCCGATTTTCCCTAAACTTTCACTGATGTGTTCCAATAACATTGCTGCATCCACTCAATCCACTTGTATATGAAGGTGGACTTGTCCTTGATCAAATGATCAAATGATCCAATGATACATAGACCACTTTAGCATAAACATGTTATATTGTTTGTAATTGTTTGTTTTTTTCTTTGAGTAATCCACGTCCTACAAGCATGCTTTTTTTGTGAAACACTCTTTCCATCATCATATTCCCTTTATTTTGTTTCAATGACAAAGTGTGCACTGTTCTTTTTTATTGCTACAATACCATTCATATATATTTTGCATTATATCCCACTATTTGTCATTCCGAATGGCTAAAAATGATGGAAAAATAAATTGAACTGAATAGAATTGAATTGAACTTTTCAGTTGTCTAACCCATAGTGGCCACCAACCAATGTGAGATTCTTACCTTGATTGTCCATGTCTGTACTGGTAGCCACTGTCTCTCACAACTTGTCTGGCAAGAGGAAAGAGTTTGTCCCTTTGCAAGATGAGATGCGGGTCTAGATTACACAGCTGGGTTGCAGCTTCATTCACTGTCACCTTAGGGCAAAATGATAACACAAATTCATTGATATTTATAAACTCTGATAGAAATTTGAAAGCTCTTAGTGTTCAAACTTGCCTGCTTCTGTTGCTCAGGGCCTTCAAATGACATCTTTGGAAAGACCCTTTTTGCTCTTTGTCATAGAATCAAATAAAGCTACTGTTCCATGCCATGATGTTTATAGATTCATATTCAGGTGGAATTATCTCAGAGCTGATATATGCAGCAGTGCTAAGAACATATGAAGCCTTTGCCATTCATTTGTGATGTTACACAAATCATAGTTCTTGCACTTACCTCATGCAGAGTGAGTGGTTTCTCCAACTTCCGCTTAGAGTCAAAACGCCCATAGATGCTGGCCCACTTTTGGATCTCCTCCATCCTGTTTGGGTGGTCTGGACTCATGCTGAGAATGTACTCTACTTCCCTGGTGATCTTCTTGGTTGGTGGAAGGTGGGATGGCCCTTCAGCACGAATCACCTGCTCTGCAGTAGCCCGCAAATTGTTAATCATCTCCCGGTTCAGGGTAGGGTTATCAAGACGACCAATAGGTGCTGAATTGAAAGCCGCTGGGGAGGGGGAGGACAAAGTACCAGCTGGCCTATAACCTGGAGGCGTGGAGGAGATTTGCTGAGATGAGCCAGGTGAGGATCGATTGTTAGAAGCTGATGATGTTGAAGGAGGGTGACCAGGAGATGATGATGAAGAGACAGGTGTGTTGGTCTGTGGCCACCTGTTAGAAGGATGATGCACTCCAAGACTGCCATGAGGCTGTAAGTTCACAGCCAAAGAAATGTCCATGTTTGTCAGTGAAGGATGATGAGTTTGCTGTGCAGCCAGAGGTTCCTGGAAAAAGACAACAACAGAATACAAGACTAGAAATGTCGCTATGGCGACTAGTATGCCTCCATCATAATGCACGGTTCTCCTCATAGGTCTATAGTACATGTACATGTACTGGACAATGTGTGATGACAGTTTCATACAACTGGCGATGTTTGTCGCAAATTTGTTCAATGGTCACTTTCCTTGAGCTACAGGTTTCATTAAATGGATGGCTACAATTGTATACTGAGAACAGGTATTTAGGGGTTTCAGGATTGTACTTGACCTTTGACCCTTTCATAAGTTAATGAAGTGAGTAATCTCCATGGAATGGAGAAAAAGTGTAATATCTGCTTTAAATAGTAAAATTTTAGCATTTTAATCTGACCCCTGACCTTTGAGCCCAAGACCCTAAAATTCCCAAGAGAATCACCGTCAGGCAGTACATGCACAGATATATATAAGTTTCATGCTGATACCTTGGGTTACTTCTTAGATACACATGTATGGAAGAATTTAAGCATTTTCATTTGACCTGTGATCTTTTGACCTTTGACCATTTGGCCAAAAACATTCCAAGAGATTCTCTATTGGGTAATACATGTATACACTAAGTTTCAAGAAAATAACTTCAGGCATTGCATAGATATGAGGGAAATCATGAAATTTGAGCATTTTGACCTTTGACCTTGAGTATGTGCACCCGAAAGTTGAAAAACACAACTTTGTCCACTCTCGCATACTTGTATAAATGCCAAATTTCATTAGGATACCAAAATGTTTTTTGAGGTTACCCTGTCCACAAAATTGATTACGGACGGAAGAACAGACAGATGGGTGGATGGACATCCTGAAAACATAATGCCTCTTCCGACACTTCATGGCGGAGGCATAATGATGATAAAAACAAGAATGAGATCCAGTCGGACATGTGCTCACTGGAGCATGAAAGTACTACCATTTGGGCATTGCCAGAGACAGTTACTTACTTCAGACATTTATGGACAAATTTGCAATGATCTGATATGTCTGGGCAAAAGACTGCATTTCATATGGAAAAATATGAGCATACAGGTACTGTGCACATGATGCACAGGCTTGTGTGGGTTAGTAAAGACTGATGCATTGAGTTAACTTCAGAGAGGCCCAACTGAGTGTGGCTTTAGACCGATTTCAAAGTACATGTAAATGAGCGCATCCCATTCCACCAATCACATTGTGCATCATGTTCTACACAATAAACGCAGAAACAGAAGAAGTGGTAAAAAAAAAATTTCCCAGTCCTGTGTCTGGTAATAGCGAGTCATGTCTCCAGAGCTAGTGTTTGCCTACCACAAATTTACCGGAGGAATGAACTGACGCATGGCTTAAAGACATCTATGTGCTAATGTGGCCGCATGTTTAGTTAGCACAAACGGTTATATAGTGACAATCAGTCAATGAGACTGCAGAGATTCTGAGACTCATCTTATAACTGTCTATTCTGCCCTTCTCTTTACAAAGCCAACATTTGCCAAAGGGCAACAAGTTCCGGGACTGTGCATTGGGCCCCAACACCTAACCTTCTCTCTTCATCCACCAAGGTGTACAATGACTTGGCTAACTCAGTTTCGGCTCATGACCAGTGATTTTCAATTATGTATCTACAATATGTGACCTACTTGTATGTTCTCTCGTGTTACACATTAGAGCCCCACTGTCGAGGCTCAGCTTGGTACCCACTTTAAAACAACAAAAACAACAAAAAATCTCATGCCTGTCAGATTCAGCAACATCTTTAGATGCGCTCCTCATACAGCAAAGAAGTTGTTCAATTTCTCAAGAAGAAGAAGAAGAAGAAAAAAAAAGATTCAAGATCAAATGCGACCATCCTGGGACCACCAAGAGCTCTTTTCTTCACCCACAAAGGCACTATGAATGCATCCTATACAATTGAAAGCTGTTAGTATTGGATCAATTCATTACAGAGAATAACAATAAAGAGAAATAGCTAACTGTTTACAGCATGCATGCAATAGGTCCCACATGAACAGAATAGGCCACCTCAGGCCTTTCATGCACATCTTTCATTTCTTCGTGCAACGCACTTGTACTACACAGGCGCTACTTTTCAAATTCCGAGGTAGAATCATTTGTGACTTTGAATCACAAAAAAAATGTAACCCTGAATTTACAAAAGGACTAAAAATAGGTGAAATGGGTGATCTTCATTTTTTCAAATCATTTTCTGAAAGGGCAGTTGGGAAATTGTGTTTCTGCAGTTTTTCCAGAAAACCTTTTTTTTTCCAAAATTTAGAATAAGTGTGATTAGGCGAGTCTTTAGTCCGCTTCTCATATCTTATGGACTCTTTACACACTCCTCAATTTCAATTCTGATAACTTTTCAAATGATGGTGCTACTGCATTTACAGTTGGCATTAGTCATGGATAGCTGTGTTTCACGAGTGTTGAAAAGTTCAGCTTGATAGAATAATCCCTTCATTGTTGCTGCTACAGAAATTTACTTCCTGCTTCTTCTTTTTTTGTCTCATTCACTGCAAAGAACACAGCACCATGAGATTAAGCACTTGAATAGACCCTGAACTTGAAAGACTCATTTTGCAGTTTACAATATTCCACAAAGAGTACACTAGTTTCTTTCCATTATTTAGATAGGTTTAGGAAAATCCATTTTAATGAGTTATCTGCTCATTCAGATACTTCCCTTCACAAAAACAATCCATGTCTGGTGACTTTAAGTTTTTAGTGGTTTTGCAATGCAGGGGTGACATTTGAAACCCCCACACCATGATTTACAAACTCTGTACCAAGTTTGGTTGAAAACAACTATACTTGTATCATAGATGAAAATTACAGTATGAAAGCTCTTGTAAGCCGAATATGGCTATGGGCTGCCTTGCACCTCTTTACCAGGTCTAAAATCTTAATTCCAGATATAGTGATATCCATAAGGGTTGTGATCAGATTTCAGTGTACATGTATATCTCAAAGTTGACAAATTTTTCACATGCCAGGTACAGTGTAACTTGAGTTAAATTTTGTTTGCAGTTTGATAATCACTTACAAGAACTGCAAAAAGAAATAAATTCTTGAGGAGGTGTGCAAATTTTGCTGCTTTAGATGTTTATCTATTTGTTATTTGCAGTGTTGTGAAAAGAAAAAAAAAATGGGACTGAACTATGGCTTTATACCTGAAAAGCTCCTGGGTTTGCCACCCACTCCTGAAGGGCCTTTTGCAGACGTCTCACATGGAGTGGCTTGTTTCCCATGCCCACAAGAGACATGATCTCTAGAAACTCGTCTTCCCCTGCCTCGCACAATTGCTGAACGTCGTCACCGCCCTGGTGGATGAAGTTAGAGTAATATGGGAGAAGGTTGGCCCGCTCTAAGACCCGGTACAGCTGAAGCTCGCTCAGGGTCTGTGGTGCATGCGAGCGTCTGCTCTCTGCCATTCCGTGGACAGGCTGAGTGTGAAAGTATGGTTTAGGAGACCTGTTTAATATGTGTCATGAATTTCTTGGTCAACTATATCACTGAAAACATTTTGAAATTGTGTACAGTACATCAGACCAGTTTATAAAAATTTTGAGTTGACTTTGTGTCCTAATCCAGTAATACATACAGTGTACAAATGACACACAAGTCTGAGTGCGTCAATAGGAATAGTGTGCATAAGGTTCCTATGGAAGGCTGAACCCATGACACGAAGCCTGCGGATGTAGGCTAAATTTCAGAGTTACTTGCATGCATGTGGTACCATTCCAACTGATGCATGAAAAGGCATGTGCGTCAACTGTTTTACAGAATGGGGGACCATTTTCTTGCTAGAAATTCAGCTTTTGATCATGTTACCTGATTGTAAATTTACTGGCTGCATTTCTTTTTGGCTTGCCATATATTGTATTATACAAAAACCATGCACCCAGTACTTCCAACCATGCATCCACTAATTACTGGATGCATGGTTAGCTAGTCAGTAGGCTACAATGTATATTGTATAGGAGTCTCTTACTGAGTGAGTGAACGCTAGCTTAGTGCCCAGATGCTTATTAGTGTGCAAACTCTTGTTACAAATGTGCAATAACAAAATCAACACACAGCTTTGGACCAATGAGATCACAGGATTTTTGCTACCCGTTCTATAATACTAACTAATATTATTTTTCGATGTGCTGTACATGTGTACATGTACAATGTATGTACCTAGACCTTTGATAAAGCAGCATTGAAGCATTGAATCCCATACAAACGTGTAGAATTCATGTTGGAAAGACTTACGGGTAATCATTATCTACTTATTTTTTTTCTCCTGATGTGCAATGCTTTGATTAAATCTCAAAGTTGAGATTTGGACCAATGAGATCACAGGATTTTTGTTACCCGTTCTCTAATACTAACTAATATTACCGTACTTTTCGATGTATTGTACATGTGTACATTTACAATGTACAACTGTATGTACTTGGTACCTAGACCTTTGATAAAGCAGCATTGAAGCATTGAATCCCATAGAATCCATGTTGGAGAGACTTACAGGTAATCATTATCTTTTTTCTTTTTTTTTTCTCCTGATGTGCCACGCTTTGATTAAATCTGATGTGTACATTTTTTTTCCCTTTTAATCAATCTGATACTTCTTTCTCCTCTTTCTGAGATTACAATGTACAGTTGTACATTATTCAGATACAAATGCTGTCCATGTACACAATGTGCAATCTGTGTGTACATCGTAGCAAGGGTGGATTGTCCAGACCGTTTTCCACCAGAGTAGGTTTTCACTTACTGTAAAACCAGACATTTCTGTGGCATGAAATTTCCTGAATTAGAGCTGGTAGCCTTTTTCGATGCATGAAATTTTCATGAATTGCCACTGGCATTCAATGTATATACAACTTTTAGTGTAGATGAGAATTTTTCAGTGTATTTTAATTTTGCAAATCATGGCTCTCACAAAATTTGCACAATTAAAATGCATGTGAAAATGTCTGGTTTTACAGAATGGTACCATATACTGTAAAGCGAGAAATTTTCGCGTGCATTTTAATTTCGCGAATTTCGCGAGCACCAAAATTCGCGAAATTAAAATGCACGCGAAAGTTTTTGTCTACACTACATGCATTGAACACCAGTGGCAATTCGCGAAAATTTCATGCCACGAAAAGGGCTGTCAGCTCCAATTCGCGATAATTTCATGCCGCGAATATATCATGTTTTACAGTACAATATTGCACAATTAATATTAAGTGTAGGTACCTGATCATGTACTTGTGTTGTAGCCCCATGAAAATGCGAATACATGTGTACAATGTATGTGTAAAATACATGTACATGTACTGTAAGTTACATAATCAGTGTACAGTATGCACTGTATCTTTCAAAGCAGTGAAATCATTTGACAATGTCCTGATTGGTAAAGCAACATTTTTCTGCATATATAGGCATTTGTTTGTCCATGTAATTGTGTAACGGTACTGAGGTTCAATAATAACAATAATAATGATATATAATGAAAGAAAGATATTATTCAGAGGGGTGAAGGATCAGGTGTGAGTTTCTTCAAATCGTCTCCCTCTATCAATGAAATTTGTTAAGATCACAACTGCTGATCTGTAAATTACCAAACATATCAGAAAAAAGGAACCAGTGGGACTCGAACCTGTCATCTGACTACTGCTTTCCGGGCAGCAACACTACCACCAGGCTGTCCCTGGTTGCCGGCAGTGACACGATGAACATAGAACAAATACCCAAGCTCCGAAATTCCGACATTGTTACCTCTGCCAAGGGAGGAGGAGGTTAGGTGACCATCGGCATTGGTTTGTCTGTTTGCAAAATAACTCAAAAAGTTGTGTACAGATTACTAGAGGTTAATGCACACTAAGGCATGTGTTCTGCTCGGGCAAGGCGCCGTGTACATGTAACGACGTAAACAAAAGGCTTCTTATACAAATTGGGAAATGAGTTGCTGGCTTGGCGGAGGTCTGTGCTCTCTGAGTGCTTCTCTAGTTATGTTCAGAAGTCGAAGGCGGACAAGACATATTGAAGGACATATAAAATATGATGATGTATAACATGAAATATATAAATGATATATATAACATTTAACAATGTCGGAATTTCGAAGCTTGGGCATTTATTCCATGTTCATTGTGTCACTGCCGGCAACCCGGGACAGCCTGGTGGTAGTGTCGCTGCCTGGAAAGCAGTACAATGTAGATTCATGACAGCTTCGAGTCCCACTGGTTCCTTTTTTCTGACATGTTTGCTAATATACAGATCAGCACTTGGGATCTTTACAAATTTCATTCGTAGAGGGAGACAAATTGAAGAAACTTACACCTGAATAATGATATGGTTTAAGTTACACGCGAGTATATTGTCTGACTGTATCTTTATAGCGCGTTTTAACCAAGTGCTGGTTCCATACAAAGTGCTTTGAGATGTCATCCCTGGTCGCCAATAGAGATTGATACTTGGAAAATGCCAGGCAGTGACAGTATGAGTCCAGTGCATACCGGTACATAGGAGTTCAGAATACTGTATACGCCAATATTTTCGCGTACAGATATTTTCGCGAATCACGGTATCAGTGGCATTTTCGCGTGTTGTTAAATTCGCGATTGATAGTAGTAGTAGGGTGCTACTGCCAAGCCCGAGAAACACGTTCAAACACTTGCCAACGTACTCGTAACGTTTTTCCATTTGCATTGTAATCGTTCTCCCAAACATGAAAATAGAAACGACACAAGATTTATAAAATGAAACAATTACGGCATTCACAAGTACTCGGTACCTACCAAATGTTGCAACAATAGACGACAAAGTTTCAGAGCTGCGCTAGCGCTAGCGAAAGTTTTACATGCATCCTACATACACAGCCCTGTCGCTGTACACAAGTTTCGCGCTAGCTAGCTACACCTAGCTGCGCATTGGCATCTGCATGGCCCTGCGCACACGGCGTCTGGTCGGGCTACCATGTGCATCCCTAGGCCACACCCGTGTACCCAACCACGTCGAGCCGGTGTTCGTTCGCGTAGGGTAACGTAGCACGGAGATTGCACATTTTAATGCACGTTTAGCATCGTACTGCACTTCCACAATCGGTCGCACCGTAGCGTACGTACTAGTAATATAGTATGTGTACGTACACAATTTGTACTGGCCGATGTAACAGCCGCGTTCTGGTACGGCCAGCGTTGGATGCATTTTGTCATGTCATTTTGCACATAAGGTATGACGGGGTAATATTTTCGCGTCTCTTTAATTTCGCGATCAGCCCGAAGCTCGCGAAATTCGCGAAAATAAAACCCTCGCGAAAATAACGGCGTATACAGTAACTAGGTCTTCAAATGTTGTCAAAAGCAGGCATCATCCACCACACCATCTGTATGTACACAGCTGCAGCTCTTGCTGTTGTTGAGATGCCTCCTCCCCAATGATGGCAATTAATGACAGATGGCAACGAAACTCGCTCAAAGAAAATTCATGACAGAATACTGTACACTCTCTCTGTATTCTGAAACATATCATTTTATGCTCACTCAGTACAGTGGAGTCCCGTTATTTAGAGATTGTCGGTTGTGGGTGATTTTTCTCATTACGATCCGGATTCTCATTGTTTCGAACACTTGCGAAAAGTACACAGTATTTACAGAACACGCTCTGGTAAAATTAGGCTACATGCATTGCATAATATGACAACGCCATGATGATGAACAGGAAAACAGGAAATGCGACGGTATAAAAAGTGGGAGAGCATTCTCGTGATAGTAATAACAGACGGGTCTAAATAGATTGGGATGCTTGTTGTCAAATGTTTTAGATTTGACAACAACGATTTGACGTTACGCTTTACGTGTTAATTGCTACCCCGTCCGAGCTACGAATGCGGCGCTTTTAATGCGCTCGTGAGGCGATTGTGATAGGCTATAAAATAAAACCATGGCGAGCTCGCTATGGAAATTTTGGACATGTTCAAAACTTGGTGGCGACCGTGGCGATAGTGGCAACCCTCTGCGCTTCTGAACCGCTCAAGATACGATGGAGAAGATTTAAAGTGATCATTAACAAGCCACGATCCGCCACGCTTTGTCGATTTTTTTTTTTGTAGCAGAATCACCGTCTAGTGAGATGGGGGGTATAGAACCAGTAAAAGAGTCTAATGACTATGTTGTAACTTAGAAGTATAGAGGTCTGCTTTTTATACTCTCCTTTTTAATATTGAAACAGAATCAAACAAAACATCGGTGTCAGCACTAGTCTGTAGAACACCTAATCCTGTGTAGGCTGTATAGTGGTACTGTAGCCATGTAGAGTATACATGTAGGCTATGCCTAGATTTAAAGACAGAAAGATCCATATGTCTGAAGGAGTCTTTTATTTTTTTGACGTTATCGCTCTCCTCCGGCGACAGTTGTATAGGAGGGGATCCGTGAAGCCAGACGCAGTCTCCGCGGAACATATCAGTTCGGGAAACCCACTCACAAGGGGGGCCCCTCCTTATAAGTAACCCGTCCCCCTTATAAGTAACCCCGTCCCCCTTATAAGTAACCCCCGGGGCACCCCTTATAAGGAGTCTCCACGCTTTTTTGCAATGCAACGCGAAAATGAAAGGATTGCGGCAATTCGCTTGATTATGTCCATAAAGCTTCACAAGTTTCCTAGTTACTCACGAAATTTGAGCAAAATCGGTTCGAGGGATCATATCTAAAATCATGGATTTAAATGCGAGGTCAAACGACCCATGCGAATGCTGAAATGCGAGCGATTACTGGCGTGAGTGTCGCCAGGCACGGCGGCGCGGCAATGCTTGAGTGCAGACGTGGCGACTGAGTACGGAGACTTTCGTTCATTCAGGTGGCTTTCATAGAAAGTCTCAAACAATGACAAACAATGACAAACAAACAATTTAATAAACAGAGTAGAAACAGATTCGTAATGAGTGTACGTGGAAAAAGGAATGTACAAGTTGTACACGTATGTTTTACAATTGTAAAAATAAAATAAAATTTAAGTTTGACGCCACGCCACCTGGTCACTACCTAGACAGAAAGATCCGTCTGTCCGGAGGACTCTTTTATATTTTGCCATTAACGCTGTCCTCCGTAGACATACGGAGGGGATCCGTGAAGCCAGACGTAGTCTCCGCGGAACATTCTCCGACGGACAGATACAGACCGATCTTTCGGTCAAGTCACTACCCAGCTCATCTGAAGGACTGAACCTGGATCTGAATACAGAGGCTCAGCCTGCGTTCAGAATCTTCCATAGCTAGGTACATGTACATTGTACACACACAGTAGGTATCCATAGGTAGTCATTTTCTTTATCTGTTTATCTAATGGCAGTAATGCTCCTAACATGTTACAGCACTGATGTTTCAGATAATGACGGTCAATTATGTAAAGATGAAATAGATCTAACGTTAGGCCTTCTCCCGAATATCGTTTATTATATTATATACAGTAATGTATGGTTGGGGCACCACCTATCGACAGGGCACCTTCCCATCGACACCCTGCGTATCATGGCTGTTTGCGTATAGAACAAAAAAGTACGCGCGGGATTAAGTGTCATTAGCTATAAAAACAATAAAAACGAAGAAACGAAAATCAAACTCAAACAAACCAAGCTAAAAATTACACATCCGATCAGTAACGACGCATGGCTGTGAAATTCACGTGTATTACCTATGGCCTGTGAAATTCACGTGTATACCTATGCTGTGAAATTCACGTGTATACCTATGGAGGAGAGGGGGTGTCGATCGCAAGGTTCCCTTTTTAGCTGCGCGAAGAAAACGGAACGCACGCACTAAAATTGCGCTATTTTAAAACGGAGATTCATAATCAACGAGACGGTCACGACATTCAAAACTGCAGTATTTATGGCATATTTGAGGTAAGAATTAGGCGGATTTGTATTATATTTTTAGAATAAACAAGCTACAGATCCTTAGGGTGTCGATACGTGGTACCCCCAACCCTACATAGTGTTCTAACGTGAGATCTCTTCAATACATTTCACCTTTGCTTCGTGACTGTGCAGCAGCTGCAACCTAGCAGGCAGAAGCTTACGGAAGCTTACCTTTTTGCTCCTCGCGCCCTGACGAGCCCGCTAGACACTGCTCACTGGCCGCGGCTAGCTAGAGATCCATGCCCCCTGAGTGCAATTAACACCTACAGCCACTTTTCTAGATACCGACGAGATCAATCATATACCTTTACAGCCCACTGTGTTCATATTTTCATATTTACCACTCGGATTGACGTAAGGCAGCCAGAAATTCACCCATGTATACGACCATTTTCTCGCGTGCGACGATTCCTGGTATACAGTCCCACATACCTATTTATTGTGCAGATAGAGCATAGAGGCGCACGCAGTGCGCACTTTTACGCTCTGTCTCTAGCTTTGGCCAGCTTTGCATGCTGGGCGCACTTCTACGTACGAAGCTTTCTAAGGGCCATTTTTGACAACCTAAAAAAAAAAAAAGATACTACGTACGTACGTAATAATACTGCGTACGTACGCAGTAAGTATTATTGCGTACGTACGCAGTATTATTACGTACGCACGTATTATTATTATTATAGTGAGGTTCACACCTAAGTCCCTTTTTTCTAAACCTCGAGGTTTTGTAAACCACGAGGCACTAAACTACAAGTTAGGGCCCAAGTTAGCGTAGATGTAGACGCATGTAGTTTAGAAAACCACGACAACCACGACAACACCACAAGATTTCTTAGGGTGTTGTCGTGGTTTAAGCGCGTAGTTTAAGCGCGCTGTGGCAGCGCGCTTAAACTATGACAGATGTGAACGGAGTTTTGTTAACCACGACGCTCAGTTTTTTCCACAATAGTGCGCAACCCTATGGGCAAACTAGGCGCCCTTTATTTTCTATCGTAGTTATGTTTACCTCGAGGTTTTGCCTAACTGCATGTAGGTGTGAACGGCATCGAAGTTTTGTCGTGGTTAAAATAGGGGAACGCATTTTTGCGCTCGTAGTTAGTATGGTTGGGTGTTCATAATACCGGACACCTAACGTTTTTCTATCAATAGAAACGTGAAAAATCTCACAATTTGCCTGAAATTTTACTCACGTGTGGAGAAAATACTCCGGATTCACAAGCGCGCACTGAAAATGCGATCTGAGGTACGCGCTCTTAGATGGCGGCTTCGAACGCGTGGGGTGTCATTTTTTCCGCACTCATGAGTTGCCCTGCTCATTTCAACCGGCCACCCTGACAATATAAAAGGGCACTTAAATGCGTTTTTTCGACAGGCCGCTGTTTTTTTCTAGCCGTCATTTTTTCCCCAATAATATTTGAATATATTTTGAATCCTTCGATATTACTTTTGAAGGACTGTTTGATGAATTTGACTTGATTTTCATTAGGAAACTTTTCATCGTAATTGAAATAAATTAGATGAGTCGGTTTGTTGTTTCACATTCATTTCTCGTTTCTGCATCAACTCGTACGGTCGTAGCGGGCGACAAAATGTTTATGTCATGTATATGTGTAACGTGTGTGCACGATCGTACAAGCGGCGGTGACAATTTTGCGGTCAAAATCGTCAAATTTATTACGGAAGGATACTCTACATCTAACAACGAGTCAGCAAAGGTAGGCCTAGTTATATGTAGTTACACGATAAATCTTATTCGATTTTGCTAAATTTCGTTAATTTATAGGGAATACTTATTTGTTTTCGTCTCATTTTACTCGGTAGCGTAGCCCAGTGAAGAATCGAACACCGTTGCGCGTAGTCCCATGCGTACATTTTCTTTCTGTACGCGCAATGCCATTATACTTAGTAATGCGCGGCCGGTCGTTATGGACCCGGTCGGTAGGTTGGACACCTACCATACAAGTTTTTGGATAGGTGTAGACATGGCTTATAACGTACGTACGTAGTATTTATTGCGTACGTACGCAGTATTATTACGTACGTACGTATTATTATTATTGTTATTACGTACGTACCTAGTATTTATTGCGTACGTGCCCAGTATTATTACGTACGTACGTAGTATTTATTAGGTACGTACGCAGTATTTATTACGTACGTAGGTATTGTTCATTGCGTACGTACGTAGGCCTATTGTTTATTACGTACGTACGCAGTATTTGAGTAAGGCGGCAGACAGGGCAGACGTATGTTTGTACTTCGATATTAGTAGGGCAGATATGTAAAAAAAATTGGTCGAAATGCTCACATCCGGCGGAAAGTATGAAATTTTGCAGATAGGGGTATTTTGGGGCACTGATTTCAAATATTGCCGGATCCAAGAGATCTGATCACATGAGCGTTTTGACACATTGAATTTGATGACAGATTGATTTTGAGTGTATGACAAACATCGAATGGCCGCCATTTTGAATTCCAATATGGCCGCCTCGACGAAATATTCAAAATCCCTATCTCGATTTCTCAGTGGTGAGTGACCCTGAAATTAGGGGTAAACAAGTATTTCAACATACTGAGTTAAAATATTAACTGATGTGATGTGTCTGACAAACGAGGTCGTAATTAAGTCTGTAATTAACTTCGTGATTAAGTCGTGAAGTTAATAGGCCCTTAATCATGGGCAAAATCGGTATTCTGAGGACGTAATTATGATTAAGTCCCCTGTAATTATCTTAGGTCCCTCCCATCTAATTGTTATTCCATCCAATCAGACGAGTTGTTAGAAGCCAAAATGATGATTACACGCGCAAATATGCCCTCAATGCGCGCTCCTCCACGCCCCTGTAACTACAGCCCAAGAGCTCCGTGCGCACACTCCGGAATTTTATTACAACCCCTCACCTACGCACGCGAAGGTCTCAACCTCTTTGCTCAAATAAAATGACAAAATTCCTCGAAGATCGGCTATATTTCTTTTTTTCTCTGAATTCTACGGATACCATGATAACAAGATTCAACCGCTCCTCGGTTACCGAAGACGGTAAGCATCGCTGTGGCAGAGAAAACACGATGTAATGCGTGATATCGGAGTAGTTAATGACACTCTTTGGTATCATTAAGTTTTTCGTTAACTTTCATACTTAACTACACCCTCAGAATACCGATTCGTAATTAACTCTGTGATTAAGTCCTCTCAGAGGTGCACGCGCATTGATACGCGCAAACGCGTAGGTCCTTCCCGCCAAAACGCTTGTTGCTATGGTAGCTAATATACCCCCTACTTAATCATGCTCTCAGAATACCAATTCGGTAATTAAGTGCTAATCAGACACTTAATAAGCTCTCAGAATACGGCCCCTGTTGAATTCCAATGTCACTACGAAGACAAACATCATGACTAACATTCACGGGCATGTCAAAAAGTGCAGCAAAAAGGAAGCATAATGCACCTTTCACTGACGTCACAATGTAAATACAGCAGCGCGCACTCTATCAGTTACAAACGCGCGCTCAATCAGGTAGCCTAATTTACAAACCCGAGATAGAGATTTTCAACACTCCAACATGGCAAATAATTATGCATAAAAATTTAAATTGGCTGTCGTGCAGCTTGTCAGACAATTCAAATAAGTCTGTTATTGAAGTCATCAAATCACCATGCTTTATATCAAATTCCAATGGCTAATGTCATTCAGAACTGAAGATAGAATCTTTGACGGCGGCCATATTGGAATTCAAAATGGCGGCCGACCCCGTGGTCAGACCTCTTAGATCCGGCAATTTGTTAATTCAGCGCCTCAAAATACCCCTATATGCAAAATTTATGGTACTTTCCGCCGGATGTGAGCATCTTTTTCACATATATCTGCCCCACAGCCAAAATGAAATATTATACAGTGAAACCCCAATATAACGAGGTCCGTGGGACCGGCGATATTACCTCGTTAACCGGTACCTCGTTATAACTGTACGCATAAAAAAAACAAAGGAAAACATAAGCACGACGTCATACCCGTCAATCAAACTCAAGAACATCCTTTGCGTTGTTATTACACAATTATGAATCGTTATTATTGAGACAATAAAGGGAAATTGTTTGTGAATTGATACATAAAAAAGACGGAAAAAAGTAGGTGTTCACTGCAAAAACATCGTTGTTAGATTTAACACCACGGGTGTTAAATCTAACACCGATCAATCTTCAATAGAGGACCACACCCACAGGTGTAGAAAATGTATTGTGACGGTGTTAAAAAGTGTTCACCTGGCACTTCGTGGTGTTAATTTGACACTGTAGCTGGTGATATTTTTGACACTGCGCTAGAGTTCATTCATTAATGACACCGCATGGTGTTGATTTGATATTGGTGGTGTTAATTTCAATGGTATAACACCCGTCCAGCTTCAATAGGAGACCACACCAACTGGTGTTACTGTGGTGTAAATTTGTTCACACATTTTTTCAAAAATCAAGTACTTTATCGGAAAATTCTTCATCGTCTTGTTGAAGTTCAGAATTAACAAGAAATTCAGTAACTAAGAAACTATCAAAAAAACAATTTTATATTTTGAAATGACACCTGGAGGTGTTAATCTAGCACCATGAATGAGCACCGGAAATTTAACACCAGCTCGATGTTTCATATTTAACACCGGACTTTTTGCAGTGTTGAAATGCGCTAATTCTTTAGTTTTCTTCCAAAAATCTCTTCGCATAATACTAGTTGCACATTATGTTCCTGAGAAGAAGGTCTACTCGGCAGGATCATATTCGTGATTCTTTCTACACCTATCTCTTCCTCTTGTATCGAACCATTCCACAAGATGAATGCTTTTTCGTTTGTGAAATACAGTGTACAGTGTGAACTGGCAATGAGCAAAATCAGATTGTATAACCAGCGCAAATAGAGTTGAGTTGAGTTGAGTTTATTTATTTTACCACGGTAAAAAGCTTGCTATCAGCTAAAAGCTGTTTTTCAGCAAGGCCGTGAAATGATAACAAAAACACAGAAATCATACAATGAAGAGAAATGCAAAAAAAAAGGCCATAATAATTACAAACGAACGCAAAAAAAAATGAAAAGTGAAAAAAGTCACAAAGTATGCAAAGTGTAACATAAAAAGTATATACAATTAATACAAGAAATCAAAATGAGAATTGAGGAAAAGAATTATACAGAAATACACAAAGGTTTGAAGAAATTGACAATCATAATATCACATTGCAAACAGATTTAAACGTTTGAAAATAACAGACAAGCTTCTAACGAAGGGGGGGGGGGGCAAATGAATTGAAACACCTGTTCTGTGAGCAAATATTTGATTATACAAAATTAACACTTGAATATAAGTTGAATATAAATTGTTTCAATCATACAAATCTTTTCTTTATTTCTGTTATAAATAATTTGATGTCATATTGTCCTGAGACTCAAAAGGAGATCGTTAAAGAGCTTAGAAGCTGAATATAGTGCGCTTTTTCTTTAAAAAATTGGTTCGTGGTTTTGGGAGAACAACAGTGGTTTTATCGTTTCGGAGATTGTAATAAGACTGAGATCTAAATTGAATCCTGGAAGACAGTGAATCAGGGGCGAGGTTATGGAGCAATTTAAAGATGATTGTCAAAGCCTGAATCTCCCGTCGATTTTTCAATGGTTTAACATCGGTGGTACTAATCTATACAGAGCTTCTCTATTGAAGCGACCATCAACTCCCAGGATTAAGCGGAGACACCTGTTTTGTAAAGTTTGAAGCTTTGCAAGTTGGGAAGCATGACCATTCATCCAAACCATACTACAATAGTCCAGCTGTGGCTGAATCAATGTTTGGTAAAGTACCCATTGTATATCAAGAAGGTTCTCTGGTCGAGGTATTGACGGACACGTTTCACCGCGTGAAACGTTTTCAAAGTCTTTTTCTTCACTTCTTCTATTTGGGGTGTCCATGTTAAACTGCTGTCAAGGATAACGCCAAGATATTTGCACTTGGAAACTCTTTGCGAAGTACTGTTTTGAATGGAAAGATGCACATTTTCAAACTTGCGTAACAATCCATTTGAACCGACCAACATGTATAAAATAACATTTTTTCCATATTAAGGAGGAAATGATTATCTAAGAACCATTTTGACATCGACTTTAAATCATCATTGATAACCTTTTCTAATACTCTTGGGTCTTTGGCGGCAAAATATAAACAAGTGTCGTCCGCGTAGAGTGAAAGGGAACAATTCTTAACAGATTTATATAATTTATGTCATTTAGCGTAAGGATAAACAACAACGGCCCGAGAATGCTGCCCTGGGGCACGCCACTGAGAACTGCTTGGCTGGTAGAGCTATTGCCATTTAGCACAGTCAGTTGCTCTGTTTTGTAGAAATAATTTTCGAACCAATTCACAACAGTGGAGTCAAATCCAAAGAAAGTCAACTTTTCCAAGAGTATGTCAAAGGATATTAGGTCAAACGCCTTTTGTATATTGAGTGTGACAATCGCTACGACAATCGCTACGACATAACCTTTAACAAAAGAGTAACATTTACATGCGTTGTTTATCGTAACTTGCGAGGTATGTTACGCTATTGGTGCATGCCCAGCGGGAATAGGATGATTAATTCATGAATCATTTCGGCTGTAATCCTATACAATGTATGATCGTTGCGCCCGAAGGGATTACAAAATGCGTTCTTTATTTTCTTCCGAAAATCTCTCCGCGTTTTGTACTCCCGTTCTTGAAAAATATGCGACAATGTTGAATTTGGAAGGTTGTGATCCTTTTTACGCAAGTCTGTACCTCGTGGACCATTCTGAAAGAAAGAAAAATCTTCATTGTGAAAAGCAGTGGTAAATGATAATGAATAAACCCAGATCTATTCAAACTGTTAAATGCGTTTATTTCTTTCTCTGAACACCAACTCATTTAAGTCGATTAACATGCGCTATTCAACTATTTTTATACGCTATCCCCTGTCCCCCGGCGGGATCGCGATGATTTCATTAATTATTTCGGCATTAATCATGCACACTCATATTTATATTATGTTTCGTTACATGATAATGAATAATCCCAGATCTATTCAAACTGTTAAATGCGTTTGTTTCTTTTTCTAAACACCGATTCAAGTAGATTAACATGCGTTATTCAACTATTTTCACGCTACTTAACCGGGGAGATCGCTATGATTTCATTACTAATTTCGGCTTTAATCATTAACACTCATAGTTACTAGCCAGCAAAGCAACTGGAAGTCGGAACTAAAAATGGAGAGGATAATGATGAGTTGCACACGCATTCTAATATTATTGTCCATTTTGGCCACGAGTGTCGCTACATGAAAAGTTCTTGAATGCGTTATATTTTTTTTTTCTCTCGTTGCGCTGTGGTCTGACCTTAATATCACGCACGCGTACCTCGCGAAAAACAAAATCAAATGATTTTATTCAATAACTAAATAGGAACATCGGATGGTATAGGGCCTATTTCTGTGTCTTATCGCGCGGTTTAGAAGAAAACATGAACTACTCTGCAAAACGGGAGGGACACGGATAGCGTGAATTTGGTTTTCAATGTTCCGTTTGTCGCGTGTTTGAAAGCGCCAAGTCAAGAAATGGAACTTCGCGAAGTGATGGAATGATTATGATTATGTTATGTGGTTTAGAAGAAACATGGAAGGAACGATACTCCCGTTATTCGTCACTGATAATGGGCGGTAAAGAAGAATAACGGTGGGACTGAAACACGTTTGTTTCCAAGTCTTCCCGCTTCAGATGGTACGATGTACATGATTATGTAAAGATCGAGACAGGACGGCACTTGTGCAGTGTGTTACTGCGTCCGGACACAGACTGGTAAAACGGGGATGGCGTGAATTCGCTTTTCAATGTTTCGTTCGTCGCGTGTTTGAAAGCGGCAGGTCAAGAAATGGAATCTCGTTGTATCCGATCAAATTGCTTATGTTTTTCTTTATCTTGAAGCACCGACATTGTCCCCGTTATAACCAGAATCTCGTTATAACCGAACTCGTTATAACCGATTCGTTTTGCCATGTCCTGTATGACTCTTTTTACACTTCAGCTATTCCTAAATAAATACAGTTTTCGCTGAAACATCGATCTGTTTTTTATATTGTCGCCCCGCAACGGCAAACTATTTTCCATTGTATTTTTAAATTGTGAAGGGATGCATGTGATCCCCCCTCCCAGTCATCATCTTGGGATCTAGAAACCAATGCATATTCTCATTATGAAACTATACTAAATACAACAATTGATAATGAGATTACCACTTACATCTTCGTAGCAGAAAATACAGGAAAGAAACTATGCAACACTTTCGCAACTAAAAAGATCTGTTACAGCACAAAATGGGCATATCAGCCATATCGGTATTTATTATCATAATGAAGTGACGATTTATTCAAATAGGAACGAAAATAATAAGGAATAACAATTACAGGAACAATTAAAAATGAATTCAAATTCATTATGATCAAAATATAACAATTATCATTCCAACTATCGTGAGACCTGGAGGATGATTGTAAACACCACCACCCCCACCCCCCTTACCTGGTTTATCGGGGTGTGAGTTCTGGCTACAGAGTACCACCACCTCCCCCTCAAAATTGTCGGCAAATGCTTCAACCTCTACCCCCCCCCCCCCCAAAAAAAAAAGGGGGGGGGGAAGGGATAAGAAAAAGAAAAAAAGGAAGGGAAGGAAAACAAAAACAGAAAAGGAAAGAAATGCATTTTTTTTGGGGGGGGGGGGCGGGGGCTCACTCGCTTGGCTAGTTCACATTGAAAAGTAACTATTCTGGTTATAAAAAAAACCCGCAGGATGTGAGTGTATCCATTGGGTCTTCTCCAGGAATAAATAAATACTACGTACGTACGTAATGATACTGCGTACGTACGTAATAAATACTACGTACACTGTAAAAAGGCCGGTATTAATAAGAATTCTTGATGTCACAAATTCAAATTAGTGATATCACAAATTTATTTCGTGATATCACAAATTCGAATTTGTGATATCACGAATTACCATTGGTTTTTCACGTGAAACCTATTTTTGATGTCAAGAATTCGAATTTCTGATATCACAAATTCATTCAGTGATATCACAAATTGAATTTTTGATATCACGAATTCGAATTTGTGATATCACAAATTGAATTTGTGATATCAAGAATGGATTTTGTGATATCACAAATTCGATTTTTTGATATCACAAATTAAGTTTATGTGCTACACCTATATACGGGAATTTGTGATTCCACAAATTTAATTCTTGATATCACAAATTGAATTCTTGATATCAGAAATTTGATTTTTGATATCACAAAATGGAATTCGTGATATCAAAAATCAACTTTAAATGTAAGAAAGGCTTGGCATACGCGCGCCTGATAAAGCTTGATGGAAGGAACTGTACAATACACACAGTGAATGCAGGATAGTGATACGAACCAACACGAACCCATCTTGGTCTTTGAGAGGGCTTCCCTGATTATTTGAAGGTAGTTTTTTTTTTTTTTTCTAATTGGAAATCGTTGTATCACCCCTAAATGTAATATCAACGCTAAATGTAATATCGACCCTAATAAATGTAATACAGCTTATCCCTAAATGTAATAGCAACCCTAAATGTAATACATTTTAACGCTAAATGTAATAATCGAGTCAACCCTAAATGTATTACATTTTAACCCTAAATGTAATAACCGGAGACAACCCTAAATGCAATACATGTCAACCCTAAATGTAATATCGACCCTAAATGTAATACATGTCAACCCTAAATGTAATATCGGCCCTTAAATGTAATACTTTTTAACCCTAAATGTAATATCGACCCTAAATGTAATATCGACCCTAAATGTAATACACCTTAACCCTAAATGTAATAAAAACCCTAAATGTAGTACATTTCAACCCTAAATGTAATATCGACCCTAAATGTAATATATCTTAAGGCTAAATGTAATATCGACCCTAAATGTAATACATCTTAACGCTAAATGTAATAACAACCCTAAATGTAATACATCTTGACGCTTAATGTAATTACCACCCTAAATGTAAAAACCTCATTATAGAGAGTGTAACCAACGCAGAATATCGGGCAAAAGGTCAGGGGGTATGAAGGGGATATGACGCAACCTTTTATAGCACTCTTGAAAGAGCAGCAATAGCTGCTTAGATTTGTTTTTGTTGTTTACTCAGGTAAAGATCACACAGTCTTATTAATTCCTTTGTTTGCTGCAAAGTTAATTAGGTACATTCGACATAGTTTTTCTTTTTAATCTATATCTTTATCATACAATCACATAAACATTTTGTATTCCAATCTTCATTCAGTGTTCATGTTTGTTTAAAGTTATTCCTTTAAAGTTTTGATGAAAAAGAAAAAAAAAATGGGCAAAAATTCTTTGCAAGGAAATTCTGAATATGAATAATATTGCAAGAAAAAAAAACATATACCTACTGATGAAACGGGATGATAAAGCGAGTAGATTGAGAAAATTAGAAATTAGACAGATTTAGAAAGATTTCGCAATTTTTTTTTTAACGAACCATCATTATCTATGTAATGTTTTCAATGACGAAATATCTGTCACACATTGACATGGCAGCAAATCACTGTCCGAAATAGTAGCCTCATGACATTGTTCACGACTCCTGGTAATCACGACTATACTTACACGAAACTGGGACAATAATTGGTCTTGGGGAGGGTACACGAAATAAATTTAAAAGTGCAAGTAAAGTAAAAAGAAATAGATGTCTTTTTTATCATATTGAGTCACCATATATATATTGACTTTCCTATGTATGAGTAAGGCAAACTGACTTAACTTTTGCCCATTTTTTTTCTTTTTCAACAAAACTCTAAGCAATAATGAACACTGAATAAAGATTGGAATACAAAATGTTTATGTGATAGCATGATAAAGCTAATAGATTTAAGAATTATGTCACAAGGACCTAATTATTATAACTTGCAGCAAACGATAGATTTAATAAGACTGTGTAATTTTTACCTGGATAAACAACAAAAACAAGTCTAACCAACTATACCAACAGAGTGCGAGAGAAAGTTGCGTCATATCTCCTGACCCCCTGACATTTTGCCCGATATTCTGCGTTGCATACCCTCTCTATAATCAGGTGTATACATTTAAGGTCGTAATTACATTAAGCGTTGAATATATTATATTTGATAGGGTTGACATGAATTACATTAAGGATTGTTATTACATACATTTAGCGTTAAGATGTATTACATTTAGGGTCGGTATTACATTTAGCGTTGAGATGTATTACATTTAGGGTTGAAATGTATTACATTTTGGGTTGTTATTACATTTAGGGTTGAGGTGTATTACATTTGGGGTAATATGAAGTTTTGGTACCTTTACAAAGTTTCCCTGAGATTGCCTTGTCTTAGTTTGTGTTTCAGGTTAAAGTACCTTTCATATAACCAACACAGTGAGACTTACTCGCCCCAAAGTGCTCTCATATCTTAGTAATCATGCAATAATGGTTTCGGATATTATCGACGCTGTACAACGTCAATAAATACTAACGGCTCGTTCGAATCGTTCGAATCTTTATATAGCTCCCTCAACGATCATTCTGCGTGTAACTCGTGAGAACCGGATCGCCAGCACAGAACTTGTGTAGAGTTCTGTGACCGCCAGTTATCCGGGCAGTGCCGCAGCGCTAACACTCCTCTGAAGCTGTTTGTGCGATGCGGTAATGCGTGCATGCATGCGAGCGGTATGTACAGTGCCGACAATGCGTGATCACAGATTATGGTACATGAGGCGAGGATGTACGACTTGTGTGTACTAGGACTAGTAGTATGGTACACGAAGACGGGTTTGACATAGAGCAGCCATTGCAGGAGGGAAACAAAAACAAATACGAAGACCATAAACAGTGGTCAATCCTGCCGGAGGGGAAAAAAAGACGAGTATAGCTGCGGCAACTTTGAGGCGATCAGATATGCATCAGTATACTTTGTATACTACTAGGCGCTGCGTTTTACTCACCACCGGCCACCCTGGTTAGATCGAGGCTCGTTATGCAGCGAAGCACGGATTATACATACAGATTGTACGCGCACACAACTTGACAACACTGCGGTGGTGAGAAGTGACTTGCTGTGCTGCCAAATAAGACAGTAGTTCCTACATGATATTTTAATGTAGTTAGATATTTTTAATATTGTCTGAATTCATATGTTGGTAAACTCTCGTGATTTTAGAGGCTCCACCACAGTGCTAGACTATCACGCGGACTTGCTATGAGATAGATGACATCTACCTTGTAAACAGCCTTAGCATGCCCTGTTCAGCAGTCGATCGTTTTACCAGGGAGGTGGTTTACCGGGGAGACGGGAACTCTCTATTCATTCAGTACTGTACATGAAGGAAGACATTACCTCAACCAGCTCCCAGCCCGACCAGATGCATGCATGAATGCAATACCCGCTCGCGCTGGTTTACGTTTGGAACAGCAACACACACACACACACACACACACACACTCACATACACACACTCACATACACACACAGTACACACACACACACACACACACATACTCACAAGCACACTGACACCAGGGAGTGTTCCAGTCCACCTGTCTTGACACGGGTACAGAAATAGATCGAACGTTTATTGACCTTGAGTCGGGTCAGACTCACAAAAAAAGAGGAAGAAGAAACCACGCCAGAGATGGAGTGATCAGATTGCAGGGAGAGAGAGAGAGAGAGAGAGAGGAAGAGGGAAAGACACATTTTCACAAACCTGCCTCGTTATGACGCAATCGTGGAGAACAGTGCCAGTAGCTCCATGATACAGTCGAGGATGGAATCAGAGCTTGAAGCTCCTTGATGGAATAAAGCCCATCCCATACTCACGACTATAGGACTGACAGAGTTTGGATCCTGAACAAGTCACAGCAGCTTCAGCATAAACGAGTTGTTTTTTGTTTTGTCTTGTTTTTTTCAAATCCAAAGTCGGTCAGTCATAGTCGTGAGTCGTATTCCAATAGTGTGCGGCGGGCTTAGGATATGTAGGTCACTCTTTGGCCTTTAGTTCGGCCTGCACTAATTTATTCATTTATTTATTTTATTGTATTTTTTTTTGTATTTCAAAGTTACGTTGGTGTTTTCATTATGCAGATGGTGCATTATAGTAGGCCTATGATAAGTGGCCTATTGGCCCCAAAACATGATTTTAGACTGAAAATAATCCGAGTTACGTGTTTTTTTTTATTTTTTTTTACATACAGATTATATTCAGATTGACAGTGTAAATCATTAATCGATTGATTTTCAAGGAAAATGGACTTACCGGATTATTTTTTTCTTTCGAACACGCTCTTCTTCCTTCAGAGAAACACAAAACCTCCACATTCAACTCCAAAGGGAGGAAAATCAAGCTGCGCATACCGAGGTTGAGGTAACATAAGTAAATCCAAGTTCTGTGAGTTTCAGAGGAATATCGCAAGATCTTGTGGGTGGTATACTAGTACTTTAGTAAGCTTCAGTTTGATTGTAGTTATGAACTACCTATTTACGACGCCAGTGTAGCCACGGGTATGAGCATGTCGCTGTAATAATATTGTGCGACACAACAGAAGCCTGCAACATTGTGTGCGACATCCTCGAGAATTGGCAACATGCATGTTCTAACTATATAAGTGTTATCAAATTTGTGAAAAACACGTGTAAAACTTGTGGGACGACAAACTCATATGTTGGCTGAACTCTATTTTATTTATTTTTTTAAAGAATATTTTATTCTCCATCAATGGTATTTCGTTTATGCATCGATACAAGGTACTCCATCATCTCTTTATTGTTTTAGGGGGTTTCGTGTTGACAAAGTCGAGTATTTGGCTGCAAAAATTGCGGTGAGCTACCTGTGGTGTATGGCTGGTGCGTGTTCCACGTGTTTATAGGGCATAGTGAAAATTCAAGGAAAAAAAAAACCTACAACCCAAACGAATTGAAACAGAACGCGCAGTGGTACGGGGAAAAGACACTGCGTGCGAACATCTTCTTTAAAAAAAAAAAAAAAAAAATGTCGCTACGGCGACAGGTGTATGCCTCCGCAATAATGCAGGTCTATAGTACAATGTCTTGACCATGTGTGATGACAGTTTCACACAATTGGCAAGATATTAAAATGACAGGTTTGCCACAAATGTGCTGAATGTTCACTTTCCTAGAACTATCAATTGGATGAATGATTAAAACGTCAGAGTGCAGGTATTTGGGGGAACTGATGATTTTTACTGGACTTTTGACCCTTTTATAAGTTTATGCATTGAGTAATTTTCAAGGTATTGAGAAAAAATATAAATTCAGTATCAAATGGTAAAATAGTATTATCTAAACCTGGCCTTTGACCTTTGACCTTTGACCTCACAGTTCCAAAGAGAATCACTGTTAGGTAGAACATGCATAAATATGTAAGTTTCATGATAATACCTTGAGTTACTTTTGAGATATGGAGGAAGAAGTGCAATTTAGCACTTTCACTTGACCTTTGACCTTTTGGCACGAAACTTCCCGCAGAATATATATTGGGTTATACATGCATACATCAAGTTAAAAAAATCCTTCAGGCATTGCATAAATATAAGAAAAGTAGTGATATTTTGAGGTGTTGACCTTGAACTTTGACCCATGACCTTTGACCCATGACCCCCAACTTCCCTAGATAATCACTGCCCATCGGTTCATATATATACTAAGTTCCATGAAGATACCTTGAACCATTTGCGAGATATGGAGAAAAACATGAAATTTCAACCTTTTTTCACAAAATAACCTGTGACCTTTGACCTTTGACCCCGTGACCCTAAAATCCAAACAAAGTATTATCCCCCAGGATATACCCTCATACCAAGTTTGATGCAAAACCACCTCACGGTACTTGAGATATTGACAAAAACAAAACGGGACGGACGTACGGACGGACGTACGGACGGACGGACGCCCCGAAAACAATGCCTCCGGCCACTTCGTTGGCGGAGAAAAGAGAAAAGAGCAAAATCCCACGATAGCAAGGTGCCACAGACTTGGCAAAGAGGGGGGGGGGAGGGGGAGGGGGAGGGGGAGGGGGAGGGGGGAGGGCGGGGGGTAAACCACAAATCCGCGCGGTGGCGCATTCCTGCTGAGGTCATAAACAGTCTGGGGCCTGCGGGAATGAAAAGGATGTTTCGAAGCGAGCTCAAGTCGAAGACTCCGGGGAAGACCACTGGCAGGATTGCAATCGTTACCTGATTCTACATTTCTTTCAATCAATTGACGTAAAATAATGTCATTTTTTCTATTTTCTTTATATCTTTCCTGAAATATATCCCACTGCCCTCCGAAGGGGGAAGATTCTCTATCATTATTCTTTCTTTTCTGACGGTGACTTAGAGGTGCTTGATTATAAAAAGGGAAAATCATGTTACTGTTCGTCACTCTGCAAGTTCGTTGTTCTGAGAGAGAAACACTTTCGTTATTTTTATGGTTCCTTGATTCGAACACGGGTGTTCGTTCATCCTGAAACGAAATCAATTTCGTACCACGTATAGGACCTAATTCGTTTTCAGAATAAAAATGTTCGGATTATAACTAACGCCTTCATATTCGGAGCAACAAATGGATCTGGAACAGGAATTTGGGGACCCGGATTGACGAACCTTATACATGACGTGTACTTATCCCCCAAAGTAATGGATACCGTGCAAAGAAATTAACGATGTCAAAAAGGGAGATTAGTTTCCCGCCAATTCCCCCTTCCGTCAATACTAAGGCTCCTACTTCGGAAGTATAGGTCTGTCTCTCGTTGCTCGATAAAGAAAAAGAAAAAGAAATGAACAACGTCAAAATAAACAAGAACAGAATAAACGCATGTTCGCCTATCGTGGGGCATCTATGCAATACTGTTACCTTGGATGATATCCTCACCCTCACCATCGTGTAATTCCTATATAAGAAAGCAATTAATAATTATGTTTTGCACTGGATGTTATGAAAATGTATGTGATCTGGTATCCCGACGTAATGTAAATGATTATGTTACATGAAGAGGGCTGTTCGTGGGTGGTATTCGAATACTGTTTTGTATAATTATGATTTCGTTATGTGTAGATTATGTGCGTATAATAAGAGTTTCATTTTAAATGGAGTTTCAATCAATTTTATTATTCATGTCAAATTGGATTCCTCGGAAGACCATCACGACCATGAATGCCGAGTTGCGAGCAGGGCAATCCATACGTTTACCTTTGGTTATAGTTGAAATGTATCATTGTTACCTTGGGACTTTACGGTGAATCATTTATTAACAGACAATCAAATATCTCCCACTGCCCAAGGGGAAACATATCAAACTAAGAATGACATTCATTTTTGCTTTTAAGATTTCCCCTCCCGTCTGACAATAATTTTCTGAAACATCCACCAGTGCCGGATGTAGAATGTTTATTCCGAAGGTGATATCCGACAATGAAGTACAAAGGCTTGATACTCCGATGAATTAGAATCACAAGCTTACGCAATGCTATTTTACGAAGAACACTCTTCGGATATATGTTGAAGATTAGTGCGAATTAATAATTGCCTATAAATAATCGGCAGCACCCCTCAAGTATTTCAAGAAACAACTATATGTCTTGTGCAAAACAATTCCTGCATATTTTTTGAATGTGGCAAGATATAATGCGAACATGAGATTGTGAGTTATAAGAACAATTTCAATATTGAGCTGAGTTCAGCAGATGTCATAAAATATCTTCGGATCTCGTTCATGAGGACATGCCAGCAGAATTTTGGTAAATGAAATGCAGCCATTTCCACTGGAACTAATGGTAGATCAATGTTATTGCCGTATCCTTGGAGTAAAATGTCGCCGGGGCGCGGGACAATTCATTGTGGTGTCTTCGAAGGAAACATCACCGGAGCAAGTGTTGGTGGTTCAGTCGTCGGCGGAGCAATCATTGTCGACGGAGCAGATGTCGTTGGGGTGATGTTGTGGAGCACATTCTCGCGGAGCGAATTAATGTCAGTGGAGCATAAAGACTGACCTCTCTTTGATACATACGTATACTCATGGACACAAAAGAAACATTAGCCAATGGTATAAAGGGTATAGTGGTCGGACATTTCCATCGCCTTGATGTTACCATTTTGCAAAGAATCTACAAATTTTAGTAACATACATTCACCAAAATTAATGTCATACCGTACATTTCTGGATGCTGAAAATAATTAGAAGCTGACCTATTTCACTCAGCGTGACAAAGGTGAAAAGTTTACGTTTTCTCTGTTGTTCCGGATTAAAGAAAAACAAAATAACGTCACCATGATTAATTTCCTATTATGACAATGTGTGGGAAGGGATAATGTGTTATTCATATTTTTTGCGGTACATCAATGATCATTGATGCGACTTGACTTGACATCATCTTGAAGTTCATCAGGACGTGTTTCCAGTGACGTTCATTTACTGGTGCTATATAGGGACAGCATGTCATGTTTTTACGGAGCGTTGTTCAATCTGTTAAAAACAATATAAAAAACATACATAACGATATGTGCACAGGAAATTACAATCCTCTGATAATTTATGACAATAATAATGAGATGTGATGTTTATTGCTTATTTGCAATACATTGCACTCCCGTTACAACGAACACGGTAATAACGAAGCAAAACTTCTGTTCCCAAAATGTTCGCCATTAAAGTCTGTGTTAAAAAAATTCGCTTATAACGAACACGTTTATAGCGAAATTTTCGTTATAACGAAGTCTTTTCCGAGCGCCACTGACAAAGAAAAACAAAAGAAATGTACTCTGTTATAACGAAATGCGGATCGCTTCCGAAAATACGTAGCGGAACAAGCATTTATAGCGTCTCTGCGTGGGCGAATGCTTCACAATACTGCGTTTTCGATCCGTGTGTCACGCACAAGTTTTCGAGGAGAACTTGCATTATTGTTAAACAATCTGACAATAATCTGAAATTGAGTAAGGTTCCTTATTACAAAACACAAAGATTCTGATACACCTAAATGTCCGTTAGTTCGGAAATGAAACAGTGTTTGTTCACGAACATTTTGGCGTTATTCCAAAGATTCGTTATTCCGAAAAAAAAATAAAAATATGGTTCTTATTACGACGGTGCGTTTGTCCGAAAATGATAGGAATTCCAAACATTCATTAATTGGAACATTAAAAAAACAACAACCTAAAACAACAACAAAACAAAAAAAAACCCCAAAAACAAACAAACAAACAAAAAAACGTTTCGTTAATCCAGAAAAGAAAAGGTAAGTCCACTAACAAATCTTAGGAATTGCAAACCTTATAATCGTCTTATAAGAAAACTGAACCTTCGAAATACGTAACCTGTGTCATTTTTTTTTTTAATTAACAAACCTTCCACGGAATGACAAACTTTATTACATTTTCGGATTAAAAACCTTCGCAACAACGTAACCTTCGGCATAGTGATCCTTTCTCAGTTAGTAAATTACAAACCTTTGGAATGACGAACCTGATCATTTTAATTTCCGATCGACGAACCTTCGGACATTACAAACAACTTTATGCTCTCTTTTAATTGTAATATTCAAACGAAATTTAAAAGGTCCCATTCCATTTTACATAGCTTTCCAGTGTATTCAGCAAACAGAACATCATAATTTATATGCGTGGTTTCCTTGTATTTGTTCATTGTATTTGTTCGGTTATAACGAAACTTCGTTATAACGAAAGAAAACTGCCCCCATGCCCCCTATAGGGTATAGTTAGTTCTCTTTTCTTTTAAAATGTATATCATCAAGGTTCTGCAGTGACCACGGGTATATTATTTTTTGATATTTGTTTTTAGGAAGGAAACAACCCCGTAACGAGGGGGCATTGGTGGCACGAGAAACTGAAGGGGAAAAAATGCATGGGGGAGCCTTTTTTTCCTATTCAGCCGATTAATCCCGAGTGGGGCACCAGAAAGAAATAAAAAAGAAAGGATGCAATATATATATCTTATATATATATATATATATATATATATATATATACGTGTGATACATACCTGATGGCATACGTGTAGAGCTGTCCACCGTTGCTTGTTATACCGGTCGAACACGAAGCCACCTCGATCACTACTGATTATAGCTTACTATAACACGAAGCCCCCTCGATCTCCATTGGGATTGTGTTATGTGAAAGAGATTGCATAAGATTATGCTCTTGTCATGACATTTGTCATCATGAAAAAAGGGAAAAGACGGTCGCACAATCACAGATGGAAGAGGTCTTTGATTTGCTTTGTTGTTGTTGTTGTTGACAAAATTGTCTCACAGAATCACCTGATAAGCAAACAAACCAGTCCTCTTCACATTAATTTTTTTCTGCCAATTCTCTCCACAAAATTGGCCGCTAAGCAAAAACAACAACAACAAAAATAATAATAATACAAACAGAACCAGCACATGACTGTGGTAATCAATTCCATCAAATCACCTGCCCAAACAACAAGCAAACATGTTATACATAAAACGCATATTAGGCCCTACTAATTGTAAAAACAAACAGTCAGTAAAACAACTAGAAAACATAACATTTCGGAATACGTCTTTCTTGGTCAATCAGGCCTGCGCATACTACGCTACGAAAAAAAAAAATAAGAAAAAAATGTCCGGCATAAAATGCTACATGCCAAGCGTCAATATCCATGATAGGCCTATGCCTACTCTGATGGCAACGTTGACCATGTAGATAATCGTCATTAACAATCGGATTTTCTATATTATGTTAGTTAGCGATTTTTTTTTCTTTTTGACTAGACAGCCCATTCATTGTCAGAATGAGCAAAAGAAAAAAAAAAGGCTGTGAAGACTTTTTTTAAAAATAATTTCTTTCATTTTTTTGTTTAAATCTTGACCTGACAGCACATATGTCGAGAGAAGTGTTTTTCTTCGATAAGCATATAAACATGGCAATTGAACCGTTATTCTAGAAGAGCGCTACATGTATACCATCTTGCAGCACAGTTCCATTACACACTCTTTGACTGCACACAGTACACAGGTACCACGTGAATGGAGCAATGAAGCAAAAACAAACAAAAACGAAAACAAAAACCCGAAAACAATAATAATCTAAACAGGATTAGCATTTCTGTACAATCTGTCGACAAATCATCTGCTCAAACAAAAAACATTGTCGCGTTCTGCACAAAACGCATATAGGCCCTACTAAATCTGTAAAACAACAACAACAAAATAAATAACCCGAACCTTTCGGAATCCATATAATTCTTTGACACTCAGACCTATGCTATTTACGCTAAGAAAAAATGGACAAATGGAAAAATGTCAAGCATAAATGCTACGTTGCAACTGATATACGTCGATGTAGGGCAATTTGTCAATCAGCTGCAATGAAAACATCTCGACGGAAGAATTTCATGAATTTGAATAAAATTAATGCTTCGTGCCAAGCGTCATGTACTGCACCAACTCTGGCAACGTATAGTGTATAGACGATCATCAGTAACAACCGAGCTGGGTTTGTTTTTGTTGTTGTTGGTTTGTTGTTGATGTTTTAGTTAGGTTTAGTCGGCGATTGTTTTCTTTTTTTACTTGACAGCTGATTTATCGACATAATCGGCCAAAAAAGGAAAAAAAGTGCAGACAATTTTTGATTTCAAACAACAAAACCCAAAATAATATTAATAGTAATCAAAACAGGATTAGTGGTCATCAATATTATTCTGTCAACAGATCGCCTGACAAAACAAAACAAAACAAAACGAAAACACAATTAAACACGTCTTCCATAAAACGCATATAGGCCCAACTAATTTGAAAAACAATCAGTAAAAGTACGCTGAGAAAAAAAGAAGAAGAAAAGGAATGAAATTAAGAAAGAAATGCTCAGCATATACAGGCTGAAGCGTCAACTATTGCAACGTTGACCGTGTGTAGATCATCAAGCTGTTTTTACTTCTGTAGGTTTAGTTGACGATATTTAGTGCATTTTTTTTTATTGGACTGCTCATTTAGGCTATGGACAGAGTTGGCAAAAACGATGCAAAGATTGTTATTGATTTTTTGATTTGGCTTGTCAGCACTTACGGCGAGAGAATTGCTTTTCTTTCATCACAAATGATATAGTGTAAAAACCATGGCAAATTGAACAAGACCCTGTCGCCATTACACGCCGGCCGCAGTAACTACGCACAGAACACAGGTAGGCCCTACCATGCTGGACAAACAAATCAAAAAACAAAAAACAAAAAACCCTAAAACGACAATAACACAAACAGGATTAGCAAATTTGGTTGTCAGTTAAATTCTCTCGACAAATCACCTGACCAACAACAAACATGTCCTACAATCGCAAAACGTATCTCAATAGGCCCCACTAATTTGAAAATTACAAACAATCAGTAACAACAAAAAAACAAACAGAAAAAAAGCAAAACAAAAATCCTTTCGATTTCGGATTATGTCTTTCTCTGACAATCAGGCCTATGCAACTAAAAAAAATAAATAAAAAAATTAAAATTAGAAATGAACAGCATGTGGTACGTGCGGAAGCGTCAACATCTACCGACTGCATGGCAACTTTGGCTGTGTAGATGATCATCAGTAATAAATACATGAGAGCTGTTGTTCTTTCTTAGGTTTACTTGGCATTTTTTCTTTACTTGATTGTGTGATCATGTATCGTCACTAACAAAAGGATCGTTTCCCTCATTTCAGTCTTGTTTTGCAGATGTGCCTTTTTCAGACAGAAATGTCTTTGAATAGATACAGATGATGAGGAGCAGCAATACCTGAGATCATGAGAAATTTTGTGTCAATCATGCACGGCCACCTGTAGGCCTACATCTCAAAAGCGTCTCAAAGACAGTTTTAGCATGCTTTAGGGTACTGCTTTGATCCCATGATTGTCACCGCAAGCAAGCCGGGAGAAGAACAAGATGGAGATTCGATAAATCTAAAACTATATGCGCAGAAGAAAATAACGCAGAAAAATCAAATGAAGTGAATGTGCAGTCTTGAGGTGTATGTTAGGAAATCATACCTCAAAGCAAACACTTTCGCTAGGGAAAAGCAGGCAGTTTTTAAAAGAAATGATGGAAGAATGATTGTCACTTGTGATCTCAATATTTCACTTTTCCGTAGCATATTCCAGAGCACAAAAAAAAAAGAAGGAAAAAAAAGGATCGGTATTCGTAGAGGACAGGTATATCCTGTAGGGAAGGTATTATGCGTGTGCAAAAATGTGTACGATGAATGTCCTTGTACTAGTAGGCCTGTATTAGGTCCATGGCCTGTCAACAAATCACCCGACGAACAACAAACATGTCCTTCACAAAACGTACAGGCCCACTATTGTTTACTCTTTTTTTTTTTTTTTTACTTGGAAGCTCATTTATCGACAGAATAACAAAAACAAGAAAAATGGGAGGGCTACCTTTGATTGTTTGTTTCAGTTATTTTATCTGTTCTTGTCAACACATAATATGGCGAGAGAATCTTATTGTTTATTATAGCATGAAAACATGGCAATTGAACATGCATTTCGGACCGCCTCTATATAGATCTGCAGAACAGTCCACTAACACGCAGCTCGCAGCTGGTCGTATGAATACTAACAGTACCCAAGTACATAATACGTGTAATACGTTAGTAGCTTGCAACGGGGCGAACGAACGAAGCCAGCTCGCTTGCCATGGCCACGCATGTACCATCCACTAGTACAGTGATTGGCATTGTCATAGCGAACGGAAGCCAGTACGATATCGCCACGGACTACATTGTTCAGTGGACTGAATCCACTCTTTGGTGGAAGCATGACTAGCAAAGAGTATCGACTTTTTGGTGGAAGCAGGGAGGTCTCACCTCCCTGGTGGAAGGCAAAGAGTGGGGAAAGCGCGTGGGGCATGTGTACAATATGGGTACTAGATAGCATGCTCATGGCCACCGTACCCACATGCACAGTATACGGTTGGCCCATCCATGCCCCCATGATACGTACACACAACATACACCGCACAGGGGTATCGTTCGATCGTACACTACTGGACGTCGGACATAAAACGCACACAGTGGCTATACACACAATGTACGCAGTTGTCGACAGCTTGCTCTGCTATAAACGGATCGCGGATCGTAGCCTCTGGGATGCGGTCGCGCTTGTGTACAGTACACTTCAGTAGTATATCACAGAGCTCTCTCAAGACTTCTGTAAGTAGTATAGTATCAGTAGTATCCGAAAACCGACTTTCTTCTCGGGACCGCAAGGGGGCGTTGTGAATCATGCGCTCGAGACCAAATCCTTCCGTTTAAGGACGTTCCTCAGTTGAGTTTGTGCGCATCCTAGCTGCGCAGGTGTAAGTGACGTAACAAAGAGCGTAGAAGCGCACGCACGAGTGATGAGCTGAGCTAGCTGAGCTGAGCAGCTGCTAGTAGATCGAGCTAGAGTGTGGTACGTGTACGTACGGATACCCGACAGCTCCCCACAGCGGACGCGCCGGGCAGCCGCGCTGGGCGGCCTCGCTCGGCTCGCGTGCCGACTGTACGCGTTACAATCTGTACATACTACTAAGTTCAGCGGTCCGAGCCGCATATTATACATGGTCATTGTAGCACAACACTGATTGACGGAATCGCGAAGCTTGGAAGTGGAACAGAGCTGTTTTCAATCCATAGATCTGTTTTGTGACATAAAGTTCATCATCCGGTCATCAACATGGTAAAGTCGAGTGCTAAGGTACCAAGGGCCTATAGGCCCTAGTCGGGGTCTAAGGCTCACTAGTCTATTGGACTAGGTGTTAAAAACAACAACAACAACAACAACAATAACAGCAACAACAAAACAAGCATATGACACACATTTCATCTTTAGGTCTAGCAGCTATAACAATCTGAGTATCTCTGTTAAAAATTAATCTAAATTAGTTCTAAACTTGTCATTACTAGTAATACAAAATATTGTTGTTTTTTTATTTTTGGTTACAAAATATAAGGTCACGAAAGTGTTATCAAATAAGACTATTCATCACTTTCACCATTCATATATCATTTTTTTATTACCAAATCTGGTGTAACAAAAGGAGAATCAAAAAATTATTATTATTATTTTTTTTTTTGGGGGGGGGGGGGGGGGGGCAAGGTACATCTCCATAGCTTACAACACTCACTTTACCAACCACTGCAACAACCAACACATGCAATCTACAATCAACGTCATTGTATTAAGATTTGTTTTTCCTTTGGAGGACCGTCAGACTAATGCCAAAACTCCCATTTCCTTATATTTATTCTTCTTCCTCCATTATCACTTTCTATTATGGTTACAGCAAGTGGGTAAAACAAACAAGCGTGCATGTCAATAATATGGAGTTTTCCACGCTTGCATCCACATAATATCATTATGGCCGTGTAAGGGAAATAATAACAAAAACGCACATGGACCTTTCTTTCTGAATATTTTTCACCATATCACTGCAATTGTGACACGTTTTTTGTTTGTTTGTGTGTGTGTTTGTTTTTTTTAAGAAAATGGCGTTTCGAGTGAACCGCATGAGATTCATGCATCCTAGCAGGGTATATCCCTGCATTGGTTCCTGACCAGATTTGGGGGTCTTACGATGATTTCTGTCGCAAGGAGGCTCTGCTAGCACTAAAACGAGCACATGAATCCCCCATTTTTACAATTGTTCTGCATTAAGTAACCCTTCTTCTACAATTTTATAAAGTTTCGTAAAAATGACATGGGTTTTGAATGTACAGCATGACATTCACGAACCCCACCTATAATCAGGACACCCACGAGAGGTTTATAACCAGATTTTGGGGTCCGGTGAGGTGATTTCTATCATCTGGGGATGCTGCCAGCACAAAAATTAGGACATGAACCCCCACTTTTTATTGTTTTTCTGGGATTAGTAAGCTTTCGTCTATAATTTGGCAAAGTTTGGTGAAGTTGACATGGGTTTTTGAATGAACAGCATATAAGCCTATGAACCCATCTTGTCAGGGCATCCCTGCATAGGTTCCTGACCAGATTTTGGAGACTTACGATGATATATGTCGCATGAGGGCGCTGCTAGCACAAAAACGAACTCATGAACCCCCACTTTTAATTATTTTTCTGGAATTAGTAAGCCTTCTTCTATAATTTGGCCAAGTTTCGTGAAAATGACATGGGTTTTGAATGTACAGCATGAGATTTATGAACCCACCCTGTTAGGGCGACTCTGGATAGGTTCCTAACCAGATTTTGGGGTCGTACTATAGTATATGTCGCATTGGGGGCTGCTAGCACAAAAACGAGCACATGAACCCCCACTTTTGATTGTTTTTCTTGTATTAGTAAGCCTTTTTCTACAATTTGGTCGATTTTCATGAATTTGACATGGGTTTTGAATGTACAGCATAAGTTTTATGAACCCACCCAGTCAGGGCATCCCTGCATAGGTTCCTGACCAGATTTTGGGGACTTACGATGATATATGTTGCATAGGGGCGCTGCTACCAAAAACGAGCACATGAACCCCAACTTTTGATAGTTTTTCTGGAATAAGTACGCCTCTGTCTTCAATTTGGTAAAGTTTCGTGAAACTGACATGGGTTTTGAATGTACAGCATAAGTTTTATGAACCTTGTCCTTTTGCTCACCCATAACAGAAAACGTCGATGAGAAGGATTTGAGAGATTTCGGTGTTTTCTGCCGCGTGAGGGCGCTGCTTGCTCAAGAATGAGAGTATAAACCCTAACTTTACAACCTTTTCCTCGTTTTGGGTACCCTTTTCTCCAATTCTTGCAAATTTTGAGAAAATAACATGGATTTTGAAAGAATTATGGGGATTTAAGTTTGTCATTGCAAATTTTGTTGCCAATCATGGTCTTGATCCTGTAACGCTATCATTTTGGTACAGGACGGCAGATTAGTCATATTCTTCAAAGTCCCGTCGAAGAAAAACAAGCACATGAACCTATGGTTTTATTTACATATTTGGGCTTCGGATGGGTCAAAGTTACGGTATGGAAAGTTTCAAGAAAATGACATGGGCTACACTTTAACTGAGGAACGTCCTTAAACGAGCCGTTATTTTGCGAGAGTCACTACTGCAGTTCTCATCTAAATTGACGTTCTAGTAATCAAACATGAGTTATAATGCTCCCTAAGCATCATACTGACTAGCAGTTATATCCTGATACTTTGAATCATGGTTTCACTCGGTGAAATGCACCTTAACAGGAACTCCATTTTATCTTTAAGATGTATTACATTTAGGGTCGATATTATTGTTTGTTTGTTTGTTTGGTTTATTTCTGCATTTTCTTTCTCCGAATACAATTGCAAATGAAAACAAAATGATACAGATACATACAAATCAATACAAAGAAAAATCATTTGCGTAACAACATTCAGTCTGAAGTGGCATAATTATGAATCAAAATAACATATTAAGGCATACTGTATCTATTAACAAAGGAGAAATCAATACAGGGGACCGTCATCATAAGCAGAGCTTGACGTGGATGAGGCCCTATCTGAATATGTGATACCAATGTAATACAACACCAATTATATATGTACTCATAAAACTCTTAATCTTAATACACAAAACACATTTTGCTACAGAAAAAAAAAACAGAAAAGAAAAATAGTGACTTGGCGCTTTAGAACAAGAAAAAAAACAGCACGCAGCACCATTGACTGCTGCATGGTATAGTAGACAATAAAAGTGTAGGTGTGTGCAAGGGACAGTGCGTCGTGTGTGCAGGTGACAGTGCAAGAGAGAATAAAGGCTGTAGCATGCCTATTTTGGGGGTAAGGTATACGCCTTAATGAATGTATGCAATATCATTATCAAAGAAAGGAACGGGAGGGAATGAAAAAAAAACACTTTGCATGGATGAGGGCTTACTGAGACTTCAAAAAAGAAGAAGAAAAAGTACATTGATCAAAGACTACTAACTGGAAACAAATTTCAATAATAAATACTTTTTTAAATGAGCTTTAAAGGAAAACAGTGAAGTACACTGCTTTAATTGATCAGGTAGGTTATTCCAGACATCGGGACCGTAATGTCTAATTGAATTCTGAGCTAAAACAGTTTTGGGGTTTACAAGGTGAAAATCTGTCGAACGGCGAGTTGGATATGTGTGTATATTCGAATTTAAGTGAAAAATATTATGAAATAAAGAGAGAAGTTGATTTGTTGCATACTTGTACATAAATATACCTGTTTGTAAGATGTGGATGTCCTGAAGCTTCAAAGTATGCAAACGATGAAATAAAGGATCTGTATGAGATAAATATGTGGAATTAGTAATAATACGATAATGTAATGATAATACGATAATGTAATAATTACATTTAGGGTTAAAAAGTATTACATTTAGGGTCGATATTACATTTAGGGTTGACATGTATTACATTTAGGGTCGATATTACATTTAGGGTTGACATGTATTACATTTAGGGTTGTCTCCGGTTTAGGGTTAAAATGTATTACATTTAGGGTTGACTCGATTATTACATTTAGCGTTAAAATGTATTACATTTAGGGTTGTTATTACATTTAGGGTTAAGGTGTATTACATTTAGGGTCGATATTACATTTAGCGTTGATATTACATTTAGGGGTGATGCAACTCTGACTGTGCGATCTGCGCCTTGCGATCTCCATAGATCTTGCCCGAATGAGCGATCCGTGTCGAGGCCGGCTGCACACAACGGTCGCACCTGACCGCGGTAACTCGCATCCGCGAAGGTGAGGTTGCTGGCGGTCGCAAGGTTATGGACTAATGGACATGTTCCAAAAGATGACATCTGGGTCCTGTTTTATGAAGAGTTAAAATTGATTATAAAGTCGATTTCTAACATAAGTCTATGGCAGCCTGTGTGTTAAGTAAATTAAAAATCGATTATATCTTTTGATAAAACAGGGCCCTGGCTATGGCCTCGTATCGGTCGAACAAACTCGCAAGCAGGGCACATCACCGGACTGGATCGATCGCACAGGTGTGTTTGTTGATGTTGTTTGTGTATTGGACAACACTCTCGGCAATTAGCAAACAGTCTGCAAGAATCTCTAAAAGAAACAACAGCTTTATATTGAATTAACCAGGAGAACAAGAAGAAGTAGCTTTGAAGAAGAAGAAGAAGAGAGATGGATAGAGGGATTGAAAGTTGGTTACAGGGCATTTTATGGTTAAAAGAAGATTCGTAGAATATTATTGGTAAAGCCACATTGGATCAGAAAACGATGTAAGGAATGCCGGTATGGATGGTAAATTACAATTCACAGAGAATAGAGCCTGAGGAAGGATAAGAAGGGACAATGATTGGGGGAAATCAACAGAAATAAGAAAACACATTTTGTAATATGAACTTGGAAAAAAAGTATTTTCTTAGGACTCGGAAACAAAATTTTCAACTAATTTGATCAGTAATAAGTGGGAAAGTAATGTAACAAGTAATGAACTTATTTTTTGTTTCAAATAAATGAAATTCTTGCATTGAGGTTTTTTTTTTCATTGCAACTGGTTTACAAATTGCCCTATATCGACATAAATAAGCACCAAATCAATTAAAGTTTAAAAATGTCGCTATGGCGACTGATATGCCTCTGCCACTGTATCGTATGGTTTTCCTAAAATAGGTCTACAGTACGTCTTGACAATGTGAGCTGACGGTTTCCCATAATATTAGCAAAAATTAAAATGACATGTTTGTCACAAATGTGTTGGGTGCAGTGGCGTATCTAGGGAAAATGGCGCCCGGGGCAAGCGCGAAAATTGCGCCCCTAATTTCTGAAAAAGTGTTCAACCCCACACCCATCCCGGTAGGGACTTTAGACAAAGTCCATATGATATGCTTTTTCAAGCACTTAAAAGGGGTCTTTTGAGGGTGATTTAAATGTAGTGAATTTTGATAAATTTTGGCGAGCGAGCGCAGCGAGCGAGCCGAAAATTTTTGTATTTCAGCTTACAAAACATGGAATTCTTGTCATTTTTTGCTTATCAAATCTTAGAATTCTAATCAAAATATACTGACGGCCTTATAGATAACGATTTATACCAACAAACTGAGGATTTTAAAAATACTCTAAATCATAACGCGCGAGTGCGCCGAAATTTGTATATAATTCCACGACATCATCACGTTTTGTTCTTATCTCTCTTTTTCTTTCTTTTTGATAAATTTGGCGAGCGAGCGCAGCGAGCGAGCCGAAAATTTTTGTATTTCAGCTTACAAAACATGGAATTCTTGTCGTTTTGTGCTTATCAAATCTTAGAATTCTAATCAAGATATACTGACGACCTTATAGATAACGATTTATACCAACAAACTGAGGATTTAAAAAGTACTCTAAATTATAACGCGCGAGTGCGCCGAAATTTGTATAATTCCACGTCATCATCACGTTTTGTTCCTATCTCTCTTTTCTTTTTTTGATAAATTTGGCGAGATTGGCGAGCGAGCGCAGCGAGCGAGCCGAAAACTTTTGTATTTCAGCTTACAAAACATGGAATTGCTGTCATTTTTTGCTTATTAAATCTTACAATTCTGCTCAAGATATAGTGACGACCTTACAGATAACGATTTATACCAACAAACTGAGGACTTATAATACTCTAAATTAGTACGAGCGAGTGAGCCAAAATTTGTATATTTCCGCGTCATCATTACGTTTTGTTCTTATCTTTTTTGATTTTTTTTTTGCCCCCCATGTTCGAAACCGTTGGCGTCCTTTTGATCCAATCGGCGATCGCTTCAGAACGAATGAAATTGCAGCCGCTGCTCCGTGCAACATTTTTCCTGCTAAATGTAAAATGACATGTGTGAACACAATAGACATTGTCATTTTATCCGCGTCATCATCACGTTTTGTTCGTACCTTCTTTCTTTGATAAATTTTGGCGAGCGAGCGCAGCGAGCGAGCCCAAAACTTTTGTGTTTCAGCTTACAAAACATGGAATTGTTGTCATTTTTTCCTTATTAAATCTTACAATTCTACTCAAGATGATTATAGTGACGGCCTTATAGATAACGATTTATACCAACAAACTGTGGACTTATAATACTCTAGATTGTACGAGCGAGTGAGCCGAATTTTGTATATTTCCGCGTTATCATTACGTTTTGTTCTTATCTTGCTTGATTTTTTTTTGCGCCCCCCCCCCCTCCTATGTTCGAAACCGTTGGCGCCTTTTTTATCCAATTGGCGATCGCTTCAGAACGAAAGAAATTGCAGCCGCTGCTCCGTGAAACATTTTGCCTGCTAAATGTAAAATGACATGTGTGAACACAATAGACATTGTCATTTTATCCGCGTCATCATCACGTTTTGTTCTTACCTTCTTTCTTTGATAAATTTTTGCGAGCGAGCGCAGCGAGCGAGCCCAAAATTTTTGTGTTTCAGCTTACAAAACATGGAATTGTTGTCATTTTTTCCTTATTAAATCTTACAAGTCTACTCAAGATATAGTGACGGCCTTATAGATAACGATTTATACCAACAAACTGTGGACTTATAATACTCTAAATTGTACGAGCGAGTGAGCCGAATTTTGTATAATATTCCGCGTTATCATTACGTTTTGTTCTTATCTTGCTTGATTTTTTTTTTGGGCCCCCCCCCCCCATGTTCGAAACCGTTGGCGCCTTTTTTTGATCCAATTGGCGATCGCTTCAGAACGAAAGAAATTGCAGCCGCTGCTCCGCGAAACATTTTGCCTGCTAAATGTAAAATGACATGTGTGAACACAATAGACATTGTCATTTTATCCACGTCATTATCACGTTTTGTTCTTACCTTCTTTTTTTAATATAAATTTTGGCGAGCGAGCGCAGTGAGTAAGCCAAAAATTTTTGTATTTCAGCTGACAGAACATGAAATTCTTGTGTGAACACCATAAACATTGCCATTTTGTCCGCGTCATCATGTTTTGTTTTTATCTTGTTTGATTTGGTTTTCAGCCTCCCCCCTTTTTCCGGGCGAGTTTTTTTTTCTTCTTCTTCTTCTTCTTCTTCTTTTCTTTTTTTTTTCTTCTTCTTTTTTTTTCGTTTTTTTGCGCCCCCAAGGAGTGGCGCCCGGGGCACGTGCCCCCCTTGCCCCCCCCCCCCCCTAGATACGCCACTGGTTGGGTGTCTACTTTCCTTGAATTAGGTTTTATTAATTTTGGATGGACGGCTAGAAGTTGTTTAAGAGAGCAATTATTTAGGAATTTGAGCATCTTCACTTGACCGTTGGCCCTTGCCCTTCCGATACCCCATGCATGTCCTATATAATTCTTCAAAATAATCACCAACTGTTAATATCCATTTTCATGACAATGCTCTGAGCTATTTTCAAATATGTGAAATATGTGAAAATTGTGACATTTTAACATTCTCACTCGACCTGTGACCCCATGGTCGACATCTTTCCTTACAGAATCACTGTGCGGCAATGCATGTAACCTTATATGACTAATTTACGTTTATGCATTTAAGTTATCTTCAGGTATCAAGAAAAAGTGTAATTTCAGCATCTAATATTAGAATTTTAGCATTTCAACCTGACATTTGACCCTTGACCTATGACATCATGACCCTAAAATTCTAAAAAGGGAATCATTGTCTGGCAGTATATGCATATGACCTCATGAAAATACCTCGAGCCATTTCCGAGATATCATGGAGAAACAAGTTTAGAGACCCAAGGGTCTCGTGCTCACCTGAGTATTTCAACTTCGCCTTCTACGCATTGCAAACTCTTACCTGAGAACATTGCATTTTTTTTGGGGGGGGGGGGGGGGGGGGGGAGGGGGCAGCTTTGAGAGCTACTATATGCGGACAAAGCCATTATTCCATCACACTGGTGAAAATACCTGCCAAGTGCACTGTATTTTCAAAATTTGACAATAGGCCTTATGTATGATAAAAAAAGGCTTAAACTCCCCCCCCCCCATTCAATCCCCGCCCAACCTCCGAAGCTAATATGTATTTATGTATTTACTCAGAATATTTCCAGTTTTTTTTTTTTTAAATAATAATGGGTTCGGGGTCCATGTTATAATCATAAATTGTCACCCTAGCGATAATGCACTGGGATTGGTGACAAATTTGACCATAAGTTTTCAAGAAGAAGGAAAGTTGTTGGTCAATCCTAGATCTGCCATGAACAAAGTAGAAACTACAGTGGCCAATATACTTAGTCACATCATTAACTGAGCTTAATATTCTTCTGTTTCTATTGATAGAAGATTCGTCAACTTGGGGGTTTGCGGGGGGGGGGGGGGGGATTGTTCCTCTTGGAGCCCCGAGATGAGGAATGGTGTCTATTTGCACAGATACATAATTATGCTATAACCCTGGCGATAATCCCTGCTAAAATTTGGTAAAAATCTGACCATGCCTTTTGAAGAAGAAGAAGACTGGCCTCAATTTGTCCCCCACCCCCGCTCATCCCAGATCTGGCACTATATAGGTCCTATACCGAACTCAGAACTGCAGTCACTATCAATAATCTAAATTGCACATAGCACTCTACACTGTAGCTTAATGATTTGAGTTAAGATTCCTTAATTTGGGTGTTTTGTCAGCCCCCCCCCCCCACACCCTCGGGCGTGTGCTCCAAAGGGCCCCCTCCTCCAGGTGGGGAATGGTGCCCTTTTTTGTACAAATAATATTATAAAACTAGATCACTCAAGCGATAACTGGCAAGTTTGGTGAAAATTTGACTATGCGTTCCCGAGTAGAAGATGAAAATGTACAATGAGTGCCCTAATTTGGACCTCTCCTCCCCTACCCCCCTCCCCGGGCTCCAAGGAGGCACCTCTGGATCCACCGTAAACAAACTTGAAACTACAGAAATCAATGCACTTATATACCAACGGCGTAAATCCGTGCTGAGGAGTGGGGGATGATCGGCGATAGTCACCATCACCACGATTACAAGCCCATAACTAGTTTGCATGCACAAACCCTTGTTGGTCGTAAAGGAGTCTGCGCCAAGACTACTATCAGAGAATTAGATAGTGGTAACATCACTGCTCTTATCATGCTTGATATGAGCTCAGCTTTTGACACAGTCGATCATGCTATTCTGATTCAACGATTGAGATATTTGGGCATCAAAGGAACTGTTCTTGATTGGTTTATATCCTACTTATGTGATCGATCTCATTATGTTAAAATTGGTGATTCTACCTCTTGTAAAACTATGACAAAGTTTGGTGTACCTCAAGGTTCTGTTGGAGGCCCGCTGCTTTTTTCTCTGTATATGCAACCAATTAGTGAAGTATTTCGCAAGCATTGTATTAGTTATCATTGTTATGCGGATGATATACAACTATATTTGGGCAATTCCGTATGGGAAGGGCAAAAACAGCAAAATTCAAAGTTAAGTAAATGCTCAGAAATTTAAGTTTCCCATACAGACGGATTGTTGTATTTACGGAAACAAAAAACCCTTTTCCAATAACTTTCCTCGTTTTTGTTGTACACACTTTTAAAGTTGGAAGACTATTCATTGTATTTATCTAAAATTTTACAATATTAAATGAAAATTTAAATGAAACAACTTGAATATCTCTCTGCTTTATCCATACTTCCACATCTTTCTTCCTATACTTCAACAATCACATTTAATGAAGTATTCAGTCACTCTCATTATGATATTTTTTTGAGAAACTTTCAAAATCTACTGACAAATTGACGTAATTCCGTTACCATAAAACTGAAAAAAGTTTTCTCCTGAACAAACTAATCACTGCTTTTTCCCCCCTTGTAAATTTTTTCTCTACACGTTACTCCCTGAAAACTCACAAAACATTTTGTGAAATATCTCCTTCAGTTCTTCTGTAATTGTGGTAACGGAATTACGTGGTAACGGAATTACACGCACATCTAATATGGAAGAGAATGACATAACCTACTTTCGTATGGAAGAGAATGACATAACCTACTTTCGTGCCAATATGTATGTGAACTGTTCATGAAATAGCTTCAGGGCATTATCATTGAGCTTAACAGTGTTAGTGATTGGCAGTAAAGGAGTGAAAGTTGAAATATATGTATGGTATGATACACTGACATGACTCAGCATAGCTGGATGCCTCTGACAGTGAGTCCGGACCTGGCATCAGGGTACACGCTTGACAAGACTTCTTGTGCTGAAAGTCTCCTCCCTTCTTTCACCTTTTCTCATGTACAAGAACTACATCCAGACTGTGCTAACTGATAACTTTATAAGGTTTGCTACAGATACTCATTCTCAAATGTTAAAAATCATACTGAATTGTGAGATATCAATGTATATTGTCTTGCTAAAAAGTCTCATGGTTTCATACAAAATCTGAGTATAGTGATGAGGGACTATTGAATGGGTGTGATGCAGCATAAATTGAACAAAGGTTAGAAAGAAGAGGAAGGACATAAAATTTCTTTAAAAGGAAAAGAGAGCACTGCTAGTGCTACTGACAGAAATGAACAGGATAATTTTTGTGAGGAAAGATCAAGAATTTAAGGAAAGGATCATATACATTGTGATAGAACCGATTAGAAGTCATTATTTGACACGGGATGCCCACTGAATGTGACACCTTTGACCTTTCTGTATGCTAAAGGCTTTGTCATCACCAAGTTGATAGTCTGACTTTTTATTGAACATGTCCTGTTTTCATCCTCAAGTCCTTTATCTTAAATGATAAGTGTATGACTATGACCTTCTTTCATCTGTTTCTTAGATCTTTCCTCTACAGAGACTATGTATTTTCATTTTCATGCCCATTTGAACAGAGCATCTGCTACCCTTTGAAATTTGTTCTTTAATCCTTTCTTTTTAAAAGGAATAAAGACAAAAATGCCATTTGTGATGAACATTTACCCAGTTAGTAACTGTGATACAGCTCTAAAATATAACATTCAGGCCTAGCCTATACTTTCCCATCAAAAGACGATTTTTTAAAAAAAAAAGTCAATGGGCTTCTGCTTCTACCTTTACTCTTCATGTCACCATTTGCTGTACAATCCAGTTTCCTTTCATACAAGTGCCATTACAGGGTATTTGAATATCATTTGCTGTCGG